>NC_047041.1:86275977-86579258 GCF_011762595.2 Tursiops truncatus
AGATTCCACATATAAGTGATATCATATGGTTATTTGTCTTTCTGACTTGGTTCACTTAGTATGATAATCTCTAGGTCCATCCATTGTTGCTGCAGATGACATTACTTCATTCTTTTTTATGGCTGAGTAGTATTCCATTATATATATATATATATATATATATATATATATATATATACCATATCTTCTTTATCTATTCATCTGTTGATAGACATTTAGGCTGTTTCCATATCTTGGCTATTGTCAATGGTACTGCTGTGAACGTTGCGATGCGTGTATCCTTTTGAATTATAATTTTGTCTAGATATATGCCCAGGAGTGGGATTTCAGGATCATGTGGCAACTCTATTTTTCGTTTTTTGAGGAACCACCATACTGTTTTCCATACCAGCTGCACCAATTTCAAATGTACTTAGTCTTAATTAGTTTTCATACAGGCCTGTGCTTCTGTGTGTGTATATATTCATAAAAAGTGCCATTTATATTCCTTACAAAAAACGCTCTTGATTTAATATTGCTGTAGTCAGGTGGTTTCCACATCTATTTTTCTTTGTCTAGTCAAAAGACTTTCACAAAACACCATTTATGTGCCAAGCCTATGCTAGGCAATGGGGAGGATACAAGTAAATTAGACATGGTCTGACATAGTGGGGAAGACAAATGTATAAACAAATAATTATGGTAGAGCTGCCTATGCTAGGCAATGGGGAGGATACAAGTAAATTAGACATGGTCTGACATAGTGGGGAAGACAAATGTATAAACAAATAATTATGGTAGAGTTGCACTGTCCAACATCATAGCCACTAGCCACTAGTGTGACTGAGGAACTGATTTTTAAATGTTAATTTTATTTTCATTTAAAATACAAAGTTGATATTTGATGCACTTATTATAAAACTCTCAAGTCCATTTGGAACAACTTGGGTATGTGAATCTGCTTTTTCAGTTGTAAATTTTATGACATCTAAATACAGATCATTTACTTTTGATGACAACTTAGTGTCTAAAATATGCTATAAATGTAAAATGCACATTGAATTTCAAAGAATTAATATGAAAAATTATAGACTCTTGTTTTTGTATTGATTACATGTTGAAATGATAATATTTTGGGTCTATCTGGTTAAATAAAATATATTATTAAAAATTACCAATTTCTTTTTACCTTTTTAATGAGGCTACTAGAACATTTAAAATTACACGTGTGGCTTGTGTATTTTTATTTGACAGCACTGCTGTAGAGTGTAATGAGTTTTGTAAGCATAATGTGTACTAAGAGGTACGCGCAAAGCAAGTTGGAGTTATTAAATTATGCCTTGGAGAGCTGGAGAATCTTCAAAGAGGAGGTGACATTTGAGGCTGGCCAGGAAGAATCAGTAGGACTTTTTGATTGGAGGCTATTAGAATAGTTTGTGTGGAAGATAAGAGCCAAAATTAAGGCAGTGTAAGTGGATGTGGAAGGTATGGATTTGATTAGAGATTTGGATGTAGAACTAGCAAGGATTTTTGATTGATGCAATGAGGGGACAAGGGAGCAACTGTGAGGTTAAAACAAGATTTTAGCATGCAATCTATACACACATGCTGACTTGAGGAGACAACTGCATTGTGACATAATTGTTCATAAGACCAGAGGATCTCTTTTGACTCAATATATATACACATAGCACTTTGGTATTTTAGATGAAGAAAGACTTCACCATTTTTAAGGCATCCCAATTCTATGTACTTAAATAGTTTTACAATAGAAGAAACAAAACTAAGTATTCAAAAAGAATTACACTTTGGCGGAGTATTCCATTAACTAGGCAGGGTAGATGGCAGGTGAATGTTACTGTAGAGCATTCTATCTGTAGAGTTGGTGTATTATTGGCTTCATTCCTTTTGGAAATTTTTAAAAATAAATTTTATTTATTTATTTTTGGGTGCATTGGGTCTTCGTTGCGGTGTGCAGGCTTCTCATTGCGGTGGCTTCTCTTGTGGAGCACAGGCTTTAGGTGCGCGGGCTTCAGTAGTTGTGGCATGTGTGCTCAGTAGCTGTGGCTCGTGGGCTCTAGAGCGTAGGCTCTGTAGTTGTGCACAGGCTTAGTTGCTCTGTGGCATGTGGGATGTTCCTGGACCAGGGCTGGAACCCGTGTCCCCTGCATTGGCAGGCAGATTCTTCACCACTGCGCCACCAGGGAAGTCCCCCGCTTTGGAAATTTTTGATTCCTACATTATTTGGGGCAATTGTGCATTACAGCAAAAGTGACACTGGAAAATGGGTCCCTTAAGGCCTTTGAATGAAATAGTTTTGTCTCAACCGTACCATTACTCTTCCCCTAACTAGCAAATACTCCTCTATGACTTTCAGCTTTATGGGTCCCTTGAATCGATGTGAATGGTTTATTTTACGTTGGCTGGCAAACGCTAACCAAGTACCTTTAGAAGAAGCCTGAGCTTGTATTCATAGATAATGCTTACCCGGATTAGGTAGTGGCATTGAGTATAAGAAAGAGTAGAAGATAAGGAGAAGCTCCTGCATGTATACACCAAAATGGGAGGGAAGAAAAAAAGAGTATCTTGAAATAAGGTAGCAGTTACAACATGAACAAACTGGAATGGAGAAAATTTCACTCCAAGCCTGCAGTACCAGCCCTAGCTTGTTCAGTGTGGTGGCACACCAAGCAATCTTATTCCTTCAGCATCCATCTTATGGGGAGTTTTGCACAAGAAGAAGAAATACTTAGACCTGATATTGAACTTCCTTGATTCCTTCATCAAGAAATTTCTTTTCCCTTGAATGAGATAGAGCTGTATCCTCATTTAAAAGAATAAATTTTCCTTATGTGCTAGGTAATTGTGTGGATGAATTAAAATATGAAAAAGACACAAAAAATTTTCATTTCATTGGCTTGTTTCTTGGAGGTTGAAGGTACCTGAGTACAATAGCATGGGAAATGACATGAAAGAGACAATCTTAGAATTTCCTAGAAAAATATTTCTCCATATGTGGAAGAGAAATCGATACTTTTCACCCTGGCCTACCCAGCCCTTACACCCTATGGCCCCTACTTACCTCTCCAATCTCATCCTGTACCTTCTTCCTCATTTTTTATTATGTTCTAACAAGTTCGTATTCTTTTTTGTTTTTCAAGCACTCCACCTTATTTCCACCTTAGCTCGCACTCTTCTTTCTGATTGGCCTTCCCAAGTCTTGGTGCAGCTGGGTCCTTCTCATTATTCAGGTCTCAGGTGAAATGTGTCTCCCCAGTCTCTCTCTTGATCACACTATCTAATCCCGTTCTTACAACCTTCACTCCTTCCCGGTTTATCCCATTATCTTACCTTGTCTGTGTCTTATCTGACTCTCCCATTAGATCATAAACTGCAGGAGGGCATGGACCTCCTCTGTCTTTTTATTGCTGTGTCCCCAACACCTGAAAAGGACCTGCAATAAAGTAGGTGTTCAATAAATATTTACCGAATGAATCACACCTAAAGTATGAGCTTATTAGTTTGAAGAACCCAGAGGTCCGTTTCATTGATTCAGTTTAGTTAGACATGTACTGAGCACTTTTGGTATATATTCTTACTTCTTAGACTCATGACAGTCCGGTGGCCCATGCAAATTTGGGAAGCCTCACCTGATTGGCTTGAACTGTTCCATCCAATCTGTCCTTCTTTTCCTTGCCGTAACTCCATGGAAAATTCAGAGACTCTTGGTTCACATGGAAACTTGACCCACTTCTCAATTGTTCTTTTGAAACCTTGTTATGACTTCTTAGCATTAAAAACCCTATTGAGGAGCCATTCCTGTGATACAATACTGATATTGCCAACATTCTACATTAAAAAGTGTGGACTGATGACTAAAGGAAAACTGGAAAGGGAAAAAGAAAACCGAACTTCAAGAGTGAGGTAGGAAGGAGAAAAATTCCATTTTGGTAGCTGCCTGTAAAGCAGAAGCCTTTACCATTCATTCAAAAATGTTAATGTTCATAAGAGTCATCACATTTTAGAGGTGGTCTTAAAGCCTAATTCCCTCATTTTCATTACACTTTTATTTATTTTGAGTGTCATGTAAGCCACAAGAGGTTTTTAAACAGAGGAGAGACATAATCTGACTTACATTCGGGGGGAGATGGTGGAAAGGGGGTAGGGCTGTATTGTATTGGGGGAAGACTCCACTGGAGGGACGTGTGTGCCAGGTTATATTGTTCTCTCTCTGGAAGTTTCTATGATTTGGTTATCCCCAGTATTCTGAAAATTTACGATGATCTGTGTTGACACAGGTCTATTTTCATTTTTTGTCCTGGGCACTCAGTAGCCTTTTAGTCGGGAAAGCTACATCCTTAGTTCTGGGAAATTGTCTTGAATTATTTTTTGATGACTTGCTTCCTTCCATTTCCTCTTTTCTTTCTTTCTAGAATGTTCGCTGTTTGGATATTGAACTTCTTAGATGCCACTACAATGTTTTCGTACTCTCTTCTGTTTTCTTTCCTTTTGCTCTGTTTTCTGAGATTTTCCTCAACTTTATCTTCCACGTTTTTATTGCAAGGTGTGTATTATTTTCTTTTTTGAATTTTGTATTATTTTAAAATCTGCTAAATAGTAAAGCCAATTCCATGAAAAGCAAACACACACCAAGAAACCACATCCAGAGTGATCAGGACAGCATGCCGGAGCTGCATCAGGGCTAGACGATTAGAACCGAGAGAGTGAAGGTAGCATCTCATCCTTGATAAGGATGAGCATGGTGCCCCTTGATGGGAAGCACTTGTGTTCATGAGGCTGAATGAATGAGCCGTAAGAGATGGAGATTCCAAGAGGGACTTGGGTATTCCCAGCGTGTTGTAGAAAGCGTCGGGTGTGAACAAGTGGAGGCTAGGTAAGCTCTAGGATCCCTAACACTGAGAGAGGGAAGTGATGCATTAGGTGCTGGGTCTTTGGCTGGGTTGCCTTTGGAATGTACGGGGCATTCATGTATTAGGCACTCCATCCTCTAAAGCAGCTCCTTTTTCTCTTCCTGATGTTCCTGTTTTTGGCACCACATTGGTTGCCAGAGGCTATTATTTTGGCCTCTGCGCTACCTTTTCGTTCCAATCTCTCCTCTGTACCCCCCTGGCCATTATTCAAGACTTCATTTTTGCTTATCTCCTCCAGGAAGCCTTCCTACTTCCCAATTAGTCTCTAAATGCCTCTATTCTTTCCATCCTGGCTTGTTTTACGCATTGTTTTCATATTCATCTTAATGTTACTATCTTGTTTCAAAACTACGACTAGCTGCTCATTGCCTACTGATTATTAAAAACTCAATTTAGCATCCAAGGCTCTATTCCCTTGTACCCCCACGATACAGACAAAACTGACTACACGTGGTTCCCAAATTTGCCTCCCACCTTCACGCTTTTCTTCTTACTGTTCTTTCTTTCTGGATGGTCACCCTTCATTTCTGCCCAGTGAATTTCTCCTCATCCTTTAAGATGCACCAGGTATAATTTTATCTTCCCCAGAACCTGGATATCACTTTGTAACACTGTTGCTACTTGTCACATTCTGCCTGTGTACATGTTCCCCCCTCACTGGAACCCACCCCCCTCACCGACTCCAAAGACAAACACCAAATCTCATTCATTCTTGCATCTTTAGGAAGCACTGTCTCTTATGTATTATGGTTCTTATCTGGCTTCATTTACTTACAAAATCCAGGAAGAGTGCCACAAAAATGGATCCCATTAAGATTTATTCATTCAACTAATGTTTATCTACTGTCTGGTTCTTTTGTTACGTTTTGTTTTTAGAAACAAATAGTTAATGTCATGATTTGTTAATCCATTGAATTTATGATAAAGAAAAGAAATGTAAAAATGTCTGCACAAGCTGCACCAGAATGTTGATTTATTGAGAGAACAATCAGAAAAAGTAATTCCATCCAGTACAAAAATGAGAGGGAAAAAAAGACCCAACAATATGATTCTAATGTAAGTGAATTTTGCATGAGGGAATGTATGAAGACATTTTAGTATCAAAATAATGGCAAGTCAGTAATAAAGGTTATGGTACATGATAAATAATTATAATACTTTGCATCACTATAAAAATGTGCAGTCTTTCTAAAGAGATTTTTGTTGTTGGTTCCACTTCAGATGGTAGTAGATTATCTCCATTGTGTGCATTTAGAATATTGACATCCCTGTTAAGATTAAAAAAGTAAATCCAATAACTCTCCAAATTGTGTTAATATTGGCTATATTCTCAGAAGAAATTAGCATGAATTTTAGTTTAGGTTAAAAAGTATTTTCAAGGGATGGCTTATGTGCAAGTGGTGGTAATGGTGCATGAAGTAATTAGGGTGTTTAACAACCATGCAGAAAAAACTGCTAATTCTTTTTATTTTTACCCACAAAGATGGGAAAACCTGGAAAGTATCTGAATCACAGACATATTGGGGCATTTTGGGGGGAAAAAAACCATGATATCAGATATCTTTGCAAAAATGATTTCCTAAGTCCTTTGGGTTTAAGAAGGTCATTGGCTTGAACTTATAGAGGACTTAGCTTGAAAAATAAAGGTCAACTGATTCCTGAGGAGACTTTAGTTTCCAGAGAGCAGTTTATGCTTTTCTTTAAATGCTTTGGTTATAGTATTATCCTGTTATTGATGTATTGACTCTAATGACTTCTGATGACTTGATGTTTTTATATCTATCTATATATATGATATATATTTCATGTGTATATATATTTATATTATTTTGCAGTGAATCCAACTTATTTTCAAATGTGAATGAAATCCACAGTTTGGTTAGTCTGTGTTACCTTTTTGTTTTGCTAAAATTGAGTTTGCTAACTTTTCTCTGGGGAAAAAACCTGCAGCATTTGTTTCTTCAGCTCTATTCCTGTTATTGTTCTGCCCTGTGAGCTTTGCTTATAGCATCGGTTTCTGCTTCCCCCGATCCCACCGAGCATAAGTGTAACAGAGAGAGGTACATGTTGGTGGATGTTTCGTGTTTGAACAGCTGAACACCTGGCTACTGCTATGCAGGTGCCCAGAACTCTGGAGGAGGGGCTTTCAGTTAAGACAAACAAGAAGAATATGTGCAAGTTGCAGATGAGGGCTTGGGTATTGGACTTGAGATGTTTCTGTGTTCAAAACAATAAGGAAATGTGAGTCCCTTACAAGTCAGGGACTGAGTAAAGTGCTGGTCAGAGTATTTCTGGAAAATTTCTTCACTTACATAATGACTTCTGTATTTGTTGGCCTAAATGAGTCTACCATATCCTGTTTAGTTATGGTACTCAATTTTCAAGGATCACAAAGGGTTTCATACAGATGGTACCCAAAGTGATCACTTCTCATTATGGTGAAATTAAGCTCTAATATGCTATATATCAAACAAATAACCTGTCCAATGCCATCACCATAGTTTAGAATGAGAAATGAATTACATTTTGCTAAAAGTGTGCTCCCATATTCTTTTCCCCCAAATTTGACAGCCATTACATTTTAAGTAATAATTAATCAAAATAGAAAGTATTAAGAAAACAGTAAGCGTCAACTGAGTGTTTACCGCATGTTCACCATCATATTAGATGAGATGTGGGAGAAGAAAAATGAATGGCTAAATACTTAGTAACATCACAGAGAGGCCAGTTTTGACACAGGAAAGAGAAGTCAGTGCAGTATCCTGGGGAGCCCAGTGGTGACCTAGTACTACCCTAGCTAGACTCATTGCTTCAAATAAGTTATTGACATTCCATAGCTAAGGGGAGAAGTAAATAGACCTTACTTTCTAGAAGTTGAGCCCCGTGTTCTTTTGGGGAGAGATGGCTCATCCGGATGATGTGGCATCAGTGGCACATGCCAGTATCTGTATGTATTTCCCTGCCCATCCCCCTCCCCCGTCAGACACTACACCACAGATGGCACGTGTTCATCTTGCAGTGGTGAAGGGTTGACATCAAAAGCAAAGAAACCCTTGAAACCCATCCCTCTGGGCCCCCAAGAGCAGCTTCCCCCCACCACAGCGATGAAAGCCGGAGATAAGAGGGGCATTCCCACCACTGTGCTCTCGCGGGCCGCTGACAGTTAATGCAGGTGGGCGTAAGGGGCTGCCTGTCTTTTGAAGGTCGTCTGTTGAACTAGAAGGCCACCTCCCTGGGGTCAGTGGCCTGCTTTGGCCCAGGAGCTGCTCTGAGAGTAGCCAGGTGGTGAATACCTGCCCGTATTTTCAGAAGACCAGAGGTGGCTGTCAAGAACTCCTCTGTCATTCGAATGCAAGGCGGTGAGCCTTTGCGATGAGTGGCCGTTGCAGGGGCCACCTTGATTCTTGTTTTTTCAGAAGTCCAATTCGATTGCTGAGCAGCTGGCTCATCTACCTCCTCCCATCAGCTAGACGGGAGGGAGGCTGGCTCTGTTCAACTCAGGGTGAGCACAGCTACAGTGCAGAAGAAGAGGAGCAAGCGTGAAATGAGTCTGCCATTCACCAAGCAAATGTCATTTGGCTTAAATTGGACTCTGCCATTTTATCTTGACCCACAACCCAGCACAACTCATCATAATACATTATCACATACAAGATAGTTGGCTCATGAATAATACCCCAGGAAGGAGACAGGAGTAAACAATGAAAACTCCCACACATTAGCACCATAATGTACTACAATATTTTTCCTTCTTTTCCTCAAAATCCTCCATGTAATTAAATCCCAAGTAAGTCAGCAAACAAATCCCTCAGCTTCTTTTATTGCACTTTTGTTTTTTGGAGTGAATTTGTGATTTTTCATACTAGGGAGCAACTAAGCACAAGCTCCTGGATGGCTCTGAAAGTTTTCCTACAGACAATAAATATTTATTGAGTGCTTCTGATAAGCAAGGGCACTGGCTCTCTGGAGTTGCAGCAGCAAAGACAGAATGCGTATTGCTGATAACTGCTGTGATGAATGCCAACCTGGATGAAGTGAAAGAGAGCATTTGGGTGAAAAGGGAAAACCTCGTTAAGGAGGTTACAGGTAAGCTGAGACCATAGTGGCAAGATGGGGCCAGGCTTGCAATGACCAGGACAAAGTGTGTTCCTTTTTGAGCCAATAGCTAGGACAAGACCCTAAAGTGGGAAAAGCTTGATGACCAGAGAAACGTAAGGAAAGCCTGCGTGGCTGGACTGTAATGAGAGAAAGCAAAGGTTGGTGGAGATGACTGAGGCAGGTAGGGTGGTCCTGAGATTGTATGATACTGGAGGTTATGGTAGGGAGTTGGATTTTAATCTCTGTGCTGCAGGAAGCCATGGAGGTTTTATTTGAAGTCTTTGATGTGCTTTATATTTTAAGAGATCAACTCTGCTTGCTGGTGTTGAGATGGGGTCAGGAGAAGAAGCAAGATGACCCGCTATGTGGCTGGTTTTGCAGTCATTCACGTGGGGGGTGATGGTGGCTTGGGTGTTAATAGCAAAGGTGGAGAGAATGGGTGGATTCAGGACCTATAGTGGAGATGGGGTTGATGGGACTCAGTGAGGGATTACATACGGGGAGGCTGAGTGGATGAGAAGACTTGAGGCTGAATACTAAGTTTATGCTTCACAGTTTTCTCTTCCAACCTCTGAGGGTTAAAGCTAGGGTAAAGAAAAACATGTTGATGGGGGCTTGAGATGTGTCTGGAACTTCCAAACATAACACTATGATATAGTAGGAGGTTTCATTCTTTATGAAACATCATCTTTCTGACTTGTGATACTTCTCAAGCCAAGTGCTATTTTCCCTCTTTTCCAGTTGAAACCTGTGGATTATTTAATTACACTCTCACTTTGCAATAGCCCAGCCTCATTCTCATTCATCTTAGCATCTGAAAGAGGTTTTAAGCCAGTCATCTAAATATCAGTGGTGGCCACAGCACCTAGCATAGACCTGGAAATTGCCTAATAAATGTCTGGAATTGAATTGAAAAGGGATTTAGGGCAGTGCCTCTCTGTGTGGTCTGTAGTCCCACGTGGTTCTGTGAACTGTTTGTTACAAGTCCATGGCAAGAAAAGTCTGGAAATAAGAGCAAACATTTAGAAGCTTTTATAGCAAATTGAAATTGCTGTGACATCCAAGCCGCATTTCATTTTTCCAGTAATTTACTTTTATTCTGTTTTATAAAATAGCCATCTAAGATGTACTGGAAATTATCAGACAAAAAGACGAAACTGGGTTTTCACACCCAAACAGTTTTTTGTTTTTTTTTTTCTTTGCGGTACGCGGGCCTCTCACTGTCGTGGTCTCTCCCGTTGCGGAGCAGAGGCTCCGGACGCGCAGGCTCAGCAGCCATGGCTCACGGGCTCAGCCGCTCCGCGGCATGTGGGATCTTCCCAGACCAGCGCACGAACCCGTGTCCCTTGCATCGGCAGGGAAGCCCCATTCGGAGATATTTTAAATGAGATAACTAAGTGATAATCTCACTTAAAATAATAAAGTTGCCCATCCATAGTTCTCGAAGCTGATCCACATCAGAATCGCCTGAGGGAAGATTTGCAGATTCTGACTCATTAGGACTGGGGAGAAGTTTAGGAACCTGTATTTTTAAAAAAATAAAGATAATATTTTAGACTTAGGTAACAATTTGTGCCAGACACTGTTCTAGGAGCTTTCCCCACATTAACTCATTTAATCCTTATAAAACCCTATAAGGTGGATACAGATATTATCTCTATTTTACAAATGAGGAAATCAAGCCACGGAGTAACTTCTTAAGATCACAGAGCCAGTATTAGAAACTGATTGGGGTGTGAGGGTGGTGTCTGTCTAGAGGGTAGCACTTGGGAAAAGTGTCGCAGGTGCTGGTGGCCTTGGGGATGGCAGGTATGGGGACTGTATAGCCCAACTCTCTCACCCTCTGGGTGGTTATCCATTTCACTTGGAAAGATTGGGCCACTGACATTTTCAGAGTTATTTCCTTATGCTAAGATGATTGCGTTCTTCATTTTTTCTGGGCATAGTAATATAGTTGTCCATTTAGGGCATTTTGACTTATTTCCCCCAGTAGGCTCTTCTTGCCCTTCTATTTCCTATTAGCTCTCCTCTGCCCCCTGTGAAGTGCTTGTCTTTATCAGACAAATGCTTCTATCTTGAGTCTCCAAATAAAGTGAAGGAAATGGAAATAATATGTATGTCCTAGTGACACTTTATGAATGAAGAAATAGTGATTTTTAAAGATCTAGAGTTTAAATGATTAACATTAGTGTAACTAACACAGTATATTACAGATAATTTTATTTATTTTCACCTCAACTGAAGAAGAATGATGGTATTAAAGCTATGATTAATTCTATGGTGATGACTGAATTGTGGGCCACCTGAAAACAAGATGAAATTTTAAAAGGCCTTAATGTAAAGTCCTTCACTTAGATCCAGACATCCAGGGACACAAGTTTCTAGAAGTATTTCCTGGAGTCATTTCTAGAAATAAAGCTGTTTAAAAAATTAGAGCTAGCATAAATTAGCATTTACTATTTTTCGGGCACCGTTATAAGTTCTTTAAATATTTGAGCTCATTTAGTCTCTCCAACAACCCTATGGATAGGTACTATTATTACTAGAAATTTACAGATGAGACCATTGAGGCACAGAGAGGTTGCATAACTTGCCCAAAGTTGCACAGCTGACAAGTGGCAGAGCTGGGATTCTAACCCAGGTGTCCTGGCTCCAGAGTCTGGGCTCTGAACCCCCCTTACTGGATTTTGGCTGGGATTATATCAACTCACTGTGGTAATGTCGGTAATCCGGTGCTGACCAGAATTTAAATTGTCATTTTCTGTGTCCTTCATTAATTTAAAAAAATGCGGAACAAAGGATTGTTAATAAGCGCTATGAGCTTATTATTAATTAGCATGATGTTTCAATACATCGACTCCATGGAGGTTCAGGGAAGGGTACAATAAAAAGGATCCTTAATTGTGAAGATATTGGGCAAACGTGGGTGATGACTGCTCATGGGACCATAATGTTGCCCTCTGCAATATTTCTATGTCGGAGGGGGGTTCACTGGAGGGACTCAGGAGTAAATTTAAGGGGCCATGGAAATGCGAACATAGAGATCTGGGACTGGGAGAGTTTTTACAATCCCCATTTGCAATGGAGGCATCTGTGTCTGCTGTCTCAATAAGGCTCTTACTTGACTTTCAATAGAGGGGACCAATCCTCTTTATGGAAGTGAATATTGCAGGTGAACAGTTTTGTTTTGTTTTCCCAGTGAATCCAAGACGAGCAAACATGGCCAGCAGTTTTCTCTCCATAACCCTACCTGGCCTGTTAAAATACACAGCTCCAAGCTTTACTGAAAGAACATGTTTTCATTTTTTTTGCCCTCTTCTGACTCTTCAAAGGAATTCTGGCCAAGAGTTCCAGGAACTCTGAATGTAGCTGCTGCAGGTCCATAACAAATTCACTAAGTGCCCCATTGTCCCCTGTAGCCTGGGCGCTCTTTTTGGTGGAAAGTGTAGTCTCCTTTGAAGAGTTTTTTTCAAAACTCTGCTGAGTTATTTCGGAAAACCCAGTCTCTTAGAATCCTTATCTGAAACACTAAAAAAGATATGAAAATCAATTAACTTCACATATGAAAAAATTCTTCATATGTTTTATCTTCCTTTACATAGTTTCTTGATTATGTTTGGAAATAAATTGCCTTGATTATAAATTGGATGGAAAGGAATGTCTTTTAATTAATTTGAAACATGCTGTCATGTTGCTGATTTGTACCATAGAATGAGAAACTGAGTTGAGAGCTATAAGTCGTTCTGATAGGAGTGAGCTGCAGTTGTATTTTTATTTTATTTTTGGCTAAGTGGTGGACTCGGAGCTCTGCTTTCTTAAAGGGACAGACTGAAAAATCTGTCCTTTATTTGGAAGTCAGGCTGAGTTTTATTGGCTTTTGGTTGCCTGAGAATTTGTGAGAGCATTTTACAAACTTCTCCTGTTTTCTTTCTGTTTTTAAAAAATGATAACAAGAAATTACCAAGGTCATAAGCCAAGACACTGGCAACTACAAAGAAGAACTTTGAATGACGGAGCTGGACAGAGCAATTATGTAACAATCTCTTATGGCTAAACTTTATTAAGGGTATTATCTCATTTAATTGTAACTCACTTTAAGCTGCGGAAACTTCTCAGAGAGGTTAAATAACTTAACCAAGGTCACTCTGTTAGTTCACAGTTCAGCCAGATCTGTTTGATTTCAAATCTATGCTCTTAATTGTTCAGGTCTTGGGATCTTAGGAATCTGGGGGCTTCTTGTATGATTAGTGGTCAATGCTAAATTGCTAACATTAATCTTAAATGGTGTAAATAACAAAATATACCTTGTAAGATATATATGATGGTTAGTCTATAAGTCTACCTGTGAGGTTTTTTTTTTTTTTAACCTGTGAGTTTTAATGTAGGGACTTAGATACCAGATAGCCTTTTGTTTGTTTGCTCATAATTGTCTTAGTACGATGGTATTCAAATTTAGGGTTGATAAAAGATTTAATGCAATAGAAAGTATTATCGATCTTTATTATGAGGCCATTATTCATTGCTGTGGCATTCTATAAATTTAAGTAAAAGTATAGGAAGTATTTATATCTAGGATTTAAAATACATGTGTTAAAAAAAAAGAAACTGAATATACCCAGTGACCAAATCTCTGAATATTTTGCTGATAGAAATAGAATAGATAATGTACAGGGATGAATTTACACCAATGTCAAAGACACCCATTGTTTTAAAAAACATTTTGTATCCTTACTTTGGAAATCACTGGAAAAATCCTGAACCATTTTTGTTTTTTTCTTAACAGAAGCCATAGTTTTAAAAGAAGACTTACTCCATCCAAGAAAACTTTTACAGATGACAGGAGGGCCTGGAGGTATAGGTATGTTATCAAACCAGAGGTTTACTATACTTTGGGACATATTGAAAAGATGTTTAAACATCTTCCAAAACCTGTAATTGATTAATACATGAGTTACATAATCCTCATTTTTTAGATGGAGAAACCAAAGTCTATAATAGTTAATCAATCATGTTAAAGATTATCCAGAATATTCCAGAATTATCCCTCCTTCCTGATGTTAATTGCTATTTGGTTTTTCTTCAATTCAAGACAATTAAATAGCATTCAGATGGGTTTAATTCTTATATTAATTCCATGGTGCAACATTAAGATATTTTAAAAATCACAAATGTACTAATTATTCAATACAGAAAGTTTGGAGTATAAGAAAAATAACACATAGGAAATACAAAACTTCCTGCCAACCCAGAAAACCTCTCCACAAAGATAGAAGAGAAAAAAACAGTTTTATTAACTGAATGAGCATTAAACAAGAACGTGATGCACAGCCATTAATGCAGGCAATCCATTAAGAGATTACAGAAACAGAAAGAAATCTCACCATTTTGTATAGCCAAGCGGATACAACCTGTTCCATACACGTTCTCAAGATAAACGATAACTAGTACTCAAATAAGAGGACTTGATAGCACTATTTGCCACACATAGTTCGCCTTATAGTTGGGATAACCATCTGTGTCTGCTAGTTGCCTTTACCCAAAGGAAAAGTAAATTTCTCATATCTTCATGACAGGAGATAAGTTTGCAACATGAATCCCGGAAGGTAGGCTCCTGTCCTCCCAGGAAACTGAGAGTTAGGGGCCCTATCTTTCTTTCTTTCTTTCTTTTTTAACGTCTTTATTGGAGTATAACTGCTTTACAGTGTTGTGTTAGTTTCTGCTTTATAACAAAGTGAATCAGCAATACATATACATATATCCCCATACCTCTTCCCTCTTGCGTCTCCCTCCCTCCCACCCTCCCTATCCCACCCTTCCAGGTGGTCACAAAGCACCGAGCTGATCTCCCTGTGCTAGGTGGCTGCTTCCCACCAGCTATCTATTTTATATTTGGTAGTGTATATATGTCCATGCCACTCTCTCACTTCGTCCCAGCTTACCCTTCCCCATCCCCATGTCCCCATGTCCTCAAGTCCATTCTCTACGTCTGCATCTTTATTCCTGTCCTGCCCCTAGGTTCTTCAGAACTTTTTTTTTTTTTTTAGATTCCATACATATATATGTGTTAGCATATGGTATTTGTTTTTCTCTTTCTGACTTACTTCACTCTGTGTGACAGACTCTAGGTCCATCCACCTCATTACAAATAACTCAATTTCGTTTCTTTTTATGGCTGAGTAATCGTCCATTATGTATATGTGCCACATCTTCTTTATCCATTCATCTGTTGATGGACGCTTAGGTTGCTTCCATGTCCTTCCTGGCTATTGTAAATAGAGCTACAATGAACATTGTGGTACATGACTCTTTTTGAATTATGGTTTTCTCAGGGTATATCTTGCATTCCTATACACTAATGATGAAAAACCTGAAAGAAAAATTAAGGAAACACTTTCATTTACCATTGCAACAAAAAGAATAAAATACCTAGGAATAAACCTACCTAAGGAGACAAAAGACCTGTATGCAGAAAACTATAAGACACTGAAGAAAGAAATTAAAGATGATACAAACAGATGGAGAGATATACCATGTTCTTGGATTGGAAGAATCAACATTGTGAAAATGACTCTACTACCCAAAGCAATCTACAGATTCAATGCAATCGCTATCAAACTACCAATGGCATTTTTCACAGAACTAGAGCAAAAAATTTCACTATTGGTATGGAAACACAAAAGACCCCAAATAGCCAAAGCAATCTTGAGAAAGAAAAACAGAGCTGGAGGAATCAGGTTCCAGACTTCAGACTATACTACAAAGCTACAGTAATAAAGGCAGTATGGTACTGGCACAAAAACAGATATATAGATCAATGGAACAGGATAGAAAGCCCAGAGATAAACCCACACACATATGGTCACCTTTTTTTAAATAAAGGAGGCAAGAATATACAATGGAGAAAAGACAGCCTCTTCAATAAGTGGTGCTGGGAAAACTGGACAGCTACCTGTAAAAGAATGAAATTAGAACACTCCCTAACACCATACACAAAAATAAACTCAAAATGGATTAAAGACCTAAATGTAAAGCCAGACACTATAAAACTCTTAGAGGAAAACATAGGCAGAAGACTTTATGACATAAATCACAGCTCTATCTTTCTTGATAATTACTTTTTAAAGAGATGGCTCCCTGATCCTCGAGGAAACATCCCTGGATTGTAAGATTGGCAAGAGGCTTATTTAGCTTCTAAAAAATTTACATACATTTCGAGGAGGCAGAGAAAGAGCTTACAGTGATGAGTTTTAAGGTAAATGCTCAAAGAAAAAAGGGAGTTGGAGGAAGGTGTCTTTCCATTTTCTTTGCCTCAGGGTGAATTGATTTTTTTTCTTATTTCTGATTTGTATTCACCTTTACAACACCAGTATCAGCATCGCCTAAGATTTCGATTTCTAAACGTTACTCTTTTTCATGCTCTGTTTGGCTTATTAAATGTTGATGTTAATCTTAAAAGCATACACACACACACACACACACACACGCACACACACACACACGTGATCCAGAGTAATTACTGGCAATATTTAGTTCTGTCCTTTTAAGTCTTCTCTCTGTGAAAGTTGACTTAAAAAAAATCTATGTGTACCATTCTCTTAAGAGGTCTTACTGACCTCTTAAGAGAGAGGTCAGGTGGAGCAGACAAGTGAAAATCACTTGATGTGAGATTTCTTTTTCAGTAGACTATATTTCACATATAGAAGCCTGCACAGGAATGAGACATTTTGCATAGCATTTAATTAGTGGCTGTTTGCTTGGTCAAGCTTTATGTGACCCGTGCAGTAACCAACATAATTATGGGCACAAATTGCATATGCAAAATTGAGACCCAGTAGATGTCCTCATCTACTCCCCTGTTCCCCTGGGGAACTGATGGTTCCTGACAATAGGGTTGTCTGCAGACACTAGCATGCAGTGGTTGCTTGCTTTCTCTCTGCTTCAGTGCTTTTCTTTCAAACAGCAGATAGATTAAAAAAAAAAAAAAGAAGAAGAAGAAACTCACAATACCAGAGGAAGAAGGAAATCAGGGGTCAGGAGGGTACCTTCTTTTTTTTTAAAAAAATATTTATTTATTTTATTTTATCTTTGGCTGTGTCGGGTCTTAGTTGAGGCATGCAGGATCTTTTGTTGCAGCGTGCAGGCTTCTCTCTAGTTGTGGTGTGCGGGGTTTCTCTCTCTAGTTGAGGCGCGCGGGCTTAGCTGCCCCGCAGCATGTGGGATGGGATCTTAGTTCCCCAGCCAGGGATCGAACCCACGTCCCCTGTATTGGAAGGTGGATTTTTTACCACTGGACCACCAGAGAAGTCCCGAGAGTGGCTTCTGAACTGGCAGCTGGAGCACTTTATAGCCCTCACCACCCATTTGTGCAAGTCAGGTCTTTCCTTTGATTATTCGCAAGTCTCTCTTACCATTAGACTGAAAGTTCCCTGAGGTGGCGGCCATGTCTTATGTCTCTTCTGTACTTCCTGTATCCTTTCTCAAATGCTGAGAATGTAGCAGGTATTCAGTAAGGATCTGGAGGATTTAGCTGAAGAGCTGGGGTAGTACAACAAGGGGATATATTGAAATGTTTTTTTATTTTACACTTCCCTCCATGTAATCATCTCCCTAGTTTACTTGAGGCATCTTCCTACCTCTTAGAAAGGTTACAACAGGGGTGCAAAGGGAAAGAAGGAGTTAATATTCCAGGTTTGGTATTTAAAGTAGTATGTTTGATTCTGCAGTAAGATAAGACATTTTTCCAGAGGGGAAAAGAAGTCTAGGGCTCCTTTCATAGGAGTTCCTCTCACTCCCAGCTTACCGAGAGGAGGCCTCAATGGATCAAAGCATAAAGATTTTCCAAGTGTAGAGGCACCTCCTTCTGCCTAGGACAGGTAGGGCACAAGACTTGATGTCCAGAAGGAGGATAATTTATAGAGGTAATGGAAAATCCGTGGTCTACTCCTCTGGCATGGGGGATGGGGAGAAGAGGAGGGGAGACAGGAAGTGAAGAAGGGGTGAGATCTCCTTTCTTCTGGGCCTGAGCCCTGGGGATGGGAAGAGTGTGTGTGTGTGTGTGTGTGTGTGTGTGTGTAACCAGCAGTAAGTTGGGATTCTGGGTGTAGATTTGTTTCTCAGGCTGCCTTGGCAGGAACCTGTGGACAGCTTCATCAGAAGACACTGGTCAGCACAGCCAGGTTAGGCCTAGGAGGGCCTGCTTCTTCTGAACCAGGCTTAATTCTCAAGTGACTGAAAGGGACCTAGGATTTCCTCACGTCCGCAGGGCTGGCCACTGAATTTTGCAGAGCCTGCCTGGGGAGCCTGGGCCGCTTTGGTGGGCAGAGGAGCCAGTGTTGCTGAGGACAGCAGGGCAGTGCTTCCTGGCCAAGTCTCAGGGGTGTGTCCACTGTGCCACCAGGAACTGAGGTCAGGCGAGTCCAACAGACCCTGAGTGATGCCAGCAACAGACTCAGAGGCACCAGCAGAATGTCCAGAGCATAGGTTCATGACTCAGTGGTCTCCAGTCCAGGGGTCAACCCAGCCTGGGCCCTCCGCAGCAGATGCTGGCTGACATCTCAAGGACCCCGGCCATCTCCCCTCTGCCCCCATGAGGTCACAAAGCCACACCCTTCCTTTCCGGCTTTAAGGTGCCACCTTAGGAGGAGCAGAGGAAAGGGAGGTGCAGACTCTGAAACAGCATGTATCCAAGCCATCCCAGCCGAGATGGGATACCAAACAAGACTAAATTACTAGGCTGGACAAACCTTTCATTTTCTTCTCCTGCCATCAGCCTGGTGAAGGTCTTCAAGGGAAGCAGATCAATTACAGAGGAATAAAAGGCTCTTGGTTTCTGTACATCTGAGTATAGTGTAAGTGAATATTGATCCTGCTACACGGTGTGGGTGTGTTTTATGTTTCTTTAAATGCTCTGGGAATGAACATGTCCTAGCTTTCTCTGTAAGCTCCAAAGTTAGACCTCTGTTGATATAGGTGTCAGCAGGAAGCAGTGCCTCCCAAGGTGGAGGGACGGGGGGAGGAAAGCTTCCCGGTTGCTTCAGGTGAGGTGAGAGTGAGCTGCGAGAACTAGTGCGATGGTTTGACCAAAGCTGCTGGCCAGCAGATCTGAGCAGACAAGCAAATGTGCTTATTCTCTTAGAAAATACCCCTACTCTGCCTTCACATGGTCAGCCCAAATGCCTCATTTTGCATTAAATGTCAACTCATCTCCAGGGACAAAGATAAAAGCCACTTTGAATTTACCTATTTAAACGAGAAAACACCAAATCTGTCAGCCATACTATGGGAGCAAAACAGATTCTCCATCACCGCTGCAAATAATGAGGTTTCCAGACAAGAACTGTGTGTGTGAGTGTGTGTGTTTGTGTGTGTGTATTTAGTTTCGAAGGCAGCATTTAAAAAGACCAAAGTTCTACTCCTAACCTGGGAATTAGCAGTAGCACGGACCTGGAGGACCTAGCCAGGGCTTGGTGTGCGGTAGGGCCATCAGTAATAGGGGGAAACTGTAAAAATCAGGACAACCAGATTTTTCTTCATCAGAAGTATGCTGGTTGAAAGGGGTAGAGGGCTACCACCCTGTGCCAAGAGCTTGCACATCTTTTCGTGCAATATCTCATTTAGTCCTTTTACTAGCCCCGTGAACTAGAGATTTATGTATTGATTCTATTGAAAAGAGAACTTAAGCTTCAAGAGTCCTACCCAGGTCCCCAGTTGGCGGGTGAGAAGGTTTGAATTCGAACCTAGATCTGATTTAAGACTTATGCTCCTTCTGCTACCCCTTACTGCCTCCTTTTGGGAGAGGTGAGAAAATCTCTCAGGGGGAGCCAACAGTTACACTTTGTACTTCTTTATAGAACAGATCTCATCTGTAATTTTTTTTTTGGGGGGGGGGCACGGGGGCCTCTCACTGTTGTGGCCTCTCCCGTTGCGGAGCACAGGCTCCGGACGCGCAGGTTCAGCGGCCATGGCTCATGGGCCCAGCCGCTCCACGGCATGTGGGATCTTCCCGGACCGGGGCACGAACCCATGTCCCCTGCATCGGCAGGCGGACTCTCAACAACTGCGCCACCAGGGAAGCCCCTGTAATTTTTTAAATTAAGTGTTTTCCTTCCTGGATGTGAGCAACATGAGAGCTGGGGCCATGTCTGTTTTGTGTATTATCAGTAACACATGACTTACGCCTGGCACATAGTACATGCTCAGTTTTCGTTAGTTGATTGTAAGTAACCATACGATATTGGAACCCTAAAGGTACACTAATGCAAGTTTTAGGGATTGTTCTTTGCAAATAAGCTTCCTGAGATATATCGTTAACTTATTTAGGAAAATAATTCTTTTTTTCCCTAAAGTTACAGATGGTTTGTGAGAGTCTTTGATGTTCATACTAACTAAAAACTCCTACATGATTAATAGAGAGATAAGAAATGTCCAAGAACAGGCAAGTCAACTGCTGAAGTGATCATTGTTAGTTTTCTGAATCTCCCGTCTTTTTCCTTCTCTTTCTTTTTTTCCCTCTTACAGACCAGGATAAGAGTTGGTTCCTAATGGTTGGACGTGGGCTTTGTGAAACCTAGAGACACATAACGGGAATGGGACCTATACTTTGAGTTCAGGGGGGCACCATTGAATGGCCAGCAGCTGAGATTCAGGAATGTGCGGAAATTAAGCTGCAGTCAAACAATAGCTGCTAACAAGAAAGGAACACAGTGGGGAGAGAACAGAATGAATTGAAGGAGAGGTGAATATGGGGGTTCCTAGGGTTACCTGATTACCCAGGCACTACAGCACTTTTTTTTTTTTTTTTACTACTGCACTTTCTGATTAATACTTTGTGTCCATCTGGAAGAAGGCCTTATCTCTCCTCTTCTAGCTGAATTCTAAGCTGAAAATGCAAAAGTTAAGCTTGTTGGGAGGCCCAGGAAGCAGTGCATCTATTTCAATGAGGATGAATATTACTTCTGTCCCAGCCATTTGCATCTGGGAACCACATGGTGGTAGTGTTGCATCATTCCTTGTGAAAGCTTAACCCACAGCCCCATCTCGGGTAAATTCAATTGCTAAGCAATAAAATTGGGAGTTGCAGGATGGTGTTGGTTTAACCAGCAAACATTATACTTGCATTTGGTACCACTGATTGTGTTTTCCGTGATAAAATATAGCACACTCTGGGAAAAGTAATACATTTTCACCCCTTGTTAGACTGCTTGCGTAATTCAAACAAGTAACAAACGTGGACACTGTCTGAAATCCAGTCACATAGGCTCAGTTGTCCCCAAGATCAAACTAATTAGTTTTATTCTATCCAGCCAACACCTGCTTGAGAAGAACATTTAATGTCATAAAACAAACCACCCACCAAAACGTAAGTAAACTGTGAAAGGCCCACACATCAATGTCATGTCGCCAAGCTCAGCTTTGAAACAAAGCCTTACAACCTACCCTGGTGGGTTCTCTTGGAGGAAACTCTATTTTCTAATCTAAGCATCTCCATTAAAAATTATGTTCAGAGTTGTGAAATGTTCCTAAGCAAATGATATTGTTGGGCATCTTTTTCCTCTGCATTAGGAACAGTCTCTGAGGACACGTTCAGGGTTGAGTTCTTTCAGCAGATTCTTTTTTTTTTTAATCGAAGTTAGTTGATTTACAATGTTGTATTAATTTCTGCTGTACAGCAAAGTGGTTCAGTTATACATATATATACATTCTTTTTTTAAATATCCTTTTCCATTATGGTTTATCATAGGATATTGATTATAGTTCCCCATGCTATACAGTAGGACCTTGTTGTTTATACACTCTATATATAAAAGCTTACATCTGCTAACCCTAACCTCCCATTCTATCCCTCCTGCAACCCCTCCCCTGAGACAACCACCAGTCTGTTCTCTATGTCCATGATTTTCAGCAGATTCTTGAGTCCTCAGATTTCTGAGAGTGTTTGAGAAAAAGATTAAAGTGAAATTATGTGGTAGAATCAGATGCCACAGGGTTTGGAGTCTTGCGAAGTATGATGGACTTAGATCAAGTACTGAATACGTTTCAGTGCTTTTTAAGTCAGGGTACACGTGTTAGAATTGTTTGATCTAGAAAAGGTCCAGGTAAAAATGAGTTGTCTTGGGGGGGGGGGGGTTAAGGGAAAGAATGCCACTAGATCAGTGAGTGGTTCTCTGATTTTAGCAGGCATCAGAATCACCTGGAGCACTTATAACACAGATTCCCGGCCCCCACCCCCAGACTGTCTGATGCAGTAGGTCCTGGGTGGCACCTGAGAACTTGTATTTCTAACAAGTATTCTCAGCTGTCTGTCCAAGTGCAACATTTTGAGAATCCGTACTCAAGACCTATTTTTCCTAAAGAACAGGCAGCTGGTGATTCTTATTTAGGTGCTTTGCAGAGAATGTTGAGAAACATTAACTCAACAGAACGAAAGGCTTGCTTTAGGATCCAAAGATGCGAGTTCAAATACAAACACCATAACTTAGGCAGTGGATGAATAGAAGGAGTGACATAACCTCTTAGAACCTCAATTTGTCATCTAGCAAATAAGACTGTACTCAGATGTCAGGATTTGAGTCCTGGCTCCGCTAGTTACTTTGTGACTTCATGCAAAATACTTAGCCATTCTGAGTCTGATTCCTTACGAGTTAAAAAGAGAGATCTTTATTTCAGAGCTGTTTCGGGAATAATCATTTATTGTTAAAGATTTGCTAATCCCTCGCTCCCTTTTATTTTTCCTTCCTTAGTTAATTTATGTACCTGAAAGCACTTTATGAAATATAAGACATCATAGAAATGTTAGTTAATATTTTACAGAGAAATTGCTTTAGGAGAAGCCTTCCTGGGTCCCTAAGATGACCTGTTTTCGTTGACCAGCCTAGTGAATTCAGATAGAGTGGCTATTCTCGTTTCATGGTCTCACATTTATTCGACTGAAATCACAGGACAAACCTAAAGTTTGCATATGTAGTTCAGGTTGCAGGAGGGAGCACTAATAACTTCTGGAATCTTCTCCAGATTGGGTTGGTCAGCTATTTCCCTCTTTCAGCTCCCATTTTAAAAGATAGGAATAAAGACTGAAGAGCGGGATGACTCAGTGCAGCTTGGCTGAGAGAATGGGGGTCAGCTGGGGGAAGAGATCTTGTTGGAGCTTTTTTCCTGTCTCAGGAGAGGTGGGTGCCCAAGCAGAATTTCCACATTATTGCTGTGTCTAATTGAGGTCAATATGACTTGAAAAAAAAAAATTTGGTCAGTTGAACGTTGATTGAAGATGTTAAAGACCTAATTCTGTTTCTGCCTGTAACTAGTTGTGTAACCGTGGGTTAGTCATTTCCCTTCACAAAGCCTCAGTTTGCCCATGGACAAAATGACGGGTTTGCATGAGATCAGGTTTCTTAAATAGCACTCTGTAGATGGGATGCACGGACCACCCCAAACTCCAAAGCTTTTATCAGATTCCTAAAGGGGTCTATTGCACTAAAAATTTTAACCTCAGGTTTTATTGTTAACCTCAAGTCTAGCCTTGCAACTCTGCCTGTGCTGCCAAATAACCATTATGGCTGGGTTTTTCATTGAACAAGTCAAAGAGGTCAACTAGCTCTTTTGGTATTGTAGAGATACTGCCTATGGGTCAAACCATTAGGGGAAATTAACCTTTTAAGCAATGGTGAAAGAATGGAAAAAGATCAATGGTAAAGGAAAGGATAAAGCCATAGAAAGGCTTCTTGGTGCTTTGTAGCAGCAGCTGTGTAAATGTACTGCTGTGTAAGGGGCTACAGAAACTGGGCTTATCAGTATACTTAGAATTGACCAGATTTCAAGTGATGGCTACTCACTAAGTCAATTCACCTGAGATTGATGGATAAACTAGAATGCCAATGTGATTATTTACAACAAGAGAGAACTCCTGCCTGTGCCTGGATGGCCCCTTTACCAGGCATTGAGCTGAGTTATCAATCAGCAGATTGTTGAATAAGGATTCAAAGCAAAAGGATGCAGATAGCTTTGAAGAATATTTCTTTTGGGTCAAGGTAAGGTTCCATTGTGCCAATAGCATTGATTATGCATCAGAAAGCACTCGGTAGACTTTTTGCTTTCTCCTGTTCCGTGTTGATTTATTTGGTTTACTTTTCAGTGGGCACCCTTGTTCTTTGGGGGCATACTTCACTTTGTCCCCAAGGTACTGCCTAAAAAGCCAGTTATTTTCCTTATTGAATGAAAGGATCATCTTGTGCAAACCCAGTTAAGTTGATGAGATACAGAGCATGCTTTTCTATTCACAACATCCTTTAGGTTGTTGACCCACGTTGCAAGCAAGTTGAGTGTCTAACTTCATTTACCACAATGATACACATCATTCTTCTTGAGTTTCTAGTAACTATTTCAATGCAACCGAGGCTTTTGTTCAAATACACTTTTTGTCAGTTCTCACTATAAGAGCCTGTAGCTGAAAGAAGCCTCTTATCTAGTTCTTGGCATCTTCTCTGTTTACCAAGAGAGGAGACTGACTGCTCATTCCTTTACCAACTTGTCAGAAGAACAACCTTTTAGCAGTTTGGGGATGATCGTATTCACTTCATGCACACCACACAGGCATAATGAGATCATCAGGGCGCTCCTGCAGATCCTTGCCCACCTGAACAGGCATTTTGTAAATTAAATCAGTAGTTGTCACAGAGTTCTAAACATTCTGCCTTTCAGAGAGAGAGGCAAACACACTGTAAGTGTACTTCTTCGCAAGCAAGGCTGATGTAGGAAAGCAAGCATTTCTACAAAATAGTCAAGACATTTTCACTGTTCCAGTTGATCTCCTCATTAATTCTCCCCTAGAATACCTACATTACGATTTGACTTGTGAAAAATTATTTACCCAGAGCTTGTCAGAAGCATATACCTGTATAAAGGGAAACACTGAGTTGGAATTCATGCTGCCTCATTCTTGGGATGCTAGTGATGCAAAATCAGTGGCAGAAAATTTCAGTAACTCAATCCTGCAGAATAGGATGCCAGCTACAGTCAGACTCCTCAACCTATTATTTCCACACAATTGTCCACAGTTTTATCAATGCCAAGCAGGAGGTACAGATATGAAACTTGCTTTCTCCGACCCTCCTTCCTCTTTTGCCTTGTTTTCCACCCTTGGTGGTGGTCCTGCCCCAGCTACTCAGGTCATTGCCTCCAGCTACTCTCTTTCAATTCTCTATAAACTCCAGTGCCCTAGAAAAATGGCTCAATTAATCTAGACTTATCTGAGACATAAATGATTGACCATAGTTTGATATGTGATCCATCCTACATGATATTTGCCTTTTAATAGGAAAAACCCAAAGGAATACATTTCTGGTCCTAAAATTTCAGATTACAGCAAAATGGTAGGTCAAGTGTCGGGGCGCGGTAGTGGGAGCCAAGGATGCGTTTCTTGAGTCCCAAGAAAGCACATCCCCTTAAATCAGACCTTGTGTCATATTTCTACGCCTGAATTCTCTATCCTTGTTTCTTACTGTGCAATTGATATAAAAACACAATGGTCACTGCCACTCCTTCGAGATCAAGCATGCATTAACCTGTGGGGTCGTTTTATAGTAATTAAGTGATAAACCCTCTCTGAGGTGGTGCGCCATGTCGAAGGCTTTGGTAGTTGATTAGCAGGGGAGTGAAACTGAAGAGTTTAATCAACCACCAAAGTTGTTAGTTTCAAGGGTCGTTTTACGCTAGCACCACATTTGCAGATGTGTATCAAAGAAAGGAAGGAAGGGAAGGAGGGAAGGAAAGAAGGCAGGAAGGGAGGAAAAGATTTCCATCCACTGACATGTAGCACATGTGCTTTTCCGGTTTCATTGCAGGTTGGAGCAGATTTGGGCTACATTTCTCAATCCCAGCGCCGGGCTGTGCTGCCAGCTGACCTCATTCAAGGCTCTGGGCTCAGCTGGGGAGTGAGTGAGCAATGCTAATAAGGAGGCCAAGATCAGAATTTCCTTAAGGGTGGAGCCGGTTGGCTTTGTCCCTAGTCAGAGACTGCTCTAACCTCTCTCTCAGCCATACTGTAATCATTAGTTCCAAGGTAACAAGGATGAGAATATATGGATATATCTATATGACACATCCCAGTGTTTGGAAACATATCCAAAAGATAAAGTCTGTCGATAGCGTTGTAGTACTATTATTGCTGTATGTAAAGGATAACACCTCCCTCCTTCCTCCCTCATTCCTTCACTTGTCCAATGTTTATTATAGCTCATACTCTTTTCTGGGGTTGGTGCTGAGGGAAATACTAAGACCAATACAAGGTAATTCCTGACCTCAAAGAGTTTACAGTAAAGTGGGGTAGAAGCCTCCATACTGTTCTCCATAATGGCGGTAACATTTTACATTTCCACCAGTAGTGTACCAAGGTCCCCTTTTCCCCACATCCATGCCAACACTTGTTACCTCTTTTTTTTTTTTTTTTAAAATAATATCTATCCTAACAGGTCTGAGGTTATATTTCATTGGGGTTGTGGTTTGCATTTCCCTGATGATTAATGATGTTGAGCACCTTTTCATATTCCTTTGGCCAAGTTTATGTCATCATTGGAGAAATGCCTGTTCAGGTCCTTTGCCCAGTTTTAAATTTGGCTGTGGAGTTGTAGGATTTTCTTATACTTTTACATGTTAACTATACCTCAATAAAGTGATTTAAAGAGTGGGGGGAGTCTAGAAAACTAATATTTACAGTGCTTTTTCATGTATGTTGTATTAAGGAGAGTGTAATTGATTATTTCTGGGGGGAACCATAGAAGGCTTTTAGAGGAGATATCTGCTGAGTTGAATCATGAAAAATGGATAAGAGTTAGCCAGGTGGATTGGTGGAAATCTGGGATACTCCAGCTGGAAGTAACAACACCACACATAGGAATACTTAGAGCAAAATGGCAATAGCGTGTGGCTTTCTGTGGCTAAAGTGTAGGTGATGGGTAAGTGCAGTGATAGGAGATTAGACTGAAAAAGTGGGTAGGGGTCAGGAGGGTGTTTCTGGGCCATACAAAGAACTTTGAAATATACCTCTCTGGCAGTAGGGAGCCTTAAAATCTAATCTGGAAAAATATTTAATCTGTGGTCAAATCAAAATTTTAGAACAAGCCCTATGCTAGCACTACAGACAGCAGATTGGAGACAAAATTGGTAGCGTGACCCAGTAGGAAAGCTGATGTCATGGTGCAGGTGAGAGATGACAGGTGCAGGTGAGGGTCCAAACTCAGACAGTTGCAGTGAGTATGGAGGGCAGGGGACAGCTTTGGAAGATAATTAGTAAATTGGTATAACCTGATTAACTGTAGATGCATGGGGGTTATTGGAGAAAGAGTAGAAAAAGCTCTTACAAAAGGAGACAGAAGACCTTGAGGATATTCTTTCCAAAGATGGGGGAACTACCTCTCTCTCAGAGAGTCAGCACTTTCAGAGAGTATGGCTGCCATGGGAGGGAGTTCTGGGTGGGGCCTGATGGGGAAGTCTGCATGAGGCCCCCAGATGCTTGTGTGCTGGGGAGGAGACAATAAAAACAGGCAGGAGAGCTGGGAGCCTCGACTGAAGAATGGAGAATAGTGCCCCTTACATTTGTCACAGACCAACCCGAGGTGGCTCTTCAGGACAGATCTTTAACAGTAGTAATAATAGCAGCAATAAACTACATAGCTCTAAGCACTTTATGTACATTGGTGCATTAATGATCAGGAACCTGAGCACAGAGAGGTTGATAACTTGTCTGAGGTAGAGCTAGTAAGTAGTAGAGCTTTGAATCTAGGCAGCCTGGCTCCAGGATCCATGTGTTATCCCTCAGCTGTCTCCCAAATGACTGGCAAGAGAGGGCACGAGTCCGTAAAACCCTGGATTGTGTCTGTTTCTTTATGCCAGCGATTCCAAAGTGAGTCACTCCAATTTGATGTGTACTTTAAAATAGAGAGAGGGAAGGATACTGTCCTTGTGTCCTTGAATTCAGGTGAGAGTGAGTGAGGAGGGAGATCACTTTGAGTCAAAAGGTTCTGGGATGCCTACCCTACTGGCTGGAACTTCGGAGGATGAATTGACCACATTGAGGGAATTCTGTCTTTTTAAAATTTACTAAAAAAATTTTTTTTGGCTGTGCTGTATGGCATGTGGGATCTTAATTCCCCGACTAGGAATCGAACCTGTGCCCCCTGCAGTGGCAGCATGGAGTCTTAACCACTGGACCTCCAGGGAATTCCCAAGGGAATGCTGTCTTAGCCAGTCTAAAGGTGATGTTATTGAACCTGTGTCTTTCCTCATCAGCCTGCTTCTGGAAGTGGTGGGCAGCTGAAGCCAAGATGACAAAGGAGAAGATTAGAGGTACCGGAGACCTAACCAAGCCATGGATCTGGAAGATGAAAAGGTGAGCCTTGTTTGAAATTGCATCTCCTGGGCCCACTTCAGTGCCTGAGCTTTCAGACAGAATTGTGGCACACACACTTTTCTTTATTTTAAAAGGTAAAACACTGATTGTTCTCGAGACAGGAAACTCACCTTAGCTGTGAACTAATGTCCCAGTTGAATGTAGGGATCACTGTCTCCATGGCTTCTAACCCCGGGCAATGTTTTATTGCAATTACCTGTACCACCAGTTGCTATAGTTACCTATTGTCTATGCGTCAAGAGGAGAAATATCTAGCTAGGCTAGCTAGCAGGAGAGAAACAGGTACTACCGTCTGACAAAAAAAGAGTGGGGCACGCAGAAAAAATATCTTTATCCACCCAGTGGCAAGTTTTAGAACATCTACCCTATTCAGAGGCCAGTGATCTTGTATCTCCACCCCCCTTTCCTATGGGAACCACCCCAGTTCACAGCGGTGAGCCCAGACGAGTCAGGTGTGAAACAGGTGACCACATCGCCATGGTTATAACTAATTGGACCATGGTGAACACCTGACCTCAGCTGGGACCATCAGATTCTCACCCTGGAAATAGGTCCTGAAGTTTTTCTAGCCAGTCTGGATAAACAGCAGGACCTTCCTAGGGAAGCTTGGCAGTCTAGGGACCATTTTCTATCCTGTGGAATGAGGAGAAGAGAAAGGAGGTGTGTGGAGAGAGAATATGCCTGTTTGCAGAGAGAGCAGGGAGGAGAAGGAGAGTATCCTGAGAGTTTTTCAGTTTCTGGTTCCTTCCTTCTTGAGGCGTGATTGTTTTTATGCCTCAGAGTTTTTTCTTACGTTTTTTTGTTATTTTTGTTTTTTGTTTTTGTTTTTTTTTGCGGTATGCGGGCCTCTCACTGTTGTGGCCTCTCCCGTTGCGGAGCACAGGCTCCGGACGCACAGGCTCAGCGGCCATGGCTCACAGGCGCAGCTGCTCCGCGGCATGTGGGATCTTCCCGGACCGGGGCACGAACCCGTGTCCCCTGCATCAGCAGGTGGACTCTCAACCACTGTGCCACCAGGGAAGCCCCCATTTTTTTCTTTTGATGATTATGATGATGATTTGCTCACACTGGCATGAATTAGTTTCTATTACTTGTCACTAAACACTTAAACTCTGCTCTAATATAGACTATCCTCAAGACCACCCTTATGGGATGAATTGTGTCCCCTCCCCTCAAACTTATATGTTGAAGTCCTAACACTCAGGACCTCAGAATGTGATAGTATTTGGAGTTAGGGTGTTTAAAGAGGTAATTAGGTTAATATGAGATCATTTGGGTGGCCCTTAATCCAATATGACTGGCATCCTTATAAGAGGAGATTAGGACACAGACAGACACTGAGGGAAGTTCATGTGGAGACACAGACAGACACTGAGGGAAGTTCATGTGGAGACACAGAGAGAGGGTGGCCATCTACAAGCCAAAGACAGAGGCCCTCAGGAGGGACCAAGCCTTCTGACACTTTGATCTTGAACTTCTAGCCGCCAGAATTGTGAGAAAATAAACTTCTGTTGTTTATGCCACCCAGTCTGTGGCGGTTTGTTATGGCAGCTGTAGCAAACTAATACAACCACTCTCCAAGATATGAGACTCTAATTCCTCCTCCCGGACGCGCAGGCTCAGCGGCCATGGCTCACGGGCCCAGCCGCTCCGCGGCATGTGGGATCCTCCCAGACCGGGGCACAAACCCGCATCCCCAGGCAGACTCTCAACCACTGCGCCACCAGGGAAGCCTAATGCTGATTCTTTTCTTAATGGTGACCCTTCAAGAAAGCAGCAAAAAGATCTTTTACTTTGGCTAAAAAGTAAGCCAACAACTGGCATTGAAGGACCCTGAAGGAGTACAGCTCTGAAGGAATATATCTTCTTAATGCTCTTGTTTGGCTTAAATGAAAAGTGTTCGGCTTCATGTCTTCCCAAGGAAAGGTGTCTGCTAAGCTTTAATTTTACATGGGAAAATGATTGTTTTTTACTAATTGGAATAAATAGGAACTCTTTCTTCAATTCATTTATACTCAGGTGAAAACAAAGTGAGTCAATTTGCAGAAAGTACAAGGGCTTGCAGATTCTCCCAGTGCCCTTGAGTTCTGAGGTCAGGGTATGAAAAGGCTTTTCCATCAATTATCATTGCATTAGAGAATTATGTAGAGAAAAGTGTCCAGGTCCAGCTTTTAATCAGGAACAAGGTGTTTAGAAAAAGAAAAAGATGTTGATTCAACTGAACTTCAGTGCTGTTTAAAAGGTCACCAAGCAGAGGCAAGGTGCAAAGGAAATGGGAATAGTTTGTAGACTCAGCTAACACAATACCTGCTAATAGAAATAGGCACCGAAAGAATCCTGGCATTTGTGTGTGTGCTTCAGGGTAGTTTCTCTTTTTTTGGGGGGGGGGTACACGGGCCTCTCACTGTTGTGGCCTCTCTGGACGCGCAGGCTCAGCAGCCATGGCTCACGGGCCAAGCCGCTCCGCGGCATGTGGGATCTTCCCGGACCGGGGCACGAACCCGTGTCCCCTGCATCGGCAGGTGGACTCTCAACCACTGTACCACCAGGGAAGCCCAGGGCAGTTTTTCTTGAAAGGAGGCAAAGGGAGGGACTTTGGGGCATTTTGTGATGTTCTCATGTTTCTGAGGAATAGCATTTATTCTGTGGTTACCACTAGAATAGACGTGGCAGGTAAGTTTAAACTCATATGCAGATCTGAATATTTGGAACATTATCTCCCTGGAGGATTGTGTTGAGATAGATTCTGAGGATACATTCAGATTCAGTAGGAAAGGGTATCAGTTAGGGGTGAGTCATGAATGAATACATGAATGCTGTCCATGTGCCACCCATGAGACCAAAAGTCACAAATTGATGGTCCATGGAACAAATGGGGACTGTAAGAGGTTTTTCTTGGCCCAGGTGGTCTTCTGAAAAAAAAATCTGAGCTAGACATTTAGAAGTACAGAGATTTCATTAGGAAAAAAAAACCCTTACAGTTTCAGTTTCTCTTAAAAATTGTTAACTCCAGCAATATTGGTTATTTCCACATGACAGTAGGATGGAGCTGGGCAGTGACTCAGTTTAAACATGGCCCCTACAGACACTGGGGTGTGTGACTACAGGTTAATTAGGTCTGCTCTGGGCTCAAGATCATGTGGCTGCAGATCAAGGAAGTGGCCAGTAGATGGCGATATAAATCAGAAAGGATTGAAATTTTAAGACCATCCCCGCCAAAGGGGCAGAGAAACGGGCAGGCAAGTGTGGCAAAGGCAGACGGTCATTTAGCAGGGTTTGTAAAAACAATACCACGTCCCACAGCATTTCTAAAATAAGTTGGGAGGGCTTCCCTGGTGGCGCAGTGGTTGAGAGTCCGCCTGCCGATTCAGGGGATGCGGGTTCGTGCCCCGGTCCGGGAGGATCCCACATGCCGCAGAGTGGCTGGGCCCGTGAGCCATGGCCGCTGAGCCTGCGCGACCGGAGCTTGTGCTCCGCAGCGGGAGAGGCCACGTCAGTGAGAGGCCCGCGAACCACAAAAAAAAAAAAAAAAAAAAAAAAGGAAAACTTAGCAGTGGTTATTTCTGGAGAATAAAATGATAGGGAACTTTTCTAATGCATATATTTCTCCAATAAAAAAAATAAAATAACTGGGGAATGCAGTCTTTTCTGGAGGGGTTGGCAGCCTGAAGTTCTACAAGGATGGAGCTGTGACTGGTAAAAACTGAATTCTGGAGAAATCTTTCTTGCTCTACTTATGCTACTCTGGACATCACCTTTTATGGGTTGAAAAGTGAGATATTTCATCAAACTATTTTATTTAACAATTTTTTAATGGAATCAACAGTACAGACTAAACCACTCCTCTGAACTCCAGAGCTGCATGTTCAACTGTCTACATACCATCCTCACAGTGTCAAAAATACTTCAAACATACGTGTCCAAAATGAAACTTATTTCCTCCCCAAATCTGCTCCTTCCCGTCTATCTCAGGGAATAGCACTTCCCTCCATTCAGTTTTGAAAAACAGGGACCTCTTGCTCACTACCTGCTTCCTTCCCAGCCTGGCCCAAACATTATAAAGCCCTGGTAATTCTGCCCCTGAATATCTGTTGACTCTGCCCCCTTCTCTTTGGCCCTACTGCTCTCAGAGTCCTCACTTCCATCACTTTTTGCAAAAAACAATGGCAAAGGCCTCACTGGTCTCTCACACCCCTCTCACACCACTTCAAACTTTTTTTCACGGCAACCATGGTCACCCTTATAAAACCCCAAATTGATCATGTCCCCTCCCTGCGTCACATAGTCCAGAGGCTTCCTACTGTTCTCCAGACGTAAGACCCACTTCTTTGCACACACACACATCCTCACAACGTCTTGGATTTTGCTTCTTACATGCCCCACGTAGCTTGTCACCTTCCTTTCTCTTAGCAAATCCATCTTCATAGGAAAGCAGATCAGCCCAAAAAGGACTATGTGTTAACTTCATCTCTGATTTATACAACCAGCAGGTTTTTATTTTATTTATTTATTTATTTTTTGCAGAGAAGTAAATTTACTTACCTTAGCTACTTAAAAAGGGATGTTACTATGTCTGTGGCTTTGAGCAGAGGTACTGGAGGGTTTCCAATTTGTACTATAATAACACACTTGGGGGAGTCATCCTGAAGAGCAGGAATCCAGCCTTTGTAGAAGTGAAGATACCAACTAGGATTTCAGACACCAAAGAAGCCTAGGTCCTGGCTGGCAATTATTCTTAATAAAGATTTGTTGATGCTGATGGTGTCAGAAACTGATTTGGACACGAGGCATACAATAATAATTTAGACATGGTTCCTATTCCTAAGTGGCATAAAATTTAGTGGAAGAGGACTAGAGAATTTTGGAGAATTAGACTTCAGAGAAGTGACACTTAATCTAGGTGTTGACGGATGATTAGGAGTTTTCTGAGGCAAAAAAATGTTTTCTCAGAAAGGAATTTTGAATGGAAGAAGGAGAAAGAAAAAACCACAGAGGCCCAAAGGAGTATTTCTTGATTAAATGATCGGTTGTTTGGAATGGGTAGAGCTTAGGACACACAGGGGCAAGTTTCTGGAGATGAACTTGGTGGGGTAGGCTGTGTTGAGAATGATGCTAAGAAATTTGGACCCGATTTTAGATGCTAGGGAATGACTGAAAGTGTTAGGCAAAGGGGTAGCTTGATTAGACTTGTATTTTGGAAAGATAAAGTGGAAACTGTCTGGAGGGCAGATAGAGGTGGGGTGAGTCTGGACTCAGAGGGAACAGTTGATAGAAGATTCTGGATAGTTCAAGTGAGAGTGTGACAAGGGTCTGAATGTGGAGGGAGAGGATGGATTCAAGAGATATTTCAGGGAAACAATGGGCAGGACTTAGTGACCAAAAATAAAGAGCCCTGGTCCGGGAAGATCCCACATGCCGCGGAGCAACTAAGCCCATGTGCCACAACTACTGAGCCTGCACTCTAGAGCCTGCGAGCCACAACTACCGAAGCCTGCGCACCTAGAGCCTGTGCTCCGCAACAAGAGAGGCCACCGCAATGGGAAGCTGGTGCACCGCAATGAAGAGTAGCTCCTGCTCACCAAAACTAGAGAAAGCCGACACGCAGCAACGAAGACTTAACGCAGCCATAAATAAATAAATTTATTTTTAAAAAAAGAACTCGGAAAGTAGACGATTTCAAGTTCACTTACTTGGTGGTTACTCTGTGCCAGCACTGTACTAAGCATGAGAGATTAAAAAAAAAAATAATAAGGAATGGTTCCCATGTTTCAGTAGCTGGAAGGAGAGGCAAGTATGATAATGAATACATACAATGCAATGTCATGCATGTAATGATAGACATGTGTATAGAAATAGTACATGGGAGGCTGCCAAGAATGATTCTAAGTTTTCTAGCTCTGGTGACTTGGTGGATGTTGATGTGTCTTTGAATAGGAGAGGAAAAATGGAAGAGGTATAGGTTTCTAGAGGTCTTCAATGCATTGGTTTTGATGTTCACGAGGCAATTGGAACTTAAGATAGTCTAGCAATTGTCAGGCACAGTCTAGCTCACCTTGGATTTGCAAGAGTTACAGAAAAAGAAAAAAATAGTAGCTGTCTATAAAAAACACTGCTGGCATGATGTTTCTCCTTTTAAATGTTTTTGTTATGAATATAAAGAAAGAGACTATTAATTGCCTCTTTACTTCCCACAGTCCTGACTTAGGTTTAAAAAATTCTTCCTACACTAATTACAAGGGCTCTGTCTATTCACCCTGAAAACTTAGTTCATTGTTATTTTTTAAAATAGAAATAGCACCAAAGGCTAAACTCATTTTTATTTTGTAGGCAAGAGGATGATATCCTAAGAGGGCCTCATAATCAGAGTTGCCTTCTAAAGGTCAGATGACCTATACTTTTACAGTGACCTATACCTGATATGGGTTCAACAGTAATTTATGGGTAGGTAGGGATTCATGCAAAATATTTCATAGTTTGCAAAGATTCATGAAACAGCCAAGTGTAATTACATTAACTTAACCAACTATCTGGAAACTAAGTTTAACAAAAGGTAGAAAAGAGGATAATACCAAAACTAACTTAAAGACTATTCTAAACTATGTAATTCTTCTTTCTTTTTTTTTTTTGGATAGAAAAACTCTTCCAGGGAGCTCAAAGAATTTGGCCAATGCTGTTCCAGTTTTAACACTCATCTGGAGCCTGTAATATGCTAGTTCACCAGAGAGCAATCATAACATGATGTTAGGAATCAAGGATGACTTATGTAGGTCTTCTGTGCAATAGTGGGAGAGATGTTTTAGGCATCACTGTGTTCAGGAGGAAAGAGTGTAACTTGGAAATGAGCATAAACAGAACCAGGACATCACTTGATGTGAGCATGAAAAGGGCACCTGAGGCCACCTGTGTTAGCAAGGAACAGTGGTTCTCAGTCTTTTGAATTTCACTGACATACTGAGCGCTGGGGTTTTGGGGGCAAGTAACCTTTTATTTTGCCAATACAAAGCCTGTTATCTACTATTACTCTAAGTTATGAAAGTACATTAAAACAATTTTATTGGCCTATAGTTGATTTACAGTGTTGTGTTAGTTTCAGGCGTACAGCAAAGTGAATCAGTTATACATATACATATATTCACTCTTTGTTTTTTTTTTTTAGATTCTTTTCCCATACAGGCCATTACAGAGTATTGAGTAGAGTTCCCTGTGCTATACAGGAGGTTCTTATTAGTTATCTATTTCATATATAGTACTGTGTATATATCAATCTCAATCTCCCAATTTATCCCCCACCCCCATCCCCTGGTAACCATAAGTTTGTTTTCTACATCCCTGACTCTACTTGTGTTTTGCAAATAAGTTCCTTTGTACCCTTTTTTTAGATTCCACATATAAGTGATATCATACGATATTTCTCTTCCTGTGTCTGACTTACTTCACTCAGTATGACAATCTCTAGGTCCATCCATATTGCTGCAAATGTCATTATTTTGTTCTTTCTTTACCAGTGAGTGCCAGGACCTGCCCTGCTGTCCCGGGAGCGTGCGAATAACTCCTCCCAATAAAAAAGAAAGGACGTTTTTAACATCCAAGTGTTGGAAGGACACTGGGGCAGTGACTGCCCTGCATTCAGCACAAGCCACAGACGGACTACAGTTCCCAGCGTACCTTGCAGTTACACGGGCCCTGGGGATAGGGCAGAAGTGAGGCTCACTGCTCGCGGCCCTGGCCGGTAAAAACCCCCACAATCCTCCTCACTTTCATCCCCCACAATCCTCCTCACTCTCATCCTCCACGTGTGGAGGCAGGTGCTAAGCTTCCCGCGAAAGACCGGGTTCCCGGGTAGTGGCTGAGTCACAGGGTAGCAGGAGCCGGAGTGCCCACAAGGCCATGTGGAAGGCCACTGTCAACCCGGAATATTTTCACTGGATTCTGAGTGGGCGAGTGTGGAGCCGTAACTGACTTCTGAGGAGGGGACGGTGGCCTGCAGTGTGCTACTGATATCTCTGGGAGCTTGGTGAGGCTCCTTCTGGGAAAGAGGAAGTAAACTGGAAGCCGGAACCAACTGCTTCTAGAACTAGCAGCTGCCGCCAGGTAAGAAGTGGTGCTCAGGTGACATTGATGGGTGTAGCAAAACAAAGCAACCCACAAAAACATGAAAAAACAAGCAAAACCCCCAGACAAGCCCATGAAGGAGCACATCCCTTATTCCTCCTCCAGCCTTGCAGGCCCCTTGTGGGACCTCGTACTGTTAGAACCTTCAGGAAATAGCCATTAAAGCATAGTGTGGTTTGCTGAATTCCAGCTCCAGCATCATAAAGCTGAGTATGAAAGGTGGGTTTTGAGAAGAGATACAATAGCTTAATTACCAGCCCAGTAAGAAGTATACTTCTATTGCAATAAACCACCAAGATATTTGTGACAGTAGCTAATCAAAACAGATCCCCAAAAGAAATTTAAATTGAACAAATTTAATTTCACAAAACGCCGTTTTTTTTTTCTTTTCTTATTTCAGTAAGGATTTGGTGAAAATCCACCTCCTGATGCTGTTCTTGGGGAGGTGTGTGGAAGCCCTGGGGTTTTGAGGGCAAGTAACCTTTTAATTTGCCAATACAAAACCTATCATGTGCTATTACTCTGATGGCTCCATCCTTTCCTCCAAGTGTTTGTTCTGTTCTCAGATGTTCACAAAATCGTGGGTGTGAGTGTGGGTGTGGGAATGGAAGGATGAATTTTGGTTGGGGGCAAGAACAAGATGAAGTGATGGTTTAGTACCAGTTTCCTTTGGGCTCCTTGGATTGGGTTTAAATTCCTCTGGTTAGAGGAGTAGGAGTAAAAACTGACTTGTTTCTTGTGAGAAATCCTGTTGAGGGAGTGTGTTCATCAGTTAAAAAATAATCAAGTAAACAAGACCAGGGAGTCCATCAGCAATGGCATCTACAAGGAGAGATCTAGCTTTCAGTGGCTGGAACCAGGTGGGGTTCAGGACTGTGTAACCAACCTTATACTAAGGTGTTTAGCAGGGTAACAGGGAATCTGGGTCTCTCATACTTTGGTCCAAGGGTACTTGGTATGGTAATGGGGCATCAGAGGAGAAGCTCAGACAGGAAGGGTCCAGGGATGTGTTGTGGTCCATGCGTGGTTGGAAGAAGAATTTCCAGACCTGAAGTATTTTAGAAAAGAGTGAGTTTCTTGAGAACAAAGAGCAGAGTTACTGAGGGGCACTGCAAACACAGTGGGGTGACTTCCTGATAGACCAGGGAGAGCCCGACCCCCTTTGTGGACTAGTGGCCAACTTTTATAGCCTTAAGACAAAGAAAATTCCTGCTGGCAGGATGGCATTAGGTGATTGGTCAGGATGCTACAAGGTTGCTACATGCTGAATATTTTACCTAATATGGAGTCGGGGCGCTGTCCGGTTTAGATTAGGAGAGCCCATGGCAACAGTTGCTATGGGGGCTTGGTTGATTCCGGGGTTTTTGTCCTGTGTCCTTGACGTAGGGTGTCCTTGATGTACGGCTCCGCAGGATGCTGTGTGTCCTGAGGTTCGAGGATTGTCCTGGGAACTGGGCAGTGTAGGAGCCTCAAGCAGCTCCAGGGAAGCCTGGTGGCTGTGGTTGGACACTGCTTCCCGGGATTGGAAACCTTACTTAACTCAGCATGATGATGTCTATAGTCCCAATAGCTTTCTTCCTTGTAATCATGGCCTGCTGGGGTTTCCAGAGTCACCTACAAAAATGCAAAGAAAAAGGCATTTCGTTATAACTGGCAATTTTATTATCATCAGGAAGTCAAGGAGAGAGAGCAGCTTGATGTCTCAAGCTTTGGAGCCAGGTGGGTAGCACCCACAGGAGGGAAGACTCTTCACGTGAAAACTTGTGACAACCACAGGTAGCACCTGCAGCCTGCTACTGCCTCAGGCCTTCCACAGGCCGGGCCTGCATCACACTTCTGAGTATCAAATCGCCTAACTCATACATACTGCAGGGAAACATGCAGGATTGTTAGGCTGTCTTAGCAGAGCTGTCTGCACTAACAGAAGGCGTAAGGCATTTGTCTGAAGACTTGTAGGGCCATGAAATAACTCTGCCTCGTAACTACCAAATCCCAAGTAGAGGAAAGGCTATGGATGCAATTTCAAGATTGTCCCCAAATTGCTTTATGGTGTCAGTTGTTCCTACTCACTTTATGGTTTCTGCCTTCTGTTGCACTCCTCAGCCCTCACACTCAAGGTGCCTGTCAGTCATGACCCACTTCCATGATTCTGTGGAAGCAGGGTGACACAGAGGTTAGGAGTCCTGGGTTGTGACATTTGGACTTAGGCCCTTTAAGCCTCAGCTTTCTTGCCTGGAGAATGAATTTCATAAGAGCCTGTCTCTTATAGGGTTGTTAGTGAAACGATGCATGTAAATGGCCACATAGTAAGCATTGGACAAATATGAACTGTTATTATCACATTCTCATCGCCCATACTGGAGTGTATGCTCCATGAGGACAAGAGATACTCTTAATTATCACCAGGTCATCACCCAGTCTGTAGCCCATAACAAGGAACCAGTGATAGTTCAGTGATGTGCTTACCTGGACCATTTCAGGCCGTACCTGTCTCTAAGCTCTCTCCTAAAAGCTGGAGATCTGGAGGCCTCTCTTCCACGACAGAAGCATACATTATAAAATAAAAGCTGTGAAAATGAAACCTAACATTTTAGTACAACATAATATTTCTTAGTGTATACTGCTAGTACATTATGCTGAACTACTTACTGTTTTTAAGGGTCACCAATGTTTTTAATCTTAGCAATACTACAGTTGTTTTAACCTGTATGTGAACAAGAGCCACTTGACTTGCTTGTTACAATGCAGACTCCTGGGCTCTATCCCTGGAGGTTTTGGTTCATAGGTCTGAAGTTCTGTTTTTTTTTTTTTTTTTTTTTTTTGCGGTATGCGGGCGTCTCACTGTTGTGGCCTCTCCCATTGCGGAGCACAGGCTCCGGACACGCAGGCTCAGCGGCCACGGCTCACGGGCCTAGCCGCTCCGCGCCATGTGGGATCTTCCTCTACCAGGGCACGAATCCGTGTCCCCTGCATCGGCAGGCGGACTCTCAACCACTGCGCCACCAGGGAAGCCCTGAAGTTCTGTTTTTAAAAAGCTCTTCAGGTATATCTGACGTAGGAGGGTCTTGGACTAAACTTTGAGAAATACCTCTCAGTTCACTAACTTACAAGCTGAATTGTGCATCTGAAAAGCCATCTCCCATCATCAGTTGGACCACTAAAGTCACTGTGGGAACAAGGGGTTGAACATCCACAGTGAGCGTGGGAAGAGCTGAGGAAGTGAAAGTCTGGCAGGGGAGGTCGGAGAACCAGAGAAACAGTAACTGAACATGATAGCCTGAAGCACTGGTCCAGGCGAGCAGGCCACGGCTTGGAGGAAATCCCACAACCTGTGGGTGGCCATCTGCCCACGGGGACCTGCAGAGGGGGCTGCTAGAGAAATCTGGGGCAGCTGCTGGCTCTGGAGATTGGCTTGGGGCTGCTCTTGTTTGGTGGGTCCTCATTAGAAAGAGCAGCCGGAGGCTGGATCCCACCAGTCCCGCCTACATCCGTCGCATCTTCCCGCTGTGACCTGAGAATATGACTTCATTTCTTCCATAAGTTCCTCTTTTTGACAACTCTAGCCCACATCTGTACAGGGAAGAGGCTCCTGGGGAACAAAGTTTCCAGCTGTAGGCAAAGGGACACAGAACACTCTGACACATCGAAATGTGCTAACGTGCTAAGGATCACACACCCATGCTCTCCATCCTGCTGCCCCAGGTCTCTGAGTGCTGGCCTTCACCCCAGCTCTTGAGTTCCTGTGTATCTCAACTGCGCTGTGGAGAGGATTCCAACCTCTTTATCAGGGAGAAGTTGCAGATCTGAGTATATTTGGCATGTCGGAAGAACCTGCACTCTGAGCTGCAGCCTGGAGCCAGCCTGCGGCCTTAAAGAAATAAAAGATGATAGATGTAGACATAACATGAATGAAAGATGTTTAGATGCATATCATTAGGAAAATTAGCATTTCGGTGCTCAGCTAATCATACACGCAAACAGAAAATCATATATGTTAGGTCTATCTCAAGACAGACATCCCAAGCAGCCTCAAAAATGGTCTCTCCAGGCCTGGTGGAATCCTGTTTGCCGGGCAAAGGTGGAGGATGCCTTTAGAAGGAGGAATCACGGCCCCTAAAATCTCAGGTCATAATCCCTGGCACCTGTAAATGTTACCTTATGGTTCCACATGGAATATATTATAAAAATTTGTAATTTTTGAAGCATTTGTAAACTATTTTACAAATGGAAAATGGGTCTTTGCAGATGTGGTAAAGTTAAGGATCTTGAGATGGGGAGCTTATCCTGGATTACTGGGTGGGCTCTAAATGCCATCGTAAGTGTCCTTGTTAGAGAGAGGCAGAGGGAGATCTGGCACAGAGACAGAAAGGGAGGAGGGAGAGACGAGAGTGATGCAGCCACAAATCCAGGAATGCCAGCAGCCACCATAAGCTGAAGAGACAAGGGGCAGGTTATCCCTTAGAGCCTCGGAGGGAACACTGCTCTGCTGACACCTTGATTTTAGCCCAGTGACACTGACTTTGGAATTCTGGCCTCCAGTACTGTGAGAGAATACATTTATGTTATTTTTAAGCTGCCAAGTTTGGGGTGATTTCTACAGCAGCCACAGGAAACTGATATAATATCCCTTTTCCAGCTCATCTTCCCCTCCACTGCCCATTTGCAGGGGAGCTCCCTGCTCGCAGGAATAGTGGGGCTGGTGGTGGCAGGGGGAGGGTGAGACTTCTTGAGTCCATCGCAGGGGAAAGTTGGCTTTCTGGCACTTTACAATACAAGGTAAAGCTTTGAACTTATTTCTTTTGTAGAGGCAAGTTTTATAGGTAGTGTTCTCCACTATATTAGAAAAACCTTTCTGTTCAGTATTAAACCAAGTGTCCTTCAGTCCTCCAGTCCTAGGCTGTTTCTTTACTGGATAAATAGAATAACTCAAGCCCTTGTCTTGCATAGTTGCAGGACATGGTGCCCTCTGGAGTTTTAGGAGTGGTTCCTTGTCACCTCCCTCTGAACAGTCAGTGATGGCTCTGTTCATCTTCCATTGCTGTCTAATATCTCCTTCTGCAGGCTGCTGTCATCTTTTGTGCTTCTGGGTAAGAACCACAATCCTTCCTTCATTTCCATGGCATTTGACCAAGAATGAGGGGAAGTTTCATCCTTTTTGATAGTATTACTGCCCACATCTTCTGGGACCTTGGATTAGTTTCCTAGGACTGCCATAACAAAGTACCACAGACTGGGTGGCTTAAACAATAGAAATTTATTAAAGGTCTAGAAACTAGAAGTCTGAGATCAAGGTGTCAGCAGGGTTGGTTTCTTCTGAGGCCTCTCTCCTTGGCTTGTAAATGGCCGTCTTCTTGCTGAGTCTTCACATGGTCTTCCCTCTCTGTCTATGTCTTCGTTTCCTTTTCACCAGTCATATTGGATTAGGGCTCACCCTAATGACCCCATTTTAACTCAGATACCTCCTTAAAGACCATCTCTCCAAATACAGTCACATTCTGGGGTCCTGGGGGTTAGGGCTTCAACATATGAATTTTTGGGGGGACACAATTCAGTCCATAATATAGCGTAACTTCCTGTACTGAGGTAATTCTTATGAAGGGCTTAGTATGGTGCTGGGCACACATAGTAAGCACTATATAAACAGAGTTACTTAATAATAGCACAGTTATTTCTGTTCTCTCATGCATCCACAAAACCATCATAATTATACATATACATACTGTGTCTATTATACATGTATAAATACAAATACACACACATTTCTATGGTATCTTCCTTGGTAAATTTTTTGTGATTTCGTTCAGGTAATATTTCTGGGTGGTTTGCTTTCCAATTCTCAGAATCCTTGGTGATATCTAAAATATAGGGCAAACCCTCTTAATTTTCATTCATTCATTCAACAAAACCTTATTGAGGATGCTGTGCTGGCCTCTGGGTTATAATGTTGACTAAGATTGTGAAGTCACAATTCAGTTTAAACGTCATAGTGAGGCAAGTACAATGTACCAGGGGGAGCTGCAGGAAGGGCCCTGTGATAGAGAAAGCTTGTTCACAAATTCTTTGACTTCTATATCGTCTCCCCTTGAATCTGGACTGGTTCTGAGACTGTGCCTGCTATCAGAATATGGAAAAAGTGATGCCTCACCCAAGCTTTAAAGAGGTAGCAACATCCTCTCTTGGAATGCCTGCTCTAGTGGAAGCCAGCCGCCAGGTAATGGGTCCACTGTCCTGAGACTCCCACGCTGTGAGGAAGCCCAGGATAGCTAGGTGGAGAGCCTGTGGGAAGAGGGAGACCCATGAGCTCTGGTTATCCAGCCATTCCAGCCAGGTGCCAACATCTGAGTGAAGAAGCCATCTCAGATACTTCAACCCCAGCTTGTATAACATAGAGAAGAACCTAGGAATTCAACTGGAATTCAGAACCCAGGCCTCAGACATGTGACCCCAGGCAAGTTGTCCTAGTCAATTCCAGTTATTCAAGCCATCCTATAGCCATTCCAGCTCTGGTGTGTACGGAGTCCCAACTTGCAAAATGGTGAACTTTATAAAATGGTGGCTATTGTACTAAGTTTGGGGATGCTCTGCTAGGTAGCAGAAGGTAACTGGAACAGGGCCCTAAATTAGACCTGGAGGATAATTAAGAAATCCTTTATATCACAAGTCCAACATTAAAACACAGAGCACATAAAGACACAGAATTCTCAGACAACGACTGTCTGCAAACTCCATTCTCTTCTGTCCCGTGTGAAGGCTGTAGGTGAGGCCTCTTCAGGCCTCAGGCTTCCAGGCCTTGCTCTGTTGATGAACTCCATGGAAAGTGCTGATTTTGATCCTTATATAAAAGTGCTACCTGTATGGGGCCCACTGGTCTCCTGAGGGCTGGGACTGCAGTTTTCTACGGTGGCCACCCTCCAACGGCTCCCTGGGTCATTACTGCAGGATGCTTATTCAGCCTTTCTTCCACCCATGGTTCCATGCCATGGAGTGCTACCTGATTTTGCTACCTAATCTGCTTTGCCAGAGGTCCTGCCCTTCTCTTGTCTCACTAATTATTTTTTTCTGTCCAAAGTTACCTTTTTGCATTCCTGGGTCCAAAGATCCCTTGAACCTTTATTTCTCCAACTCTCCATCATGTTACATGGCAGAAAAGCAGCATAGTAGAGAGAGATTCAGGGTGCAGGCCCTGGAGTCAGACTGCCTGTGTTTGAAGTCTGATTCTGCCTCTTACAGTGTAACCTTGCAGCTTCTGTGCTTCCATTTCCTCAACTACAAAGTGAGGGAAATGGTAGTGCCTGCCTCACAGGGTCAGTTGAGGATAAAAGAGATCACTCCTGTTAAATGCACAGAACAGTGCTTGCATGTAGCAAATGTCCAGTAAATGTTGTTGACTTTTATTATTCATAATATGCATCTTGTAGTATGGTACTTACCTGCCTGTTTTTGGGTCTGCTCACTAGATTCTAAATTCCTTGAGGACAGGTGGTGTCTTGAGCACCCTCACCTCCCTGATGCCCTGTACAATGTGTGATGTGTTAGACATTCAGTAACTGCTTCTTGGATGAGTCAGTGCCACAAAAACAACCGAAAGACAGTGTTCTATCAGTGGAAGGTCAATGACATCTTCATAGGAGAAAGGCAGCAAAAGTTGGACAGCAGCTTGACTTTGTAGAACATACTCTATCATTCCAAGAAACAATAGGACACAAAGTTGATTGGGTGGATACATGTGAAACAACCGTATTCTTATGTGTGGTTTGCATATATGGTTTACCATTCTGTGCTCTTAAGGTGCTTGAGAATGGAAAACAGTAACGATCGGGTACCTGAAGAAATTGGGGTGTAGGAATCTTGACCCTGAAACACCTTGATTATTTGTGGAGTGGCTGCATAAATGAATGGAGAACTATTTAGTTATACATGGGATCCACTTGGTTTAAGAAAGGATTTAAAGTGGCATACAGAGACCCATATAATAATTCAATAAGATAAAGTGAAGTGGGGGAATTTGAGTCCTAAGAAAACGTAGGTTAAAAGCTAGATGAAGCTGGGAGTGACGTTTCTCCCCGAAATGCTTGCTGTGCTGTCCTATACGTTTTCTAGAGGTGGGTTACAAATTTGAAGCTGCACTTTCTACTGGATTTTATGTGGAAAACATAATACAACCAATTACATGAGTCACGCTCTGGCATAATAATGCTAACAGCTAGCATTTATCAAGTGCTTACTTGGTACCAGCTGCGTCTCTAAGTGCTTTGCGTGCATTAACTCGTAATCCTCATGTTGATCCTAGAAGGTAGGTACTTAGCCCCAGTCACGCAGCTGATTCACAGTTTTGAAACAAGGCATCTTGGCTCCGCGCTTTTAAAACCTACCTTGTTTAAAACAAGAATAGCTAGATCTCATATTAAGAACTTGGAAGACATTTTTCTGGTTGGTTCTTGAATTTTTGTGGGACTGTCATCTGAGAAATAGAGGAGACCGTCCAATCAGAAAACGAAATTGATTGCATGCCCAGCTAAGGCAGTGCTCAAAGCTGACCCCAAATTAGCAGCATCAGCCTCACCTGGGCACTTGCGAGAAATGGGAATTCTTGGTCCTCTTCTCAGGTCTGTTGCATCAGAAGCTCTAGGGGTGGGGCTCAGAAGTGAGCATTTTAACAAGGTTTCCAGGAGCTCCTGATACGCGCTCAAGTTTGAGAACTCCTGCTCTAAGGGGAAATAAGCCTGTGGTATAGAAGATGTCTGGCTTCTTATGACCTTGGTGAAGAGCTTCAGGAGGCAGAATGGCTCATGAAAGCATCTTGTCAGCCTCGGAGACCAGACGGATTGGACTCCTATACTCACTATTCTAGAAAACTAGGAGATACTGTAAAAACCAGTGACAATGTTTCTGACTAATCCATCAGGTCAGAGGGAAAAAAATGCAATAATCATAGTAATAATACAAGCCAGCAATGCGGTTTGACAAAGTGCTTTCCTTATATTTTCTCGTAAGAGTCTCACAACACCAATGTGAATTAGAGATTCTAATATTGAGATTTTACTGGTGAAGAATTAGGGGCTCGGGCTCGGGGAATTTGCTTTTCTCAAGGTCATGTGACTGATACATCTCAGAGCTGGAACTTGAGTCTAATTTCTTCTACCTCTGACTGTTTCTCAACACTTCCCTCTTCTCTCCACCTCCAGCCCTGTCCAGTGTCTTTCACCTGGGCTATTACAGTGACTTCCTTGCTCGTGTCCCTGCGTTTACTCTTATCCCTCTCCAGTCTATTCTTAAGTCATTCATTTAACATTTTTTTGGTGGGGGGGCACTGGGGAGTTGGCACCTTTTGTGTGCCAGGTATTTAGTGCTGAATTAGAGCCGTGATCAAAGTCACGGAGCTGGTACTCACAGAGCTGGCATGGCAGCAACAGGGATCCTCTTAGGATTTTAATACAGTTCATATTGCTTTTTTAAGAAAATATTTTATTGAAGTATAGTTGATTTACAATGTTGTGTTAATTTCTGCTGTATAGCAAAGTGATCAGTTATACGTATATACACATTCTTTTTCATATTCTTTTCCGATACGGTTTATCACAGGATTTTGAACATAGTTCCCTGTGCTATACAGTAGGGCCTTGTTGTTTATCCATTCCATATATGATAGTTTGCATCTGCTAACTCCCAACCCATCCCTCTCCTACCCCTCTGCCCCCTGGCAACCACAGTCTGTTATCTGTGTCTGTGAGTCTGTTTCTGCTTTGTAGATATGTTCATTTTTGTCACATTTTAGATTCCACATATAAGTGATATCATATGGTATTCGTCTTTCTCTTTCTGACTTGATTCACTTAGTATGATAATCTCTAGGTCCATCCATTGTTGCTGCAGATGACATTACTTCATTCTTTTTTATGGCTGAGTAATATTCCACTGTATATATGTACCACATCTTCTTTATCCATTCTTCTGTCGATGGACACTTAGGTTGCTTCCATGGCTATTGTGAATAGTGCTGCTGTGAGCATAGGGTGCATGTATCTTTTTTTCCTTATAGTTTTCTCCAGATATATGCCCAGGAGTGGGATTTCTGGACCATATGGCAACTCTATTTTTAGTTTTTTGAGGAACCTCCATACTGGTACCTCACTGTAGTTTTGATTTGCATTTCTTTAATAATTAGGGATGTTCAACATCTCTTCATGTGCCTCTTGGCTATCTGTATAGATCATGTTGCTTTTGTGTTTGAAATTGTTTCAGGCCTTCCCATTATACTTAGAACACAATTCAGATACCATGCCATGGCCAACGGCCTTCCTCCTGTGTCCCTGTCCTCTCGCTGGTCTAATCTTCAGCTCTCCCTCTTGCTCCCCAAGCTCCAGCCGCACTGGCTGACTCTCAGCTCCTGGAACACTCCAAGGATTTCCCCAACTCTGGATCTTTGAACATCCCTTTCCACTGCCTGGATTGCTCTTCTCCTTGGTCCTTGCATATCCAAACTCTTCTCATCATTTAGGTCTTAAACTAAATGCCACCTCTTCAGAGAGCCCTTTCCCACCTGTCGTAGGTCGGTTGGGCTTCTATAACAAAATACCACAGACTGGGAAGCTTATAGTCAACAGAAATTTATTTCTTAAAATGCTGGAGGCTAGAAATCTGAGATCCGGGTGCCAGTATGGTCTGGAGAGGGTCCTCTTCCTGGTTCATAGCTGACTCCTTCTTACTGTGTCCTGACATGGCAGAAGGGATGAGAGATCTCTGTGGGGGTCTCTTTTATAAGAACACTAATGCCATGTACGAGGGCTCCACCCTCATGACCTCCTCCCCAAAGCCCCACTTCCTGATACCATCATATTGGGTACAGGATTTCAACATATGAATTTTGGGGAGACACGAACATTTAGACTGTAGCACCGTCCAACATGAAATATTCAAGACAGCTTCTTTCCTCAGTTGTTGTCACCTGGCTGGAAGAGCTGAATAACCAGAGCTCACTGGGCCTCTTCCCACAGCCTCTCCACACAGCCAACTTGAGCTTTCTCACAGCATGGCAGCCTCAGGGACAGTCAGACCCATTACATGGCAGCTGGCTTTCCCTAGAGCATGCATTCTAGAGAAGATACTGCTACTCTTCAAAGGCTGGGTGAAGCATCACTTTTGTCATATTCTGCTGGTCAACACAGTCTCAGAACCAGACCAGATTGAAGGGAAGAGGACACAGACATCTCTCAGTGAGTGGGGGGCAATGTCAAAGAGTTTGTGGACAAGCTTATTCTATCGCAGGCTCCTTCCTACAGCCTCTACTTTCACACTGTATTTGCTTCACCATGATATTTAAACTGAACTGTAATTGCACAGTCTTAGTCAACATTATAACCCTAGAGGGCAACACTGCACTCTCAGAACATTTTTGTTGAATGAATGAATGAAAATTAAGAGGGTTTGCCTTACATTTTAGATATCCGCAAGGATTCCAGGAGACAGGAACCAGGACACAAAGCTCCATGAAGGACCACGTCTGTCTTGTTCACTCTTGCTTCCTCTGCAGGTGGCAGAGGAATATTTTAGGTTTTACATGGCTGTTTGTTTAATGAATGAGTGAATGCATGCATGAGCCTAGTTCCACTGCCCTTTCAGTGGCACCAGAGCCGATTGTTTGTCTTCGAACCTCAAGCCTTTTTTTCTGCATCTGCTGCAGAGCCACCTCCATCTTTGTCTTCTTAAACCTCAAGCCCCAGGGACTCAATAGAGTCACTGCCCGCCCCCCACCCCCCCCCCACCCCAGCACCATACACCGTACTTCACACACGAATCCTACGATCCTTGAAGCAGGAGTAGAATACTGTGAGTTTTAGAATTCATTCAGCTGAGTAGAAAGTGTCTTCAAAACTAAGAGGCCTCTCAGCTATAATATTTAGGCTTTTGGAGCTTATTCAGCCTTTTCTTATATGGGTACACTGGAAAACAGGAAGTTGGAGCAGGATGTGGGAAAAGCTCTATATACGTGAGGTTCTTCTCTCTGTGCCCAGAAGAAATGCAAAGGGGGACTATGTGAACATCATAGGAGTTACTGAGAGGCTCAGAATTAGAGTCAATTCCTGTCTTGGTATTTTGCTTTTCAGCTCAACAAGATGATTTATTGTTGAGGCTTTTTACTCTGGTGAGTTTACTTTGAGTACTTTGGATTCAGAGTTTGCTTACAGGGGACCAAGTCAATTGCCTGTAAAGTAAAGGATTCCTCTGAATCTTTATCTTTGGTTTAAACTTCCCTTCTGAGCTTCGGACCTTTATATCAGACTGCCAACCATAGATCTCACTGGATATCCCACAGCTCTTTCAAACTGCACTTGCCCAAAATAGAATTTATTTTCCGTTCCCAGAAATGAGTTCTTCTTTCTGTAGATCCCATCAGGATCAAAGGCACCACCCTCCAAGCAGTCAGTCTTGACCTGTGGACGCCATCCTCCAAGCTTCCCTAATATTGATGGTAATGGGTAATGGGTAATGTTAGCTTCCTATTGCCAGGTACTGTGCTAAGTGTTTTGTGTGCTTTAACTCTCTTAGTCATCACGTTGCCTGCGACTCAGATGATGTTGTTCTCTCCATTTTACAGACGGGGAAACTGAGGTGATTGCAAAAGTATCCAAACATCCCTCTTGCCTCCTATACCTCTCCATCCTACCACATGGCAGCCTGACTCATCTTTTAAACATGCAGATCTGATTGTGTCATTCCCTTCCTTAACAAGCTTCACTGGCTCCCCACCATCCTCAGAATACAGCCCAAATCCCTTAGTCAGGAGCACCGGGCCCTTCATGACCTGGTCACTGAGCTCCCATCCATTCCTAGCTGTTCCTACCTGCCTTCCTCCCCCATGTGCTAGCCATGCTGGATACTTGCAATCTCTTGAAATACGCGTAGTTTTCTTAGGCTCATTTGATTCTTCACTCATTCTACAAATACTTTCGGGGAGCCCACCTTGTGCCACGCCTCTCCTAGGCACTGGTGATGCAGCCGTGAACAAAACAGATCAAACCCCTGCCCTCGTAGTTAGACAATACACAGGTGAATAGCTAATACATGTATAACATCATAATCCTGAGTGCTATGTAGAGAAATAAAGCAGGGCAACGGGCTAGAGAGTGATAGGAGGGCGCTAGTGTATGTAGGACTGTCTAAGAAGGCACTTTGCAAAGGCGTTTGCAAAGGAGCTTGCCTGGAAGGTTTGAAGAACATCAAGAAGGTCAGTGTGGCTGAAATGGTGAACACTGAAGGAGGGAAGTCTCTGATACAGCATGCATCCGTCATGTAAGGTCCCCAGACGGCGGCAAGGACTTTGGATTTTATTCCAGGTGTGATAGGAAGCTGCTGGAAGTTTGAGGTCAGGGAGGGATGGAATCTGACATTTTAAAAGGATCATGAGAACAGTTGTGTGACTGCCAGGCAGCCCACGGTGGGGCCAGAGTGGAAGCAGGGGGACCATAGGAGGCTCTCGTGTATCTAGTTCCCATTTCAGGGATGCTCATTCCCCAGCCCCCTCTCCACCTTCGTCTGGTGACAACTATCCCGTTTTCTATACTCATCTCAAGGGTATCCCTACACAAAAAACATTCCTCAGTTCTCCTCTTCTCCACCCTCCTGACACAGAGTCGTATCTTTCTTTCGCAGTGCTGAATTTCACTATTTTGCAGTTATTTATGTGTATGTCTAACTTTCCTAACAGGCTGTGAACTCCTTACGGGAAGAACCTATTTTTACTTTTCCTTGTGTTTCTAGATCCCTGTCATGGCACCTGATACTTGATAGCACTCAAAAAGGGTTTGATGAAGAAATGAACAGCTTGTTTGGCTAACACTAAACATTCAAAGCTTATTTGGTTGAACAAAGGGAAGCTTTACATAATTTTGTTCAGTCAAAATGGGCTGCGTCCATATAGGCTGGCTTTAGCATATAATGAGCACAGATTTCAGAAATGGTTGTACAAACTGGATTTGTGGGGTCATGGAGCAGTCCCTTTGATTACAGTGCCATCTGTTGGAAAGAGCTCAAGGCTGTTAGCTCGCTTAGCCAACCTTCGTGCACAATTTCCATCACCTCTCGCAGTGGGCTGAAATGCAGCCAGTATCAGACAAACAGAACCAGAAATCACACATTTTTGTTTCAGGTTTTCAAGTACTTCTGCAAAACTCGCTTCAGCTTCCTGAGGGTGGAGGATGTGACTTATGGCTCCTCAGAATACTCATTTGTCGAATGGCCTTCAGTTGGCTTTGTGCCTCACCTAAAATAAACCTAATATAAGAAAATCTTTTTTTTTTTAATACGAATGACTGAAAGCTGATTTATTTGATGAATGAATTAAATCATTATAGGATTCCTTTAACTAACAAGGTTCTTTAATGCATTTAAAATGATGCAATTTGTTAAAAAAAAACCAAACATTTACGTGCAACCTCTAAGGGTCCTTCAGCAATTAGATTTCAGCAATTCTAACTCCGACAGTTTCCATCAACAGTAGTTACTGGGTACCCGTGCTGTGGGAAGCACAAAAGAGTAGAAAAGACCAGATTCTGGCTCTCAGTCTAGTCCTGCAGTGTCTGAAATGTAGCCCCTAGTCATATGTGGCTGTTGAGCTCTTGAAATGTGGCTAATGCAGCTGAAGAATGGAATTTTAAATTCAATTCAATTATAATTAATTAAAATGTAAAAAACTGATACTTGATTCAGCTACTCGAAAAGATGTAAGTATGTGTGGAACAACTTGGGTACATGGATTTGCTCTTTCAGCTATAAATTTTATGAACCCTAAGTACAGATCAAGGATGTCTGATGAAAATTTAGTGTACCGATTAAAATGTATTTTATAAACACTGATTTTGAAGACATTAGTACAAAAGGATGTAAAATTTCTCATTATTGCTTTTTTATACTGATGACGTGGAGATAATATATTGGATGCCTTACGTTAAAATATGTTAAATTGATTTCACCAGTTTACTTTACTTTTTGAATGTGACTATTCTAAACTGCATACGTGGTTCATGTTATATTTCTAGTGAACAACGCTGACAGTCTGTGCTAGGGATGCCTGCTGCCTCTACCACACATATCCTGTTCGATGTGAAACCACACAGCCTAAATGGGGCAACCCAATGCACTAGTAACCCTGGCTTATGATCTCACTTAATTACGCAAGGGTTGAACAGCCAGGGTTAAGAACCAAGTTTTATTATTTGATTACTTGTGTGGTCCCTGATGTAGACTCTGTCTTTATGGATATAAAAAAAACATCCGAAATGCTCCACCACCCCTCTTCCCTCTTTTTTTTTTTTTAACATCTTTATTGGAGTATAATTTCTTTACAGTGGTGTGCTAGTTTCCGCTTTAGAACAAAGTGAATCAGCTATACATATACATATAACCCCATATCTCTTCCTCTTGCATCTCCCTCCCACCCTCCCTATCCCACCCCTCTAGGTGGTCACAGAGCACCAAACTGATCTCCCTGTGCTATGTGGCTGCTTCCCACTAGCTATCTGTTTTACATTTGGTAGTGTATATATGTCCATGCCACTCTCTCACTTCCTGCCAGCTTACCCTTCCCCCTCCCAGTGTCCTCAAGTCCTTTCTCTACATCTGCATCTTTATTCCTGTCCTGCCCTAGGTTCTTCAGGACCTTTTTTTTTTTTTTTTTAGATTCCATATATATGTGTTAGAATAAAGTATTTGTTTTTCTGTTTCTGACTTACTTTACTCTGTATGACAGACTCTACGTCCATCCACCTCACTACAAATAACTCAATTTGGTTTCTTTTTATGGCTCAGTAAAAATATTCCATTGTATATATGTGCCACATCTTTAACCATTCATCTGTCGATGGACACTTAGGTTGCCCCTATGTCCTGGCTATTGTAAATAGAGCTGCAGTAAACATTGTGGTACATGACTCTTTATGAATTATGGTTTTCTCAGGGTATATGCCCAGTGGTGGGATTGCTGGGTCGTATGGTAGTTCTATTTTTAGATTTTTAAGGAACCTCCATACTGTTCTCCATAGTAGCTGTATCAATTTACATTGCCACCTACAGTGCAGGAGGGTTCCTTTTCTCCACATCCTCTCCAACATTTATTGTTTGTAGATTTTTTGATGATGGCCATTCTGACCAGTGTGAGGTGATACCTCATTGTAGTTTTGATTTGCATTTCTCTTATGATTAGTGATGTTGAGCATCCTTTCCTGTGTTTGTTGGTGATCTGCATATCTTCTTTGGAGAAATGTCTATTTAGGTCGTCTGCCCATTTTTGGATTGGTTGTTTGTTTTTTGATATTGAGCTGCATGAGCTGCTTGTATATTTTGGAGATTAATCCTTTGTTGCTTCATTTGCAAATATTTTCTCCCATTCGGAGGGGTGTCTTTTCGTCTTGTTTATGGTTTCCTTTGCTGTACAAAAGCTTTTAAGTTTCATTAGGCCCAATTTGTTTATTTTTGTTTTTATTTCCATTTCTCTAGGAGGTGGGTCGAAAAGGATATTGCTGTGATTTAAGTCATAGAGTATTCTGCCTATGTTTTCCTCTAAGAGTTTTATAGTGTCTGGCCTTACATTTAGGTCTTTAATCCTTTTTAAGTTTATTTTTGTGTATGGTGTTAGGAAGTGTTCTAATTTCATTCTTTTACATATAGCTGTCCAGTTTTCCCAGCACCACTCACTGAAGAGGCTGTCTTTTCTCCATTGTATATTCTTGCCACCTTTGTCAAAAATAAGGTGACCATGTGTGCGTGGGTTTATCTCTGGGCTTTCTATCCTGTTCCATTGATCTCTGTTTCTGTTTTTGTGCCAGTTCCATACTGTCTTGATTACTGTAGCTTTGCAGTATAGTCTGAAGTCCAGTAGCCTGATTCCTCCAGCTCTGTTTTTCATTCTCAAGATTGCTTTGGCTAGTTGGGGTCTTCTGTGTTTCCATACGAATTGTGAAATTTTTTGTTTTAGTTCTGTGAAAAATGCCATTGGTAGTTTGATAGGGATTGCATTGAATCTGTAGATTGCTTTGGGTAGTATAGTCATTTCCACAATGTTGATTCTTCCAATCCAAGAACATGGTATATCTCTCCATCTGTTGGTATCATCTTTAATTTCTTTCATCAGTGTCTTATTTTTTCTGCATACAGGTCTTTTGTCTCCTTAGGTAGGTTTATTCCTAGGTATTTTATTCTTTTTGTTGCAATGGTAAATGGGAGTGTTTCCTTAATTTCTCTTTCCGATTTTTCGTTGTTAGTGTATAGGAATGCAAGAGATTTCTGTGCATTAATTTTGTATCCTGCTCCTTTAGCAAATTCATTGATTAGCTCTAGTAGTTTTCTGGTAACATCTTTAGGATTCTCTATGTATAGTATCATGTCATCTGCAAACAGTGACAGTTTTACTTCTTTTCTGATTCGATTCCTTTAATTTCTTTTTCTTCTCTGATTGCTGTGGCTAAAACTTCCAAAACTATGCTAAATAATGGTGGTGAGAGTGGACAACCTTGGCTTTTTCCTGATCTTAGAGGAAATGGTTTCAATTTTTCACCTTTGAGAACGATGTTGGCTGTGGGTTTGTCATATATGGTCTTTATTATGTTGAGGTAAGTTCCCTCTATGCCTACTTTCTGGAGGGTTTTTATCATAAATGGGTGTTGAATTTTGTCAAAAGCTTTTTCTGCATCTATTGAGATGACCATATGGTTTTTCTCCTTCAGTTTCTTAATATGGTTTATCACATTGATTGATTTGCGTTTATTGAAGACTGCTTGCATTCCTGGGATCAACCCCTTTTGATCATGGTGTATGATACTTTTAATGTTCTGTTGGATTCTGTCTGCTAGTATTTTGTTGAGGATTTTTGCATCTATGTTCATCAGTGATATTGGCCTGTAGTTTTCTTTTTTGTGTGACGTCTTTGTCTGGTGTTGGTATCAGGGTGATGGTGGCCTCTTAGAATAAGTTTGGGAGTGTTCCTCCCTCTGCTATATTTTGGAAGAGTTTGAGAAGGATAGGTGTTAGCTCTTCTCTAAATGTTTGATAGAATTTGCCTATGAAGCCATCTGGTCCTTGGCTTTTGTTTGTTGGAATATTTTTAATCACAGTCTCAATTTCAGTGCTTGTGATTGGTCTGTTTATGATATCTATTTCTTCCTGGTTCAGTCTCGGAAGGTTGTGCTTTTCTAAGAATTTGTCCATTTATTCCAGGTTGTCCATTTTATTGGCATATAGTTGCTTGTACTAATCTCTCATGATCTTTTGTATTTCTGCAGTATCAGTTGTTACTTCTCCTTTTTCATTTCTAGTTCTATTGATTTGAGTCTTCTCCCTTTTTTCCTTGATGAGTCTGGCTAATGGTTTATCAACTTTGTTTATCTTCTTATCAACTTTGTTTATCCTCTCAAAGAACCGGCTTTCAGTTTTATTGATCTTTGCTATCATTTCCTTCATTTCTTTTTCATTTATTTCTGATCTGATCTTTATGATGTCTTTCCTTCTGCTAACTTTGGGGTTTTTTTGTTCTTCTTTCTCTAATTGCTATAGGTGTGAGGCTGGGTTGTTTATTTGAGGTTTTTCTTGTTTCTTGAGGTAGGATTTTATTCCTATAAACTTCCCTCTTAGAAACGCTTTTGCCACATCCCATAGGTTTTGGGTCTGTGTGTCTTCACTGTCATTTGTTTCTAGGTATTTTTTTGATTTCCTTAGTGATCTCTTGGTTATTTGCTAGCGTATTATTTAGCCTCCATGTGTGTGTAGATTTTACAGATTTTTTCCTGTAATTAATATCTAGTCTTATAGTGTTGTTGTTGGAAAAGATACTTGATACGATTTCAGTTTTCTTAAAATTACCAGGGTTTATTTGTGACCCAAGATATGGTCTCTCCTAGAGAATGTTCCATGAGCACTTGAGAAGAAAGTGTGTTCTGTTGTTTTTGGATGGAATGTCCTATAAATATCAATCAAGTCCATCTTGTTTAATGTGTCATTTAAAGCTTCTGTTTCCTTATTTATTTTCATTTTGGATGATCTGTCCATTGGTGAAAGTGGGATGTTAAAGTCCCTTACTATGATTTAATTACTCTCGATTTCCCCTTTTATGACTGTTAGCATTTGCCTTATTATATTGAGGTGCTCCTATGTTGGGGGCATAAATATTAACAATTGTTATATCTTCTTCTTGGATTGATCCCTTGATCATTATGTAGTGTACTTCTTTGTCTCTTGTAATAGTCCTTAGTTTAAAGTCTATTTTGTCAGATAGGAGAATTGCTACTCCATTTTTCTTTTGATTTCCATTTGCATGGAGTACCTTTTTCCATCCTCTCATTTTCAGTCTGTATGTGTCCCTAGGTCTGAGGTGGGTCTCTTGTAGACAGCATATGTACGAGTCTTGTTTTGGTATCCATTCATCCAGTCTATGTCTTTTGGGTGGAGCATTTAATCCAATTACATTTAAGGTAATTATGGATATGTATGTTCCTATTGCCATTTTCTTAATTGTTTTGGGTTTGTTTTGGTAGGCCTTTTCCTTCTCTTGTGTTTCCTGCCTAGAGAATTTCCTTTAGCATTTGTTGTAAAGCTGGTTTGGTGGTGCTGAATTCTCTTAACTTTCGCTTATCTGTAATGTTTTTAATTTCTCCATCGAATCTGAATGAGATGCTTGCTGGGTAGAGTAATCTTGGTTGTAGGTTTTTCCCTTTCATCACTTTAAATATGTCCTGCCACTCCCTTTTGGCTTGCAGAGTTTCTCCTGAAAGATCAGCTGTTAACCTTATGGGGATTCCATTGTATGTTATTTGTTTTTTTTTTCCCTTGCTGCTTTTAGTATTTTTTCTTTGTATTTAATTTTTGATAGTTTGATTAATATGTGTCTTGGCGTGTTTCTCCTTGGATTTATCCTGTATGGGACTCTCTGTGCTTCCTGGACTTGATTGACTATTTCCTTTCCCATATTAGGGATGTTTTCAACTATAATCTCTGCAAATATTTTCTCAACCCTTTCTTTTTCTCTTCTTCTTCTGGGACCCCTATAATTCGAATGTTGGTATGTTTAGTGTTGTCCAGAGGTCTCTGAGACTGTCCTCAAGTCTTTTCATTCTTTTTTCTTTTTTCTGCTCTGCGGTAGTTATTTCCACTATTTTATCTTACAGGTCACTTATCTGTTCTTCTGCCTCAGTTATTCTGCTATTGATTCCTTCTAGTGAATTTTTAATTTCATTTATTGTGTTGATCATCACTGTTTGTTTGCTCTTTAGTTCTTCTCGGTCCTTGTTAAACATTTCTTATAATTTCTCCATTCTATTTCCAAGATTTTGGATCATCTTTACTATCATTACACTGAATTTTTTTTCAGGTAAACTGCCTATTTCCTCTTCATTTGTTTGGTCTGGTGGGTTTTTTCCTTGCTCCTTCATCTGCTGTGTGTTTCTCTGTCTTCTCATTTTGCTTAAGTTACTGTGTTTGGGGTCTGCTTTTCATAGGCTGCAGGTTTGTAGTTCCCGTTTTTTTTGGTGCCTGCTCCTAGTGGCTAAGGTTGGTTCAGTGGGTTGTGTAGGCTTCCTGGTGGAGGGGACTGGTGCCCATGTTCTGGTGGATGATACTGGGTCTTGTCTTTCTGGTGCACAGGACTGCATCCAGTAGTGTGTTTGGGGTGTCTGTGACCTTATTATGATTTTAGGCAGCCTCTCTGCTAATGGATGGAGTTGTGTTCCTGTCTTGCTAGTTTTTTGGCATAGGGTGTCCAGCACTGTAGCTTGCTGGTTGTTGAGTGGAGCTGGGTCTTAGCATTGAGATGGAGGTCTCTGGGAGAGCTTTCACTGTTTGATGTGACGTGGAGCCAGGAGGTCTCTGTGGACCAATGTCCTGAAGTCGTCTCTCCCACCTCAGAGGCTCAGGCCTGACACGCAGCTGGAGCACCAAGACCGTGTCAGCCACACGGCTCAGAGGAAAAGGGAGAAAAAAAGAAAGAAAGAAAAAATAAAATAATTAAAGTAAAAAATTAAAGCTTATTAAAGGGCTTCCCTGGTGGCGCAATGGTTGAGAATCTGCCTGCCAATGCAGGGGACACGGGTTCGAGCCCTGGTCTGGGAAGGTCCCACACGCCGTGGAGCGACTAGGTCTGTGAGCCACAACTGCTGAGCCTGTGCGTCTGGAGCTTGTGCTCCACAACAGGAGAGGCCACGACAGTGAGAGGCCCGCACACCGCGATGAAGAGTGGCTCCCGCTCGCTGCAACTAGAGAAAGCCCACACACAGAAACGAAGACCCAACACAGCCAAAAATAAATAAATAAATAAATAAAATTAAAAGAAAAAGGAAAGCAAGGATGTTTAAAAAAAAAACTTATGGGGCTTCCCTGGTGGCGCAGTGGTTGAGAGTCCGCCTGCCGATGCAGGGGACACGGGTTCGTGCCCCGGTCTGGGAGGATCCCACATGCCACGGAGCGGCTGGGCCCGTGAGCCATGGCCACTGAGCCTGCGCGTCCGGAGCCTGTACTCCGCAACGGGAGAGGCCACAGCAGTGAGAGGCCCACATACCGCAAAAAAAAAAACCCAAAAAACAAAAACATTAAAAATAAAAAATTAAAAAGTAATAAAAAAGAAAAAAAAAAAGAAGAGAGCACCCAAACCAAAAACAAATTGACCAGTGATAACAAGCTCTAAAAACTATACTAAAAAAAATAAAAACAAAAAACAAAAAAAATGGACAGACAGAACCATACGACAAATGGTAAAACACAGCTATACAGACAAAATCACACAAAGAAGCATACACATACCCACTCACAAAAAGAAATGTTTTAAATGTTATTTAAAAAAAAGAAAAAAGGAAGGGAGCAAGCAAATCAATAAACAAATCTACCTATGATAATAAACTGTAAATACTAAACTAAGATTAACATAAAACCAGAAACAAATTAGATGCAGAAAGCAAACCCCATTTCTACGGTTCCTCCCAAAGTCCACCGATTCAATTTTGGGGTGATTTGTTGCCTCTTCAGGTATTCCACTGATGCAGGGTACATCAGGTTGATTGTGGAGATTTAATCCGCTGCTCCTGAGGCTGCTGGGAGAAATTTCCCTTTCTCTTCTTTGTTCACACAGCTCCTGGGGTTCAGCTTTGGGTTTGGCCCCGCCTCTGTGTGTAGGCTGCCTGAGGGTGTCTGTTCCCACCCAGACAGGACGGGGTTAAAGGACCAGCTGATTTGGGGGCTCTGGCTCACTCAGGCCTGGGGGAGGGAGGGGTACGGATGTGGGGCGAACCTGCGGCAGCAGAGGCCAGTGTGACGTTGCACCAGCCTGAGGCGCCATGTGTTCTCCCGGGGAAGTTGTCCCTGGATCGTGGGACCCTGGTAGTGGCGGGCTGCACAGGCTCCCGGGAGGGGAGGTCTGGATAGTGACCTGTGCTCGCACACAGGCTTCTTGGTGGCGGCAGCAGCAGCCTTAGCGTCTCATGCCCGTCTCTGGTGTCCGCGCTGATAGCCACGGCTCGCACCTGTCTCTGGAGCTCGTTTAGGTGGTGCTCTGAATCCCCTCTCCTCGTGCCCCCCGCAAAACAATGGTCTCTCACCTCTTAGGCAGGTCCAGACTTTTTTCCGGACTCCCCCCTGGCTCGCACTAGTCCCCTTCAGGCTGTGTTCACGCAGCCAACCCCAGTCCTCTCCCTGGGATCTGACCTCCGAAGCCCGAGCCTCAGCTCCCAGCCCCGCCCGCCCCGGCGGGTGAGCAGACAAGCCTCTCGGGCTGGTGAGTGCCGGTCAGCCCTGATCCTCTGTGCGGGAATCTCTCCACTTTGCCCCCCGCACCCCTGTTGCTGTGCTCTCCTCCGTGGCTCCGAAGCTTCCCCCCAGCCACCCACAGTCTCCACCAGTGAAGGAGCTTCCTAGTGTGTGGAAACTTTTCCTTCTTCACAGCTCCCTTCCACTGGTGCAGGTCCCGTCCCTATTCTTTTGTCTCTGTTTTTTCTTTTTTCTTTTGCCCTACCCAGGTACGTGGGGAGTTTCTTGCCTTTTGGGAGGTCTGAGGTCTTCCTCCAGCGTTCAGTAGGTGTTCTGTAGGAGTTGTTCCACATGTAGATGTATTTCTGATGTATTTGTGGGGAGGAACGCGATCTCCACGTCTTACTTCTCCACCATCTTGAAGGTCTCTCTACACCACCCCTCTTGATAACTTCTTCATGCTTGGCCAACCAGACTTTCTCACCTAGGATTTTAGAATCAAGACTTGATAGTAAGAAGTTACCTACACTGAGCTTTAAGGTGATGCATCAGGTTACCTCATGGTAACCCGAAACTTCCTTGGGAGAGTAGGAACCTTGCAAGTGGACCCCAGTATGAAGAGGGCAGAGCCGGCCTATGTGCAGAGCCACGGAGTCTGGGAAGAAACACAGTGGGAACCTAGCTGTACCTCCCACACGGAGTTTTGCGAGATTCCCTTGTATCTTTACCATAAATCTCCCTTGGTTTAACCTAGCTTGAGTGGATTTCTGTTTCTTAAGGCTATTGATTTTCATACGCACACAATTAGGGAAAAAAGGTGAAGAGTCATAAAATTAAAAGTCATTGAAATATACCAACACTGAAATTAGAGAAATGAGCCTGTATGTGAAGGTGGAGGGGAATGTAGGAGAAGCGGTGATGCAGAACAGGGGTCCTCAAAGTGTGGTCTGCGGATCACTGGGGGACCCTGAAGACCCCTTTCAAGGGGGTCTCCTTAAAGTCAAAATTATGTTCCTAGTAATAGTAAGCCATTATTTGCTTTTCTTTCTCTCATTCTCTCGTGAGTGTCTGATGGAGTTTTCCAGAGACAGCATGATATGTGATAATAGCAACAGATCAAATGCAAAGGCAAGTATGAGAACCCAGCTGTCTTCTATTAAACCATACATTAAAGAGATTTATAAAAATGTCAAACAATGTCACTCTTCTCATCAATTTTTTTGGATTCTGGAAAATAAGTTTTTTTTTTTTAATAAACCTATGTTATTTATGTTAGCAGGTAAAGAGTTTATTAAATATTTAAATTTTTTCCATTTTAATTTCTAGTGTGTTAAACATGATAGGTATAACCCACATAAACAAAAGCTCTTTGTTGTCCTCAATAACGTTTAAGAGTATAAATGGGCCTGAGCAGAAAACAGTAACATAAGTCAAAAAAGAGACCATGGAGGGAGACCTGGCTTAGAGCTGCTCTAGGATTTTATGTAATTTCTGTTCGTAATGCCTGAGTCTCAAACAAGGGCCAAGCAAAGATGTGATTACAGTGGTTCTCAACCTTGACAGAAAAATCAATTTAGGGGACTAAAAATAAATACAGATTCCCAGGCATTTGTGTCTAGATGTTTGTATCATAAAGTATGAGAGGAGATCCAGGAATCTGAATTTTTAAAAAGTACTTGAGGTTTGTTTTTTTTTTTCCACAACATGCAAAAGGGGAGCCAAGACAAGACATCATTTACTACAGAGAGATGGGCTACGGGGATGAAGATCGAGGGAGGGTGCCTGCCCCCGCCTGGCAGTTGCCCTTTCTCTGACAGCTGTGGGTGCACTGGGGGGAGTGCAAGGCTGGTTAGTTGGGTCAGAGGGAGTTGGGTGCACCCAGGTGGGCCGCGCTCCCCTGCTGCCTCTCTGGTGGCCTGCCAGCGTGACCCTGGGAGCTGATGGCCTGAATTCATTCACAGGTTCTCAAGGGCACATCCTGAAACCCAGGAGCCCCCCAGAGTTGAGAACTGGAAAAGAGGAGATGCTGCAAACACGAGCCAGTCCTGGGGCCGTATTTCTAGAGTTTTAGCTCTTTAAAAGATGTTCTTAGGACCCAAAGTGGCTCCTGAAGCAGAGGCTAGCTGTGTTTCAAGAGGTAGGCTAGATTTTGTCATTTCTGTAGCAGACCTGCAGCAGGTTTTCCATCGTGTGTGTGTGTGTGTGTGTGATGTACATGTGGTGTACATGTGGAGTACATGTACATGTTTCCTTAAAGAAGAGGAGACTCCTCCTCACTGCAATACCTTGCAGACACATACTGATTTCTTCTGAGGGCTTAAAGAGTGCTGTGTTTACCCCTCACCCACCCTACCCTTGTACACAGGGAAGGTATAGGGAGGGTTGGTGTGGAATTTTCATTTCTTCTCACACTGGGATGGTATATTGAGGTGGGTTCTGGGTTTATTTTGGCACTCCATTTTTCCCTTCATTTGCTTTTTCTGAAAACAGACACTGCCCTCCTGGACTCAGGACTACCATGTGACACAGGCCTATCCATTCATAATATCCTATCCTTGGGAGCAGGGCCACCATGCAGCACAACTCTACTTAAACGCCAAATGCCACCACTGACGTAGATTTCAGTGTGAAGGTTGCCCCCTGGTGGTGTGTGACAGGACAGCTTCCCCTGGAAATTGAGTGGTCTGAGGAGTGGGCATGAGACATAGCAGGACCAATTGGACTCTATTCCTAGAATTAATCTATGGAAATTAGGAGACAAAAACTCCCTTTGCATTGCGACTGCTTAACAGGGATGCTGGGAAATGGGGCTTTGGTGGTCCTCCTCCTGACTGCATGCAGGAAGAGCTTTGATGAAGAAAATTATGCCAACATACACAGCAGAAAACAGAAATGAGAGACGGGGAGAGAAAAAACCCTGATGACATAGTTTGAGCCCCTGGATCCAACTGAGCCTGAAGTGAGACCCATTTTTGGACTCATCAATTCCATGAGCCAATAAATTTACTATTTTTCTGAAGCAAGTTCAAGTACTGATTAATAATGTGTTCTCATAGAGAAATAAACATGTGCAATTTGGGTGGGGTGTGGAGGTTCAGAGAAAAAAAGAAAAAAAACCTCAGCAGAACATTCGTACATATTAACTCTCCCACATTCTTTTGAAGAAGCTTCTTGCTTTGGGCCGACTGGTCCATTTTGATTTTATTGGCTGCAGGGAAGAGGTTTAATATAGAAATAATAGTGATGATAAATAGAGGAAAATAAAGCCTGGTCATCATTTGAAAGCATGATGTCAATTAATAATAAGAATATAAGAAAATTTATATAACACTTTAGATCTTTTTTTTTTTTTTTTTTTTTTTGCGGTATGTGGGCCTCTCACTGCTGTGGCCTCTCCCGTTGCGGAGTACAGGCTCCGGACGCGCAGGCTCAGTGGCCATGGCTCACGGGCCCAGCCGCTCCGCGGCATGTGAGATCCTCCCAGACCGGGGCACAACCCGTGTCCCCTGCATCGGCAGGCGGACTCTCAACCACTGCGCCACCAGGGAAGCCCCTAGACCTTTGTTTTTGAAAAAAATTTCCATTTCAAAATCTATCTCACATTTTATATGCATGATCATATATATACAGTACATATGTAGTATTTTACAAAAATGTTATCACCAGGCAAAACAACTTCTGTAACTTGCTGGTTTCATTTAATTTATCTCATTGTTTTTATTTTCATTTTTAAATTATTGATGTCCTGAGAATCACCTCATACATTTTTGTTGTCATTTTAATTTCTTTACCTTGAATTATCTATTGTTACGCTTTGTTCGCCACTTAGGTTAATTTATGAAGCATAGTAACAATTTTCTCCTAATCTATTTCGTGAATATTTTCTCCTAAATTTTCACTTCCCTTTATGTAATATCTTCTGTTTTGCCATACGAAAGCCTTTCTTATTTTCCACAGGCTCTTCTAATAAACACATAATATAGCTCATTGTCAAGCAGTTGAATGGTATATGTGGTCCATTCACTACTCCTTGATGGCCTAGACCGGTGCTGCTTGGTAGAACAAGTAAATGTTCTCTCTCTCTGCTGTCCAGTGATTAACCACATATGGCCGTAGAGCTGTACAACAGAGAAGGTAAATATCTAATTTCATTCCCTTTAAATTAATTAAATTTAAGTAGCCACTGGTAGCTAGTGGCCACTGTATTGTTTTGTTACTCTACTTTGCCTTCTAGCCTCACTGGAAAACTGTTTCTTACTAAAGCCTGAGAGGGAAGAGGGAAGGCAGAGGCACAAAGTCAAATGGCTTGTTTGCTTGTCCGGACCGGGTGTGAGAGTCGGGAGACCCTGGTCCCAGGCCAGACGCCTTACCTCCCCGCTCCTGTCTGAAACAGAATTCTGTTCTAACTTGGAGGCTGGAGAGCATACTCATATTCTGGTGTTAGAGGCGCTGAGCTTGAGAGCTGCCTTCACTAGGAGGTGGATCCAGGGGGCTCGCAAATTTATTTCTCATAGTCTGCTGTCCAGTGACCATGCTGCTCTTTACTTTTCTGTCAGTTCATAGGCTACTTCCCAGGTCATAGGTTGAGAGGGATGTTAAAGTGCATTTTGTCTGGTCCAGTCCCTTCCCTCTGATGCCATAAGGCAAACAGATCCTTAATGAGTTCTCTGCTGGGGATGCTCTGGGCAGCTACCTGGGCAGTCTGTGGAATTGCATCTGGTCCCTCTGGCTTAGTGAGGAGGTGGGAGGTGGCATACTTCCTCCTAGTGCCTAAGTGACATGAGGGCTATTGGAAGTCTTGACCTGTAATGTATTATCATATTGGAGTCGTGAAAGAACCGTGTGGGATAAGCTGGCTCTGGTGTTATCATGATATGAATTTTGTTATTCACATTTTTCAGATGAATAAAATGCCACATAGTGAGTCAGTGGAAGAGCTGAGCCTGAAAACCAGCCCCACTGACTCCACCATGTCATGGTTGACTTCCTACCGTATCATGTGGCCACCAGCTGTGCATGTGTACACCTGTTCTATCTGTCTCCTTGCCGAGGCTCCTGGGTGTGTGTGTGTGTGTGTGTGTGTGTGTGTGTGTGTGTGTGTGCGTGCGCGCGCGCGCGTGTGTCTATTTGGGAAGAATGAGAAATAGTGGATGAAGGCTGGATCTGGAGCTATAATGTGAGAGAAGATCATAAATACAAGAAAATTGAGATTATGACATAACCCCCCTATAAATTCAGCCTAGATCAGTGTAGTAACTCGATGGTTCAGTAAAATATTCAGCCATTTCAGTAATAGTCGTCAAAGCAATTATTTCATCAGATTCTAAATGTGCATGCGGGCTGTTGTTGCTCTGGGGGTCTCACTTCCCTGTTAGCCCCAGGCTGTGAGACAGATAACGGCCTATTCCTGTGAAGGGATCAGTGTGTCTATTCAGCAACCACCGAAGCTCAAAGCAGGAATGTGAGTTTTCATCTTAAGTACCAACTCTGATTGATTGGCAGTGGCTCTTTGGAGAATGGACAACATTGATGAGGACTGAAGGGGCTTTGGGCCTCAGTAGGAAAGTGTGCCTTCATTGATTAGTGATGTCTGCCATGCACACTAGATTATAGAGTCTGTTAGGGCAGGGATTGGTTTATATTGTAAACCAATATATTGTTGTATTTACTGCTGGGTTCCAGCACCTAGATGTGCCCTACAGACAGCACATAAATATTTGTTAAAGGACTGAGTGGAGGAGAGGAAATGATGGCATGAAAGCCAAGCACTTGCCATCCCTGGTAAAGAGATCAAAGCATATGAGAAACCCTAGGAAGCCCTCCGAACAGCCTCAGTTAGGCACGGGGTCTCCTTCCTCTCTTTATCGAGTTGCTCCTAGGTCCCTACCTTGTCCTTCCAAGCCAAGGGTGAATGGGCAGCTGTAGGTGGTATTGCAAAGTGCCTCAAATGCTAGTCCTTACAGGATGCTGGTGCTTTGAACATTGATGCTGAGGTTTTGTTGCTGCCCACTCACATGCTTCCTGGTTCCTGGTTCTCTCTCGGCTTTTTGGATTCCTCTGCCTCTCTGGGTCTTTAACGTGGCACTTCCTCCACTCTTGTCTGATTACCTTGCTCTGACTCCCAGCCAGTCCTGCTCGCATTGCTAGAAATAATAACGATTTCTTTAATGTTTACTATTTTCTAGGCATTCTACTTTATAGGTAATATCTCATTTAATCCTCACAAGAACCTAATGGGGTAGATACTTAGTATTTGCTAGGGAGGAAATTGAAGCACATAAATATGTTAACTTGCTTAAGGTCACACCGTGAGAGTGGCAGAACTGAGATTCAAATTCAGGACTGTCTGATCTCAAAGCTTATATGCTTGACCTTATAGGACATTGTTTATGGGCTCACACTGAACTGCTTGGTTTTGACACATGGATAGACTCAGACCTCCAAACCATCCTAAGGTCCCCCTGGTGCCAGTAGGTGGAACATTTACTCATAGCTGATGCTTCTCCTCCAGTCCACAAGCAGAAGCCAGCCAGGTCCGCTGAATTCCATGCCTGTGCTAGAAACACATCTGCTGAAACCACAGGTGTCTCTGGCTCCCCAACACTACTGAATAGGAGTCTAATACTTGTAGCCTCTTCTTCTTCTTTTTTTTTTTTTTTGCGGTACGCGGGCCTCTCACTGTTGTGGCCTCTCCCGTTGCGGAGGGACGCGCAGGCTCAGCGGCCATGGCTCACGGGCCCAGCCGCTCCGCGGCATGTGGGATCTTCCCGGACCGAGGCACGAACCCGTTTCCCTTGCATCGGCAGGCCGATTCTCAACGAGTGTGCCACCAGGGAAGCCCTGTAGCCTCTTCAAACTGCACAGGGTGTCCAAAGGCATCAGTTTGCATTTCAGCAAGTCTGACTAACTCCTGTGTAATTGTTGCATTGTTGTGCACTGTCCTCCAGGAAGCCCATCAAGGGATTTTTGCACAACAATTCCCTTTGGAAATGCATTCCAATTCTTACCAACTTGGACTAGTAGCAATTTCCTCTTTACATCTAATCCAGAGATTTCTTCGATTCATTTTGGCCCAATTCCTCCTCATGCCGCTTTGCTAAGAGAATGAAAACTGCCGATCTTTATCCCCCTTTGCATCCTTTATATAGTTGAAGGTCTCAGCTTCTTCTTCTTTACTGAATTCAGAAACTAATAGTGGCATGCTGCGTTTCATTGTGTTTCACTTTATTATGCCTTGCAGATACTGCTTTTGTTACAAATTGGTTTGTGTCAACCCTGAGTCGAGCAAATCTGTTGACACCATTTTTCCAACAGCATTATTTTAAAAACTATGGTATATGCATTGGTTTTTTTCTAGACATAATGCTATTGCACACTCACTAGACTACAGTGTAGTGTAAACATAACTCCTATATGCACTGGGAAGCCAAAACAAATCGTATGACTCACTTTGTTGCCCTGGTCTGGATCCAAAACCACAGTGTCTCTGAGATATGCCTGTAAATCTTTTTTTTTCAGTTAGTCTACTCTTTTAGAGTGATGTAATAGTTTTCGATGGCTGCCATAACACATTACCACAAACTTTGTGGCTTAAAGAACATTTATTCAAAAATAAGTATTTATTTTAAAATAAATAAATGTTTATTTAAAAATAAAATGTACTTTCTTACTGTTCTGGAGGTCAGAAGTCTGAAATTTATTTCACTGAGCTAGAGTCAAGGCAGCTCCCTCTGGAAGCTCTGAGAAAGAGAACCTATTTCCTGGCCTTTTTAAGCTTCTAGTGGCCACCAGCATTCCTTGTCTTGTGGCCCCTTCCTCCAGCTTCAAAGCACATCACTCCGATCTCTGCTTCTATCTTTTCCTCTAACTTTGGCTCCTCCTGTGTCCCTCTTATAAAGACTCTTGTGATTATTTTGGGCCTGTCCAGATAATCCAAGAAAATCTCTCCCTCTCAAGATTCTTAATAACTTCAGCAAATTCCTTTTGCCGGGAGAGGTAACATTTAGAGGTTCAAGGATTAGGATATGGACATATGGCATTATTCACCCTACCACAAATTCACTTGTCCAGCCTGGAAGAATCCCCCTTTTGTCAGAATATCTTGTGGCAATTCTATTTTGTCAGGGGTGTAATTTTTCACTGATTACTTCATTCTTTAGAAAATTATGCTCCACAAAATTAATTCATAGTCAGTGTAGAAAGTTTAGAAAACAGAGATAATTAAGAAGACAAAAACAAATACACGTTTAATACTATCACCCAGAGGCTAGGTAAGTTTTTGGAGGAATCCACTCACCCACATGAAGGAAACTCTGTAAGTCACTGTCAGTCCATGTGAGTTTTCAGAATTTTCCTAAATGGTATCCTCATCCTTAGACCCTGTAAAGATGATCTCATCTCATTATTCCATGTTTAACATGAGGAGCAGAAAGAAATTATAAATGACTTTTTTCAAGGTCTCATAATTAGTAAGTGAAGAACTCCAGGTGAGAAATTAGATTCCCTAGTTCCTAGTTCAGTGGTCCTTATCTTCCACCTTGCAGATGTTTCCCTTAAGGGGAATTCTTCATTCATTCATTTAAACAACAGTAAGTACCTCTTCTGTGCAGGTAATTTTGCTCAGTTTTGGGAATAAGTCTAATCGCTTTGAAGACAGAGAACCCAAATGGACCTGTGTTCAGGTGATGTTTCTGTTATGTACTTGCTATGTGACCTAGGGCAATTTGCTTAGCTCCATTGAGCCTTAGTTTCCTAATGTATAAAATGGGATAATAATAACACCTGCCTACATTGATAAGGATGCTTTTGATTGCATGAAATGGAAAAATTCAAATTAAATTGCTTAAACAATAAATTCCAGGAGTAAATGTAGCTTCAGGCAAGGTTTGATCTAGCATCTCAAAGCCCTGGTTTTCTCACTCTTTATTTCTCAGCTCTGCATCTTCAGCATTGGCTCTCATAATGGAAGTGCATCCCCTTACATGTCCAGAATGTCTTACATCACATAATGAGACCCTATGCTTCAGGTTGTTCAAGTCCTACAGGGAAGAAGTACACCATATCTCCCGATCCCTGGCAAATTCCTGAGGTTTCTTCTGACTGTACTGCTCAGGTGTGGTCTGCCCTTGAACCAATCACTGTGGCGAGGGGAGGGGGCATATACTGATGATGAAGCCAATCAAGATCTACTTCCAGAGCTGGGGCTGAAGCCAATGCCATGAAACCACATGGGGGAAGATGACGAGGAGGCATGTTTTCTCGTGGGAAATCCAGAACACTGTTACCAGGAGGCAGAGGGAAATGAGTGCTGGGCAGCCAACAGCAGGTGTGTCCAGTCAGCTTTTCTCAGTGTTGTTGGCAGGATTAAATGTGCTAATGAACGTAAAGCATTTAACACTGTGATTGGCACATGGGAAGTGCCCAGTTAATATGAGCTTAGTATTTTAGTCATTATTTTACAACCTCTCAATTCTATCTATGTATCATCTATCTATCTATCTGTCTATCTATCTATCTATCTATCTATCTATCTATCTATCTATACACACACACATATTGCTGATTGGTTCAGGGGTGGACAAGATCTGAGCAGTACAATCAGAAGAAACTTCAAAAATTATATATCTCTCTCCTCAAAGATATGTATATAGTGTAGAAAAAGTAGAAACTACAGATAAGCAAAGTGAGCACCCATGACAACATTCCTCATGTAGGAAGAGGAGGGATACAGTTCATCCTTCTCGCTGACAGGAAACTGCGACCCTTAGGGAAACAAGAACTTGCTAGAAGTTCAAGTGGTGGGAGGATGGGAGCCCAGGGTCCCCTCGGCCCCCAGCCCAGCTGTCTTTTCCCCTTGATTGCCCTGCTGTCATTAGCTGCTTGGTCTTTCCCAAGTGCTTCTGTACAGCTGGACTTGGCAGACAAGCTGACGATGATCTATGGCCCTGGGAGTCCCCGGGAAGCGTACTCTGGAGCCACTGTGAACATACAGGTTAAAGGGAATGGCTACATCTGGAAGCCTGGGGAAGCTTCCATCTGAGGACGTGCTGTCTGCCACTCTGTCCCTGCCTGTCCGCTTTCTGCTGTCATAATCTGCCATAAACCTGTCATAATACGGGAAGATGCCGATTAGGGAGGCCACTTCCAGCTGTTTTGTTCTGTGCCTGCTTTGTAGCGATTCCCTCCCACTTCTCCCAAATGTTTCCATTAGGGAGGGGTCCCCATTGTAAGATTGCTCCCTGATGGCAGCAGAACACAAAACAGCCAAATTTATGTCCAAAAGCTGAAATCAGTTATTGCTGACAACAGTAGTAATGGTGTCTCCAACACGACCTAGTTTATTGCTCAGCACCTGGTCTGAGTTGATAAATTCATTTTGAGAGACTGACTGGTCATGTAGGCATCCGAAGGGAAAAGTAGCAGTAGGACTGTGGTAGGTACAACTTCAGGGAGGGAGAGAGAGAAAAAGGAGGGTGAGAGAGGGAGAGGGAGAGAGAGAGAGCACACTTATGCTCATTTATTACCAATACTCATGATTACCAATAATAATTGCTACCATTTATTAAGTGACAGGTACTGGGATATGTGTTTTGAACATGTTTTCTCTTACCTTTGCCACAGCTATACAAAACAATATTATTATCACTGTTTTAGTGATTGGAAAACCAAGGCCCAGAGAACTTAGGTAGTTCGTCCAAGGTCACACAGCTAGTAAGTGGAGAAGCCCAATTCAGACCTAGTTCTGAGTCTGATTTCAGAGCCCAAGCTCTTTACACATCCTGCTGTTTCTGGTTTATCATATTCAGCTGGTGTCTTCTGGGTCTCTCTCATGAAAGGTCTGATCACACACGTGAACTAGTAGTGGGTTTACATTCTCATTGGATTAGTTTTGAGAAATGGGAGGTTCCTAAAACAGGAGCCTGGAGATGCCGAGGGGCAGGGTGTATGCTTGTGCTTCTGTGTGAATCCTAATCGTGCCCATTGGGGTTGCAGCCTGTATCTGTAATGATGTTTTATTAATTGTGGTCCTACATCTCTTCTGGCAGCCTAATGTAATCTGGAGGCAATAGACTAGAAAGTGACTAATGAGAATCATTTCTTGATTGATGGGGCTGTTCTTTCTGGATTTTTGTAAAAAATGATAGAGTCTCATTTTCACACTATATCTTCAATATTTAGATATAAAAATCCTAAAAAAAATAAGCCATTCCAGCTACTTGGAGGACAGCCTTGGGAACCAGGCATTCTGTTCCGCCCCAGATTTCAGCCAGGCTGAGCCAACAAAGCTTAAGGCGGCAGCTGTTCACAAAATCCACCAATGCCGGATGTGGCCACGGGCAGTTGTTCTGAAGTGCCTCGTCCTTTGCTCGTATGCATCGCCATCTCTAGCAAAGCACCATTTAGTAATGAAGCTCCTGGCAGGTGCCCATCATTGTGTCTCTCTCTCTTCATTGCAGTGGCTCAGCTTCGGGCCCCTTAGGGAAGCAGGCTGTGCAACATTGTGCATAGAGGTCGTGGCCCAGCTCTGGGAGATGATTTGAGGCACTGATCAAGACTTTCTGCCTTAAACATTTTTTTTCTCTTCATCAGGCATCATGCGCAAATGATCATCCTTAGCCATTAGTTTCTTTTAACTTTGAAGAACTTAATATTTGGGGAAATCTTACAAAATTTAAATCATCCTGAGAGGACGAACACCTAGGGCACTGTCATTCGTCACCATTTTGGAAACTCCCTGAGTGTCCAGGCCCTTGGGAGTGGGATTTACGTCAGGCACCTGGACTGGGAAAGGCACAGACAGGCACAGGAAGAGGAGTGGAGGAGCAAGAAGGGCACAGAAGACGATGTCTGTATCTCCGTTTTGTAGAGAGGTGGCTGCCAGTGGTTAGAGGAAAGTTCCAGAAAGGGCTCAGGATCCTGTGATACACTGAAGAACTGGGTAGCAAAGTAGTCCTTTTGTCAGGAAAAGGCAATGCTCCTTGACAAAGGAGGTCAGGATTCCATATCCCTGTCAGAGTAGTGTTTGGAAAATGCCAACTGATAACATCCTCTACATCCCCCTTCCTTCATCTAAACAGAGCTCAGAGCAGGGTCCACAAAGGCTGGGCCGACTGTCACCCTGATGCAACAGGCAGGAAATGATCTCTTTTACAGGGTATGTGAGGATTAAATGAAATGAAGGACGAGTCGTAGCTCTAGAAGAGCAAGAGATTCTTGACCTTGTTTTGGTCTTTCTGGTGTCTCTGAAATGCTTGCCACATAGTAGGAGCTCAGTAAAGGTTTTCTGAATGCAGTGAACAAATGACAGGCTGGGAATGCAATTGAGGAATGCTGGAGTATCATTCAGCGTTCAAGGGTCATGGTTTAAGAGTAGCATCTATTCTTTTTCACTGAGGTATATTTGACATCACATTATAGTAGTTTCTGGTGTACAATATAATGATTTGATGTTTGTGTATATTGCAAAATGATCCACGGTAACTCTAGTTAACATCCATTGCCATACGTAGTTGCAAATTTTTTTCTTATGATGAGAACTTTCAAGATCCACTCTCCCAGTTACTTTCAACTGTGCAGTCCATTAATTGTGTATTAACTATAATTGTTAACTGTAGTCACCATGCTGTACACTTTATCCCCATGACTGTTTATTTTGTAATACAGGCAATTATTGATCAAAATATTATTCCTGTAAGATAAATCCTCCAGCAAGTTTTTAAGATATGTATATGGTTATTAGGGCGTTCTGTCCATTCTTTTGTTGGTCCGTGTAACCATCCACGCATCCATGTATCTGTCCATCTGTCCAGCGTTTATTGAGTGCTTGCTCTTTGCCATGTTTAGAAGCCGTGTCTAGATTTTTTTCTGAATAAGCAGCTTCTTAAGCCCTGTAAAGTGCTTTGCTGCTAGCATTGACTGTGCATGTACGAGATCCATCCATTCTTTCAACATACACTACTTGAGCACCTGTTGTATGCCAGGTATTGTGCCAGGTGATGGAGATACAGTGGAGAGCAAAACTAGACACGCCCCTGTTCTTAGGTATCTTACAGTCTGGTGAGAGTAGAATTAAATAATAACTCCAACATAAAATTATAATTGTCATAAGTGCCATAAAGTACAAGTTCATGGGCTGTAAGAAAAGATACTAGGGGAACTGACCTAGTCTGGGAGGTTAGAGGCAGTTTCTATGAGAAAGGGGTACATGAGCTGAGCTATGAAGGAACAGGAGGACCTGAGGGTCAGTGTTCCAGGCAGGAACAGCATGTGCTAAGGCAGGACTGCAGTCATTTCTTATGGCTGTTGTAACAGATTTCCACAAACTTAATGACTCAAAACAACACAGGCTTATTCTCTTACAGCCGTGGAGGTAAGAAGTCTGAAATGGGTTTCATGGGCCTAATGTGAAGGTGTCTGCAGGGTTGCGTTCCTTCTGGAGGTTCTAGTGGAGAGTCTGTTCCTTGTCTCTTCTGGCTTCCAGAGGCTGGCTGCATTTCTTAGCTCATAGCCCCATCTTGCAGCCCTCCACTCTCTGCTTCTATTATCACTTCTTATTATAGCCCCTCTGCTTCTGATGCTCCTGCTTCCCTTGTGATTCCATTGGGCCCACCTGAACAATCCGGGGTGCTCTCCCTGCCTCAAGGTCCTTAATTACATCCACAAATTTCCTTCCAGCATGTAAGACAACATGTGCACAGATTTCAAGGATTAGGGTGTGGACATCCTTGGGAGGGGGGATTATTCTACTCTAAGGAGGTATGATGATATTTTGAGTGACTGAGAGAAGCCCATGTAGCTGGGGTGAAAAGGACCAGGGAAGATGAAGCTGGAGTGTCAAGCAGTGGAGCAAATGGGCACGTGTCAAATTGGTAACTGTCTACCCTCGCTGGTTGTCTTTCCTACGGTTGGGGAATTTCCCACACCATGCACTCCACCTTCCTAAAGCAGACACCAGAATACTCTTTTCCCCAACTTCCCTTACAGACAGGGCACAGCCCTGTTGTAAGCTCTGACAATTAGGGGCTCCCCCCAAGTGCAATTTCTTTTCAGAAGAGAGCAAGGTGAGGGAGCGGGAGCCATGCTGACTTCATCCTCTGGGGAGCATGGTGGCAGTGGCGGCTTTCAGGAGCAGCAGTGGGGGAGGTTCTGGTGTCCAGTGCTTGGCAAGGGAGGGGTGGACCGGGAAGTCTGTGTGAGGGACGGAGTCAGGGAGCAGTCTGGGTGAGGCTGGCTGTTGTTCCTAGCTCTGGAACCTTCTGACTGTCTCTCCCAGAGGTTCTCTGAGTCCAGTTAGAGTGGGTCTGTCATGAGCAACTAAGACTCCTGCCCCAAAGAAGCCATACCCTGGAAGGTCCTGCAAGTCCTGGTAAGAACTTTGATGTTTACCCTAAAAACAAGAGGAGGCTATAGAAGTGCTTTCGTTAGAAGCTTTGGGGTAAGAGTGGCATACTCAAATCCACCCAAGTGCGTTCAAGTTTCGAAAACAAACCTTTGAAAAACAGACCACCCTAATATATCCTAGACAGATAAAATAACAGGCGTGGTGATTCCTAGAGCAGCCTGCGTTCTCTGTACCATGTTGCTTAGTTGTGGTTGTTGAGGGTATTTGTTCTGATAGAAAAGAAGACAGATGCGGCTTCAGAGTTAGATGGGGGTCACGAATGGATTTCTATCAGTGCTTCCCAACATTTTAAACCCGATGTCAACATCATTTAACACGGCACAGGTAAGGATGATTATATTCCTACAGCCACCGGGGGCATGCGGAAGGCTGCTCACAGCTGGAGGCAGCTGGCCTGGCATCTCCAGCTCCCCCAAGGCCCCACCAGTACAGAGGGGCTAACACCTGGAAACACCTGTGAGTCATTCGTAGCACACAGTGTGCCCTGGCATGTGAGTGGGAAACCCTGGGTTTGAGGACAGCGGTTGGGTTTTACCCCTTTGACTGCTGCTGCCTTGTCTGTGCTGAACCTCTCTCACATCCCTTCATGCTCTCAGCCCATCTCTCCTCGGTCTCATTGCTGCCACGCCGAATGCGGCTGTTCTAAACACAATATGCTGCTTTCAATTTATCCAGTGTCTGAGGTCTGATGGGTTGACTTTGAAGTGGTCCAGGCTGGACCCAGCCTTTCATCACTGTACAGACTGTAGAAGCTGTATCATGTCTCTGCTGCCTGTTTGCCACCCCTCTGTTCTACAAGGTCTATTGGTAGGGAATTCCCTATTTATGAAAGACCATGGTTCAGTCATCTTTCAGTTAAACTTAATAAGAAAAACAGACCCTCAAATTCTACTTGGAGGGAAAGGGCGTCTGAATCTGGAGAGGTGTTAGAGGCTCAGGGAAACAGTTTCATAAGGTCACAGATGAATTAGCATTGGGCTTAACGAGCGGCATGAGCATCTGGACAACTTTGCCAGCAAAGGGGGTCATCTGGGTATCTTTGAACGGTTCCTTTCTCTGCTGGGTGCTCATTCTGTAGTTTGGGCCTTGGTTCCCAATGCTGTCAGAGACTCTTGTGCCTGAAAGCTCTTCCAAGTCAATTATACAGGCTTCTCTATGGCTGGTTAGTTTGGTTACGGGGTTATTCTAGTGAAGTCAAGGCTTGATTCCCCGCGTGGGTCCTTGGTTTTAGTCTGTTCTGCAGCCCTGACTGCATCTTTCCTCATATGGGGAGCAAAGACACTGCTTGGGTATGGAGGGGGTGCAGGTTCGGGGTGTTCCACTAGGGTGTCCCTGTAGGAAACTGGGTGAGTGAATTTGACTTTGACAAGACCAACAGGGTGATAAGTGGAATACTTATAAAGGGCATGGAATATTTATATATGGAATATTTCCTGCCATATAAATAAACAAAGGATGGCACAGTCATCAATGATTGCAACCCTCCAACGTGAGCCGGTGAGCCCTGAGGTGACTCAGGGCTGAAAAGGATCCCTGCCATCTAGCAGCCATCAGACTGCAGCCACTCCCTAAGGCGAGCCCTGAGGAAACTCAGGATGTGAAAATACAGGATACTGGCCCCAGATAGCTGAGGTGCATATCAAAGGAATGATTACACTGAGCCCACTCTTGCATCTTCCCATACCTAGAAAAGCGCTGAATTCCTTAACTTGAGACATTTGGTTTTCTTTATTTAACAATAATCTTTTGACTTCTGACTACTTGCTCTTTGCTGCAAAACTCCTGTATCTCCTGGCTCCTCCTCTTGCCGCCTCGGGGCAGTTTCTCAGAGTTATCTGAACCGCTGTCTCCCGGGCTGCAGTCCTCATTTTGCCTCAAATAAAACTTAACTCGCAACTCTCAGGTTGTGCACATATTTTTTTTAAGTCAGCAGGGGCGTGCTTAAGAGGCAGCCGTACCCGTCCTTGTCACCGTCAAATCCCGTTCTTCACCTGGCTGCCATTTGGAAAGTAGCTGATGAACTAATTCATACTACGCTGGCAATGACCAACCGTGGCTTAAAATGTTACCTGTATTAGAAATGCTTATATTGTGACAAGTGTAATGAATTTTTCTAAGTCGGGGATTTTTAAACCATCATGGAGGTGTGTTTAGGGTTAGGTGACCAACTATCCTGTTTTGCATGGAACCGAGGGGGTTCCCAAGATGTGGAATTTTGAGTGCTAAAACCCAGAAAGTCCTGGGCAAACTGGGATGAGTTGGTCACCATAGTCCAGGGTTTTTAGCAGAGGTGAGTGTGTGGCAGGGAGGGTCAGGCCCTGACGGCAGTGCCAAGAGGTGGCTGAGTACACAGAGCTCGGGGTCCCTGCCTCTGCTTCAGCCAGAGCACCAGCACTCTACATGTTCCCTATTTTGAAGTTTGGAGAAGATTTTCCTTGAAAAGCATTTTAAAAACCTTGCTCTCAAAGAATGAGGGTTAAAAGGAGTCTCTGAGGACCAGGAGCAGGGGGAGATGTCTGGGGGTGCAGAGGTTCTGAGGTCCCCTACTTTTCTCCAAGAAGGCGTCCCTACTCTGCCGACATGAAAAGCAGGATTTGGCTGTAGTCACAGCAGAGAAGGGGGGCTGGTTACCTTGTGTGGAGAATCAAAGCAAGAGAGTGCTTTGGGAGTAGGATAATATTTGACGTAATAATTTGTGTTTTTCTATTTCCCCCCTTTCACTCCCCCCACCCCAGTTCCCCCAGATGTTAAGTTTCCTTCTCTCAGGAGAGGTTGTGTTGAGGTGGAAAGCAGAAGCTGCCTACAATATACTTTTCTTCCAGGCATTTGTTTTCCATAAGTCTCATCTAACTGATGCAGTTAAGTATCTTTGAATAGAATGGAAGGGAGTAAATGGAAGATTTCTATAAACTTTAGTGTATGAGAGACTGAAGGTGTTGAACATTAAGGCTCTAAAGAGATGGTAAGACCTCAGAAGACAGTAGCTCTTTGTGTATATGAGTACCTGGACCCAGGTTTTATATCTATATCTATATCTTATCTATATATAAATAAATAAGTAAATATATATATATATATATAAAATCTCCATCCTCCAGTGTAGTATGAAAGGATGAACCTGCCTTCCTCTGGAGGCTATTAGGATACTTGCTAGCTTTCCTGTCACCAGGACAGCCCAGTCTCCCAGTTCACCCATTGTGACCTTGACCCTTAATGACCATATAATTCTGACCACCCAGTGCACTTCCTTGTCCTTTTAAGCTTTTGTTATGCCTTTGGAACTCTTAGGTTATCATTTAGCTAATAACTCTGTATCCTCAACATCTACTTTAAGTGCTGTATTTTTACCCTAAAAGAAATTAGCTGTCCTCTGATGATATCACCCACTCTGCAGACTTCTTGTGTGAAGCTTATATGTCTCATAAATCAGAGCCTGGAAGTAGAGATTGTGCCCTTCATATTTCCTTTTGCTGTTTTCAAACTGTTTCTTCTCTATCTTAAAAAAAACCTCCTCCTTCCAGTTTTAAAGTAGTAGAACAGAGAAGCATTCCATCTGTCTACTCCTTCATTTAAGAAAAAAGGAGAATACTCAAAATTGAGAAAACTAAAATTCCAGCTTAAAGAGCACTAGGAAACAGTTATAACTCCAAACTATAATATTTGAGAAAGGGATGTCAAAAGGAGTAAAAGTCAAATAGTGGTTATTCCAACAGGAGAGGACGTCTTTGGCTGCTGATCTCAGACAAGGCTCGCAGAGCAGTTCTTCAAAGTCACTAATACACCCTTAGGGACAAAACTTTGTTGTTTCAGTTAGGATTAAGTTCAAGTGCATCTAACAGAACAACCAAAATAACAGATAGAACTTTGTTTCTCTCTCACATAAGAGAAGTCTAGAGGTTTGCTGTCCAGAGCTGGTGTCGTGACTCCACTGTTATAAAAAATCAGGTTTTCTGCTTTTTGGGCCCACTTTCCCGGTGTGTGGCTTCCATCTTGATCCAGGAGTTTGCTGGAGCATCAGTCATCACATTCATATTCCAGGCAGTAGAAGGGAGGATAACAAGAGTTTTGTTCCAGCTGTCTGTATTTTTTTAATAGAGACTTGCCAGAATTCCCTCCAAAAGATATCCACTAGAACCTGATTATATGGTCACAAACAGCTGCAAAGTCCAGAAAAAGTAATCTTTTAGCAGTTTATATTGCTATCTCCGATAATAGAGAAGTTCTGATATAATGAAACTGAGAGGGACACTGTGGGGCCTCCTGGGGACAGACCCTTGTGTCCCCTTCCTTTTGTTTATAGAGAAGCTTTAGCCTCCTAGGCCTTTCCTGAGTTCCAAAGAGCAAATTTAATCAGGGAAGTGAGAAAATGCAGAAACAAAGGAAAACAGTCAAACAAGACAAAATAATAATAGTTTAGCCGTAAAACAAAGTCAAGGACCTTCAGTGCCTCCTCAAGGGCTACAGATAATATCCTGAGCCATATCCTTGAGTTGTTTTGCAGATACTAAATACCCCACCAGGTGGAAGAAATAACCTGCATGCTGATAACCAGCACACAGACCCCAAACTGGTTGGAACTGTAAGGTTGATAATGTTGACTCCCAAAATACCATCTGGTTACCTCACCACCAACCAATTAGAAGAATGTTCACAAGCTGATCAGGCACCCTACAATCCTTATCCCTAACGTTGCCTTTAAAAATCCTTCCCTGAAAGCTATTGGGGAGTTTGGGTCTCTTGAACATGAACTGCCTGTTCTCCTTCCTTGGCAACATGGTGGGCACCTTGCAATAACACAACCCAGTGTCAATAGATTGGCTTTGCTGCATGTCAGGTGAGCAGACTCAAGTTTGCTTTGGTAACAAGAAGAAAAGAGAATGTTAGTAGCAACTGGTGGTCTTGGTCTTATTATTGTTTGGAACAGAGAATATGTCAGGACTCGTTACAGGGACTTTGCTAGACCTCAGTGGTAAAGAGGACGACAGGCAGGACTGAATGAGAAATTACACAGACAAGACATACTGACAGGAAGCAAACTGCAAATGAAGCAGGGTGGGAGAGACAGTCTGTATTGTGAAAAGATCAGACGGCTATGGGTCACTGCTGACTGGGGGAAAGAAAAGTCTAAAACCATTTAATTCCACCTACAGCTTCATATAAAAAGAGGGTTCTTTCTAGTTTGGCTCAGAGTCCTTGGTGAGTCCCCGAGATATTTTCTGTAAATATTTAATTGAGTTAAGAACCATCTTACTCATGAGTAACAGCAAAAAGAGAATGGTCACAGGACCATTATATAAAGACACTAGAAGAAAGAAGTCAGAAAAGGAATTGAAGCAACCAATAGCAAATAAAGACTATTCACCAGAAAAATATTGTCTTCAAGATACAAAAATTACGATCAAACATATCACCATTAATAAAAAATATCATAATGAAGTAATTGCCTCCAGAAAACAGGGATCAAAAAGGTGAGATGCCAAAAAGAGATGCTCTGTGACCTGACAGAGCTCTGGGAAGAGATGGAGGAGAAAAGTAAGTTCAACAAAGGATTGAATGCAACACTATAACGGATAGACACTGATGAACATAAGGCACAGGAAAGTGAAATGTAAAGTACCATGAAATTTTTTAAATGATTAGGACAAAAATAACAGATATCGAAGACAGACACAGGAAGTCTAAAATACCCATAATTGGTGTTAATGATGGTTAAATAAGGAAACTGAACGAATATTTAAAGATATAATTTTTTTTTTTTTTTGCGGTACACGGGCCTCTCACTGTTGTGGCCTCTCCCGTTGCAGAGCACAGGCTCCGGATGCGCAGGCTCAGCGGCCATCGCTCACGGGCCCAGCTGCTCCGCGGCATGTGGGATCTTCCCAGACCAGGGCACAAACCTGTGTCCCCTGCATTGGCAGGAGGACTCTCAACCACTGTGCCACCAGGGAAGCCCTAAAGATATGATTTAAAATTGAAATTTAAGAGAACTTTGCAGAAATAAAAGAATACTTGAATCCATAGGTAGAAAGGCCATATCCTATCCCAGAAAAAAATGGCCTTGTTAAAAGAAAAAAAAAGCAAGGAATAGCTTAGTATGACAGAAGCTACTCTTTATATAAGTAAGCCAATTTTTTATGCATTGAATATCTCTGAAATTATCTCCAAACAGTGACAACAGTGCTTGCCTCTGGGGAGGAGTAATTTTTTTCTCAACAGAGACTGCTAGATACTTAGCAAACATCCATTTCCCTGTCGTATCTCAAAATACAGAATTCCAAATTTACCACCTGATATTTACTATTGTGATATGTACCACCTCTTTCAGTTTAAGTCAGTGGTTCTCAACCAGGGGTATCCCTCTTTCCCTGGGAAATTTGGCAATGTGTGGAGACATTTTGTTACAACTTGGAGGTGGGGAGAGGGGCATGTTCTACTGGCATCTGGTGGAATGCTAGCAGAGATGCTGCTAAACATCCTACAAAGTACAGGACAGTCTCTCCATAGCAAAGAATTATCTGGTCCAAAATGTCAATAATGCCAAGGTTGGGAAAGCATGGCTTAGGTTATGGATGATGGGATATAAACAGAAATGAAGTGTGGACTTCTGAAAGTCTACTTAAAATAAAGGGGGTATGTCTTTCTTCCTCCTTCCTGAATCCTGCTGCTTAAAATGTGGATGTGATGTCAAAGACTGAGCAGTGATCTTGGGCCATGAGGACAAGGGTCATATTCTAAGGAGAGAGGAGTGGAAAACTGGAAGGATTCTGGGTCCCTGATATATTCTTTCCTTCTTTCATTACTGCATATTTACTGAATATTTATTTCTGTCTTCTATGTGCCAGGCACTGTTCCAGATACTGGAAACACAGCTGTAAACAAAACCAACAAATCCATGTCTTTATGAAACATATACTAATTTGTTTATAATAAAACAACAGATAAGTAAAATACATAGTATGTTAGATGGTGATAAGTGCTATGAAGGAACATAGAACAGGGAAGTGGTTAAAAAGTGCCTGTTGGGGAATTTTTGAATTTTAAACATGGTTATTAGGAAAGTTCCCAGTGAAAAGCAAAGAATTGAAGGAGAGGAAGGAGTAAGTATAGTATGGATATCTGGTAGTGTTTCCAGCCGTAGGAACAGCAGGTAGCCCTGGAGTGGGAGTCTGTGTGGCATGTTGGAGGAACAGCAACAAGGCCAGGGTGTCTGGAGTGGAATGAACAAGGCGAGGAGTGGGAGGAGTCTGAATTGGAGAGGTGATGGGAGAACCCAGTGATGTAAGGCTTTTTGGGCAATTGTAGGACTTAGGTCTTTACTCTGAATGAGATGGGACACCACTGGAGGATTTTAAGCAGAAGAGTGATACAATCTGATTTAACATTTTGAAGGATGACTCTGGCTGCTGGGATGAACTAAATTTGGGGGTTGAGGGAGAAGGGAGCATGCAGAGTGAATTATTGCAAAAAGTCATGCAATCAGTGATGGTGGTTTAGACCGAGGTGATATTGTGAAGGTGGGGAGAAGCTGTCTGACTATGGATCTACTCTGAAGGCAGGTCTGGCAGGGTTGATTTGTTGATGGATTCAATATGTGGTTTTAGAGACAGAGAGGAGTCAACGATGGCTCCAGGTTTTTAGCTAGAGCGAAGGAAGAATTCGATTGCCAAGTATTGAGGTGGGCAGATGCAAGAGAGGAAGATTTGGTTTTGGATAAGTTATACTAGAGATGCTTATTAGAAATATAAATTAGGCAGTTTATTTATAAGTTGAGCTGTCTGAAATCACACATTTTTAGCCCCACAAAAAATGGCACTTTTGTATGATTCGAGCTCTATAATTCTGAAGTTCAGTGGAGAGGTCTGAGTTGGTTTTATACATTTTGGAATCATCAGCATTTAGATGTCATTTGAAACCGTGAGATTGGATGAGGTCATTGAGTAGATAGGACCTGCCTGCTAAACCAAAAACAACATGTTAGCAGAATGGCCCTCTTTACCAGACCGGGAAAACACTTTCTTGTATCTTCCTCAAACCCTGAGAGAGAATGCTGGAATTCTGCATATGTGGGCATCATCATAGTTTGGTATTGATGTTTGAACTACCTCAAGGTGGGGCTGCTCTCTGCCTGGCATGTCATGTCACACAAAGTCATGTCCAGTTGGCAGAAAATAGTTACCAATATTGGACTTGTTTCAATTAACTCATTTCCTGAGCATTTGCAAGCCCTTCTCCCTTTTCATTCTTTCCCTCTTTATCCCCAGTATTTGAAATTTCCTTATGAAATATAACTATATATGGAAAAGTGCATAGATTGTAAATGAATTTTTACCAAGTGAACATAGGATTGTATGTTCATAATTATAATAAGTGTAATCAGCACCCACATTTTACTAGCATCCCAGAAACCTCCCTTATACTCAGTCATCACTAGCCCCACGAAAGTAATAGCTGTACTGACAGTTCACACCATAATACAATTTTCCACCGTATGAATTCTGTGAATTCTGCTATGGATGGTATTTGGGTATTTTCTAGTTTTTGGCAGTAATGAATCATGCTTTTATGCTCACTCTTGTCCATGTCTTTTGGTGAATATGTGTAGTCATTTTCGCTGGCCATCTACGTGGGATGAAATTGCTGGATCACAGGATAGGCACATATGCAGTTTTTTAAAGTGGTTGTATCAATGTATCGTCTCATTAGCAGTGTATGAGAGTTCTGGATACTCCACATCCTTACCAACACTTGGCATTTTCAGTGATTTTCATTTTAGCCATATTGTGGTTTTAATTCTCATTTTTTTGGATGGCTAATGAAGTTGAGCATCTCTTCATATATACTGGCTATTTGGATAAACCCTTCTGTGAAGTGCCTGTTGAATTATTTTTGTCCATTTTACTATTGGGTTATCTGTCTTTTTCTTGCAAACATTAGTTATATATTGCGGATGCGAGTCTTTTGTAGGATATGTGTATATATATATATATATTTTAATATTTCTTCCCACTCTGTGCCTTGACTTTTCACTGTCTTAATGGTATCTTTTAGAGAGCAGAATTTCTTAATTTAAACAGCATTCAGTTTATTAATTTCTTTCTTATGGTTAGTGTATTTTTGTCCTGTTTAAGAGATTTTGCTTACCTCAAGGTCATAAAGATATTGTCCTTCATATTCTTTTAAAAGATGTATATTTTATCTTTCACATTCAATTTACAGCCTATCTGCAGTTGACTTGTCTGTATGGTGTGAATTATGATTCTAACTTACTTTTTCTCTTTATGGATACCCAATTGACCTAGCATTGTTTATTGAAAAGACCACTCTTTCTCTACTCTGTTTTGAAGTTATCTTTATCATAAATTCAGTGATTGTAGACATGGGGTCTATTTCCCTATTCTGTTCCATTATTCTACTTTTCTATGCTTGTACCTGTACTTACACTTTAATTACTGCAGCCTTATAGTGTCTTGGGATGATAAGTCTTAACGTCTCGTAGTATACATTTTCCAACTTTGTTCTTCCTTTTTGCCATTATCGTGGATATTTTTGGCCTTTTGTTTACTATGTAAATTAAAAAACTACACTGTAAAATTCTTAAAAATAAAGATGCTGAGATTTAGATTTTGATAGAGATTGCTTTAGATTTACACATCAATTTGTAGAGAATTCCCAGATTTACAACATTGGGGCATACAAAACTACAAACCTGGAATATCACTCAGTTTATTTAGGCCTTACTAAATTTCTGTTAACAATATTTGGTAGTTTTCTGTGTAGAAGTCTTGCATATCTTTTGTTAGATATAGTCTTTGGCAGTTGATTCTTTTTATATTATTGTAAATAGTGTCTACTTGAGAATTTCATTTTCTTCCCCTTGGTTCTATCTCTAGTCCAGAGCCTGAAACCTCAGAGGGTAGGGATTCATTTTTCCTTTTTAAAAACATTGTGACAGAAAGTATGGGTGAAGGAGAGGGAGAGACACAGAGGTGAGACAGAAGGCAATTTACCCAGCAAGATAAAATTTAGATCCATTTGGAAAATGGACTGAAATGATGCAGGCTCATGTGAGGGCACTTGAAACATCTCCATGGTGACTGCTGTTTGCAAAGTTCCAGACTTGATGGCTGCCAGTGAGATTTTAGCCACATCTTTGAATATGGAGTTGGTTCGTTCTTCTAAGAGGACAAAAGAGCTTTTGTGAACAACTCTTAAGTGATGACCAGCTCTGAAAGTGTTTTGGGGTTTTTTTGGCTTGATTTTCACTGCTTTTGATTTTCCTTGCTGCTCAAGTTCTTCTACAAACTCCCCATGATCAGATTTTGTATCTGTCAGTGAGATCATTTCAGCTTCAGAGACAAATGTTTCTGACACTCAGCATAAACCAGGGCCCTTCTCTGCTTCATGCTGGTAACCTTTAGGAAGCATGGGGCTTCATCCTTTCTTCTCTTTGTCTCCTCCAGCCAGTTAATTGTTCTTAAGCCATCAGATAAAGAATGGCAATGTATATTAAACCGACATTCAAAGTCAGTTTCTTTGAATGAAAATATAACCTCAAACCTCAGGGTTTGTGTCTTATTGTTCCTGAGTCAGATTACCTGTGCAAATGTTGCCCAAAAGGGAATAATCCAGATGGTTAATTCAGTTTCTTTAAAGACTTGAGAAAAGGCACTACATAGGCAATGGTACAATATAGTTTAGCATGATGTTGAATAAGTTCTTGTTTTTGCTCATGAATGTAATAGATACATTAATTTTTGTCTCCCAGCATCTAATCACCCTTCTTCTTACACAGGACTCTGTATTGAGTAGAGTCCCCTGTGCTATAAAGCAGGTTCTTATTAGTTATCTATTTTATATACAGTAGCATGTATATGTCAGTCCCAATCTCCCAATTTATCCTTGCCCCCCCATCCCCTGGTAACCATAAGTTTGTTTTCTACATCTGTGACTCTATCTCTGTTTTGTAAATAAGTTCGTTTGTACCCTTATTTTTAGATTCTACATATAAGTGATATATGATATTACTCTTTCTGTGTATGACTTACTTCACTCAGTATGACAATCTCTAGGTCCATCCACGTTGCTGCAGATGGCATTATTTTGTTCTTTTTTATAACTGAGTAATATTCCATTGTATATATGTACCACATTCCTCTACTGATGGACATTTAGGTTGCTTCCATGTCCTGGCTATTAATATATGTATATGTATAGCTGATTCACTTTGTTGTATACCTGAAACTAACACAGCTTTGTAAATCAACTGTACTCCAATTAAAAAAAAAAAACCAAACCAACCAACCAACAAACAAACAAACGAGATACCACTACATACCTATTAGTGTGGCCAAAGTCCAAAACACTGACAACACTAAATACTGGCAGGATGTGGAGAAACAGGAACTCTCTTTTATTGCCGATAGAAATACAAAATGGTGCAGCCACTTTAAAAGACAGTTTGGCAGTTCCTTATAAAACTAAACATACTCTTACTATACAACCCTGCAGTTGTGCTCCTTGGTATTTACCCAAAGGAGCTAAAAACTTAAGTCCACCCAAAAACCTGCATATGGGTATTTATAGCAACTTTATTCATAATTGCCAAAACTTGGAAGCAACCAAGATGTCCTTCAGTAGGTGAGTGGATAAACAAATGGTGGTTCATCCAGAGAATGAAATGTTATTCAGTGTTAAAAAGATATAAATTACCAAGCCATGAAAAAGAAATGGAGGAAACATAAACATATATAAGTGGAAGAAGCCAATCTGAAAGGGTTACATACTGTGTGATTCCAAATGTGATATTCTGGAAAAGACAAAACTATGGAGACAGTAAAATGATTAATTGTGTCTAGTTAGAATGAAGGGTGAGATGAACAGTTGGAGCACAGAGGATTTTTAAGACAATGAAATTATTCTGTATGAAACTACAATGATGGATACATGTCATACATTTGTCAAAACCCAGTCAATGTACAATACCAAGAGTAAACCCTAGTGTAAACTGTGGACTTTGGGTAATAGTGATGTGTCAGTCTAGCTTCATCAGTTGCAACAAATAGATCACTGTGGTGTCGGAAGTCAACATTGGCAAGGTTGTGCATGTGTGGGGGTGGGGGTATTTGGGAATTCTCAGAACATTTTGCTCAATTTTGCTTTGAACCCAAAACTGCTCTAAAAATATTAAGTTTATTAAAAGTGTAAAAAAAGATTAAAAATCAAAAGAAAACAGGACTCTGTTTCTCTTCTAGGTAACCACTTCCCCTTCACTATGTAATCTATGTGCTTTGGATGGAGTTGACTGCAGCCCTGGCCCCATAGGTAGGCATCTAACTCCAGCATGCCTGATCAGAGGTCTGTATTCTATAGTCGTTATATCTGTAGCGACTGCTTCAGAGATGGGCATGTGGCCCTCTCAGAGCCGGTGGGTAACAAGGAGACAGTTCTGGGAGTGTTGGCAGAGAAGCACACTCCCCTTTGTGTTGGTGTTGATACTCAGAGGTTTCCTTCCGAAAAAGGTGGCAGCTACTGTATCCCCAAGTGGAGCCTGAGACTGAAGCCCATGTGCAGGATAGCAGAGCAAGGAGAGGGCAAGTTACCAGGCACTGGTGACTTTCTTTGAGCCTCTGAAGTTGAGACATCCTAGACTTTTACGTTTTGTGAGCCAGTGCATTTACACTTCTGCCTAAACCAGTTCAGTGTATACTTTGTGAATTGTGTGTATGTGTGTGTGTCTGTATGTTTAATAAAAATATTTATAACTCATATAGTGGCAGTGGGTGAAAAGAAGAGGCTTAGCCATAAAGACTTTGTGTAGGATTCCTTTTCATGGACTTTATTCTTACCCATATTATTCTGTTATGTAAAGGCTACTAAAAATATAATACAATGATTTTAAATTTGAATGTAGCAGCATTTCACTGGAGAGGGTGTGGAGAAAAGGGAAACCTCTTGCACTGTTTGTGGGAATGTAAACTTATACAGCCACTATGGAGAACAGTATGGAGATTCCTTAAAAAACTAAAAATAGAATTACCATATGACCCAGCAATCCCACTACTGGGCATATACCTAGAGAAAACCATAATTCAAAAAGACACATGCACCCCAGTGTTCATTGCAGCACTATTTACAATAGCCAGGTCATGGAAACAACCTAAATGCCCATCGACAGACGCATAGATAAAGAAGATGTGGTACATATATACAATGGAATATTACTCAGCCATAAAAAGGAATGAAAGTGGGTCATTTGTGAAGGCGTGAATCTAGAGACTGTCATACAGAGTGAAATAAGTCAGAAAAACAAACATCATATATTAATGCGTATACATGAAACCTAGAAAAATGGTACAGATGAACCAGTTTGCAGGGCAGAAATTGAGACACAGATGTAGAGAACAAATGTATGGACACCAAGGGGGGAAAGCGGTGGGGAGGCGTGGCGGTGGTGTGATGAATTGGGAGATTGGGATTGACATATATAAACTGATATGTATAAAATGGATAACTAATAAGAACCTGCTGTATAAAGAAAAAAAAAAGGTAACAGCATTTCTAAAAGTATCCCCCTCCCCCAACTAACTCATTCTTCATTGCCATGCTGAGCCCAGAAGTTGCATATAGACCAGAGCTCTTGTGTCAGTATAAAAAGATGCATGCCTCCACTGTGTGCAGCAAGAAGGTGTGACAAAATGGACTGCACTCTCGTTCCAATTTCCAGTGTAACCGAATGTGACCTTGGACAGGTCCCTAAATCAGGGTGGGGTTCAGTTTCCTTGTTGAAAAAACGGGACTGTGTCTAGGTTATAGTGAGACCCAAATGAAATTAATGTAGAAATAGTTCTAGGAGGATTTATTCAATTTAATGTGTCATTATTACTATCCTTCATAAGAGGAAGATTCAGGAATGACTTTGAACATGTCTGTGTTGCTCAGTCCCAGAGGAAAAGTGTTTCATATAAATTCTTGAAGTGTTTACTTATGTTTCTAACATAGCTATTAGTATATTTTCCCAAAGGCAGACTTAATTCATCTGGTTTTGCTTCACTGGGGTTTGTCAAACCAACCAGAGTGAGTTTACTTATAGACACACTAAGGGCAACTTTTTCATCAAATTAATGGCTTATTTGAATAAAAAATTAAAGAACTAATGATAGTTTTGAGTGAGCCCTACTGGCTGCCTTTCATTCTCTCCAACTCCTGTTGAAGCCCATTTTTGTTTATATCTCCTTCCCATTCCCTGCTGCAGGAGGAGCCCTGATTTCTAAGGTGATTAATGCGTGGCATTCCGTGATGGCACTCACTAGTCTAAGGGGGTGGGGGCGGAACGTTCTGAGTTGGCCCAGTCAGAGGGACAGCCTTTTCTTTCTCTCCTGCTGGAAGCAGACAGGGAGGTACGCAGCTCCAGCAGCCACTGGCTGCCATGTTGCTGTAAGGAGAGAAGGCAACCCTTTGAGGAAGTGGACGTTGAGGAGAACAGAGAAGAGAGGTAGAGAGAACATGGGGTTGCATGGCATCATTATGTTTCTGGGCTTCCAGTTATAGGCTTTCTGGCATTTCCTTATTATCTGAGCCAGTTCGAGTCTACATTTTCTGTTACTTGCAGCCAAAGATACTCCTGATGACCCCATATGTTTTAAGAATCTTTCTGGGAAGCCTTGAGGTGGAATTAGAGCAAAGACTATGTGTTGGGGTACCCTTTTCCCATATTGGCTAATCTGGAGTCAAACTTCTTTTCCTTTGTTAGGGAGATCAGAAGAAAGATGTTAGCAATCACTTGGATTCAGAATTGAGAAGGAATCAGTCTTTGACATATTACTATGCCAATCTATCACTGCCATTTAAAAACTTGCCGATGTATTTTTGAAGGTGCTTATTTCATCTGAGGACCACTAATAAGCAGTCAGACTGAAAGGTCTGGGGACTAGGGTTGTCAGATTTACCAATTAAAATAGAGGATGCCCAGCAAAACTTAAATTTCGGATGAATAATAAATACATATATTTTATATAAGTATGTTCCACACACTATTTGGCATATACTTATACTAAAAAAAAGTTTGTTGTTTGTCAAAATTCAGCTCTGCAACTACATAATGACTGAAGTATTTTTAAATATATGCATATAATTGTGAAAACGAAACTATAGGCTAAAAGGAATAAATCTTGTTCCCCTTAAACTTGTGCCTAAATGTATTACTGGCTAAATGCACATCAGTATTACATAAATTTGAAAGAGTCTTAAGACAAGGTGATGATTAAGACACATTTATTAAATGAATCTTTAATATAAGACTTTTAGATACTAGGTGAAGGAGATATTTTCACAGGGTCTCACATGTCACACTAAATACATAACCTTTTACTGTAACTTTGAGTAAAGTGGGCCCTGAGCTTAGAGCAATTATTCTGTTATTTCTTCCCAGACAAATGTGAATCTCGGCTAAATTGCTTGGTGTATACTGAGGGGTAAGTCAGTGAATTCAAGATCAGTCAACAAATACAAAGTGAGTGAGTGGGATGCAAATGGGAGACAGAATCAGGAGTCAGAGAACAGGAAAGCTGGACAGAAACATTTAGGGAATGTGGCAGGGAAGGTCCTGGGTCATTGCTGAAAAGCTGGCCAAAGCACCCAGAGATCTCAGTCACCTTGATTGTCATTCACATAGAATGTGTTCTTTTCTAGGTCGCTATTCAGGGTGCAGGATCAGAGAGAACATAATTATACTCAGAATTCTTAGTAATTGTTCCTAGTCTTTTTTAAAGTAACAGATCTTATGTGCATCTCTTCCTATTTCAGACTTCGGGCAGAGGTCCTACAGGGGGAGAAAAACACAATTAGGTTCCAAGTAAAATGCCATCCTGAAATGAAGTATGGCCTATCAATGCAGGGCGTGCCAGTGAGTTTGTGAAATGGGTTTTGCCAGCACTAGTGACCATCCATCCACCTGTAGCCCGTATAAGAGGTTGGAGAGAGTTGTCAGGGCTGTGCCTTCCCCCCACCATGCTGGGGGAGGCTGGGGGCTGCTTCTCTTCACCTTAGGCTCAGTGAGAGGGGCTTCAAGGGGAACTCTTGGAAAGCTTGACATGTGATCTCTGGAATTTAGAAAGCGTAAGACTTCTATTGAGTAGAAATCAGAGAGGAAATTATTTGGGTGATGCTGCTAGCTTGGCTGCGCAGGGAGTGAGTTCCACGGGGCAAAGACGCCTGTTTTTGTGGCTTGAAGTAAGGAGCCAGCCTGTGGGTGTGCATGTGAGCTCTGAGGGCTTCCTCTCAAAAGGACTGCTTGGAAAGACAAAAAGACCCTGTTAGAGGGAGTCCCTGTGGAGTGGGCAGATGGAGAAGAGCTGTGCAAAGGCTCCTAGCTGGAGGATTTCAGAAAAAGCTGTCAAACTGACCCATGGAAGAACCAGCTCCACACCCTGGGGACCCAACACCAAATTATTGATACAACGGTCCCTGCCACAAAGACTGTGCCTACTGTGCCCTTTCCTCCTCCCCCTCTTTCCCTCTGAGCCCATGGCCAGAAAGCTAGAAACCATTTCTAGAAACACACTGTGTGGGGAGAAGTGGGGAGCAGTAGGACGAAGGTGGCCAACCAAGCCCCTGCGCCCACTGCAGACTCCAAGCCTGAAGCTGGGGACGCCGAGAGGGGAGAAATTTTATATCGAATGAAGTTTTTTTTGAGTTTTGGTGGTTGTATTGGATAAGCCGTTTTAATTATTAAAGTGAAATTGTTCTTGACCTTAGGGGACTGGGAAGCCCTGGGGCCGGCTTGACCGCTGTCCCAGGCTGGGGGAGGGGATTCAGAGTGAGTTGAGCTGGGTGTAGGAGAAAGACTAAAGTTGCTTTATGATTGCACCCTGTCCAGTATCACCCACTGAGTACAGCAATTACATTGGCAAATTCAGTATCCCTCTTTAGAGCAATGCTCTGGAGGCCAGGTATTTGCTGGAATTCTTGAAGAAGAATTTAGGTCAACCTCATTGCAGTCTGTGGGTCTCTGTGGGAGCATCTAATTCTTTCTGCTTCTTCCCCATTGATGGGAGAATGTATAATAATCATAATCCTGCAGACCAGAGCTCTGAAAAGACAGAACGCTTTTTATTTCTGAATTTGACTGTTATAAGAAAGAAACAATTTAAAACATTCCTTAGAAAGATTTGACCAACAAGGACATGTAAAGTGTGTGGTCTGGATTTGAAGCAGATGAAGCACAATCACCTAAATTTTCTAGATTCCATCAAACAGTAAGAATTGATGTTCTCAGTCATAACCACAGGGTCCTGAATCTTAGACACAGGTACTTCTCAGAAGTCTCCCATTTGGACTAGACTACTGACTCTAGTCCAAACCACCACGATCTTGAATTTGAATTCTGTGGTAGCCTCCTAATTGGTTCTTTATTTATTTATTTTTTCTTTCAAGAATTTAAATTTACTTAAAGCCGTATTTTCGAATGTAAGTTGTGCCAGGTTCAGGCATGGGAGATGTCCTGTTCTTGGTTTGCAGACTATGTGTCCTCCACCAAGTATTTCTTGTTTTAGTCATGCACAGCAGGGTGCAAAGGCAAGCAGAGATCTTAACAAAGAGGAGACCGCTCTCTGCCCTCAGGGCACTTACAGTTTAATTGCAAGCCCTTTGTTTCATGTGTTGTCATTGTTGTTTTAGCTCCTCTGTACATACAGTTGTTGGACACACAAATAATAGAAGACTGTCTTATTTTGACTCATCCAGCTTTGGAGAGTGACTTCCATCACTGACCTTTTGGACTTCCTCTGTGCATAACAACTTTTTATCTGAAGTTGGTGAAATACGTTTCGTTTCAGGAAGTGAGGGGTGCAAATGCATATGGAGAGCGGGCATGAATGAAGCCAAAATCAAAGCGCAAGAGCTAAGGAGGACTGGAGCAAATGAGGTCTGAATGGAGGTGGCGGGTAGGCAGTCATGCAGAGAAGGGAAGCAAGAGCATCCACTCCAGGTGAAGGAAGTAGCAGATGAGAAGGCGCAGGAGTAAAGAGCCAGGTGTACTCCACGGCTGGGCAGCCCAGGGGACTGGCCGCTCTCTTTGCTTTGGTGGACACAGCGTAGTGTGGAGATGTATTCAAATTGAACTTTAAAGTGTAGGAAACAGAAAGTGCTTTGTCCCCTTTGGAGAGTGTCCCATTTTCCACTCAGGCCCAATTTGTGTGCCACAGTCCTGAGTCTGCAGTCTTCCTCTCAATGGACACTTATGTTCATGCCAGGGAGGGCAGCCCTTGCTAAATGTTATGGTTTGGAATGATCCTTCACAAGGATGGAAAACCAAGTTAATTCAATTAAGGCCTGGGGTCCTGGGCTTTGAACCAGCCACAGTCTCAATTTTATGAGAGAATGAAAAGTTAATTATTTGCTGAGTTTGAGCAAAGTCCACTTTGAAAATCCCTTTCCAGAAGAGTCATTTCCATGTCAGCTTCCCACCGTATTTTAGTTTGTCCTTCTGGATGGCCATTTACGTTGTTTCTGATTTCTCACCCTCAGAGATGGATCTGTGATGCGTATTCTGTATACACAACTTTTGTGGCGCAAGATACAGGAGAGGGAGTCACCTGCTGGGGAAGGGTGGTCAGGAAGGCTTCCTGGAAGGGGTCAACCGTAAAGGATTGGGGAAGCAACACAGGAAACAGGAATTATGGGTAGGCTAGTGTATTTTTCAGGATCTGTTGACAAAATTGAGGTCCTGACCAATGGTTGCTTGTTTCCACAGAACCCAAAGACATTGACCTTCCAGTACTTGATCGTGGTGATGGTTTCATGAGTGTTTGCATATGTCCGAACTCATCAAATTGTATACAGGCAGACCTTGAAGATATTGCTGGTTTGGTTCCAGGCCACTATTTTTTGTCTTATCTTTTGTGCTTAGTCTAGTTTCACTGGCTCATGGGGTGCGGCATGCAGAGGCCTCTAACCCAGCACCTTCAGACCAGAGTTTCTAGCACAGAGCGGCTGCACGACATCCCAACTCAAGATGGCAGCGGCAGCCTCTTCCAATTTTGGCTTTTTCTAATCCATTCCTAGCACAGCAGCCAGAGTGAAGTTATATGCTTACTCTTGTGGAGTTGTGAATATTAATTAAGGAATTGCCTATCACAGAGTCTAGCTCATTGTCAATGCTCAAGAGACGCTCATTCTATTGCTGCAGCCACGTCTACTATCACTTATTTGTCCTATAATGACAAATTGCTGTCTCCTAGCCTCCTGTCATCATTATCCTCATCCTCATCACCATCATCACCATCATCATCATCATTTCCTTCCACATCTTTTTTTTTTTTTTTGCTGTACGTGGGCCTCTCACTGTTGTGGCCTCTCCCGTTGCGGAGCACAGGCTCAGCAGCCATGGCTCACGGGCCCAGCCGCTCCGCGGCATGTGGGATCTTCCCGGACCGGGGCACGAACCCGTGTCCCCTGCATCAGCAGGCAGACTCTCAAACACTGCGCCACCAGGGAAGCCCCACATCTTTTTTTTTTTAATATAAATTTATTTAGTTTTGGTTGTGCTGGGTCTTTGTTGCCGCGTGCGGGCTTCTCATTGCGGTGGCTTCTCTTGTTATGGAGCACGGGCTATAGGTGCGTGGGCTTCAGTAGTTGTGGTGCACGGGCTAGTTGCTCTGTGGCATGTGGGATGTTCCTGGACCAGGGCTCGAACCCTTGTCCCCTTCACTGGCAGGCGGACTCTTAACCACTGCACCACCAGGGAAGCCCCCTTCCACATCTTTTGAGTTTTGTTGGGATCAAATCTAAACTCTCTAAGGTCTTGCAAGGTCCTTTATCATCTCACCCCTGCTGATTTTTCAGGACTCACCTTTTACCACTTGTGTCCTTGCACCTAATACTCCAAACAAATTAAATTTCGTTCTTAAGAAATTCCGTGTCCTCTTTCATCTTCAGATCTTTGCACATGCTGTTCCTTCTGCATTGATCATTCTTATTCTTCAAGCCCATGTTTGGACAGGACTTCTTCTCGGAAACTCTCCCTGATCCCTGAATGCTGGGCTAAGTGCTGTTCCTATGTGTTTCCATGAGCCCTCTACTTCTCTTGTCATAATGTGTGTCCTGCTGTATTGTGAGCGCTCCTTTACCTATGCGTATTCCCTGCTTACCATAAACTTTGTGAGTGCAAGTGCTGTAACAGATTGTGTACGTCAGTTCCACAGTGCCACAGTGTCCTTTAATGGATGTTCAATGAATGAATGAATGAGTGAATGAAAAAGTCACAAGAGTAAAAATAAGAATTACTATTTGTGATGATGCTGGTGTGATATTACAGGATTCAGTATAGAGACTATAGTCTTACTCATCTTTGTACCCCCGGATTTCAGTGCCATTTTATTTCCTGAAGCTAAGTTTCCTCATAGCTCTCACAAAGAAGCAGAACAGGATAATCTCGAAGGAAAACATCTAGCTTCAGAGGGTCTGTGTCAGTTTTAGCATAGGCATGTTGGTCGGAACTGTCACATTATCTTCTTGGTGTATTGAGAGCTTATACTAATGGGAATTATTATTGTTGATACTGTGAAACAATATTAGTTAGCCTTTATCTTTTTCATGGCTGTGTCTGCAGCACCCAGGACATTGCTTAGCATATTGTAGGTGCCTAATATATATTCACTGAGTGCAAGAATGAACTACTCATTATTAAGAACTTTTAGTGTTATCCTGTATTGGGGCTTTACATATATTAGCTCAGTTAATCCTCACAAAAACTCTAAAAGACAGGCATTATCCTGCCCACTTTAGGAATCATGAAGCTGGGACTAAGTGAGGCTCAGGAAACAGCCCAAGTTTTCACAGCTAACAAGTGGCAGAACAAGGTTTCAGACCTAATTTGGACTAACTCTGAAGTGTGTGCTATTTCTGCAGTGTCGTGCTGCCTAATTGTAGCATTTTTTTTTTTTTTTAATTGTAGCATTTTTAACTGCCTCATAATCTCTGATAATCTCTAAAGTTTAACCAACTTTCTCATGGGGTTTCAAATCTGGTACATTTTTGTATGAGAGATGGTAGCAGGGAGAAACTTTGGGGAGAAGGGACTAGGAAGTAATAATAATCATCATTGTAAAGGTCCCATTGTAATGTAAAGAGATTTATTTAAAAAAAGATGAACCCTAAATAAAGATAAGGAAGATTTAATCCAGCTGAACAGCTATAAAATCTCCTCAATGTTATTATCTTACAAGGAATAACTCAGATCCTCCCAGAAAAAATGAATTTCATATTTCTTCTGCCTATACATAGGGGCCAAGCAGGCCATTGTCATGTTGCTGATGAGCAAGCCTACAGCACTGATACCCTCCTCTCCTTTCCTTTTTATCTCCTCTCCTGTTATTGGCAAGTCCAATCAGAACCAGAGCGCTCGGGATTTCCTTTTATTTCGTTTCATTTTACGACACCGTTTTTATCACATAGTTTATGGTTCCCCTTGTATCTGCCATGCAAGCTGGCATAATTCAGCTGCTCTGCCATTCTTATTAATCGAAAGCCTTTTGAATTCTGCTGCAAGTTCTCTAACGATTTGTCCACAATGGAGTGCTTGTGAGAGAAAAGAAACACATTTTAAAAGTTTTACTTTTCAAAACTGTGGCAACTGGAAATATTTAAATTATACACGTGGCTCACATTGTATTTCTACTGGACATCACTGGCCTCGACCCTGGCCCAGCAGCGTCTATTAGACCCACCACCTGCAGCAGACCATACACTGTTTCTCTCTTTCCGTGCCTTTGCTCATGCTATTGTACTTCAGCTGCCCAGATCACCCTTCTTACTCACACGCTGAAATCCTATCCCTCTTTAAGGCCTAACTCAAATATGATACCCCTTTGGGAATATTTTTTAATGCTCCTCCTCAGACTTTCCACGGCACTTTATAATAATTCCAGTGTGGAGCATCTATTTTAGGGCTGACAACGTCCTGGCACCCATGCTGACGTGGCCATCTTTGTTCATGGCAGGCATTGCTAATTTATCATAGCACTCTCCTGTTGAACCTGATTTTTTGTTTGTTTGTTTTGCGGTACGTGGGCCTCTCACTGTTGTGACCTCTCCCGTTGCGGAGCACAGGCTCCGGACGCGCAGGCTCAGCGGCCATGGCTCACGGGCCCAGCTGCTCTGCGGCATGTGGGATCTTCCCGGACCGGGGCACGAACCTGTGTCCCCTGCATCGGCAGGCGGGCTCTCAACCACTGCGCCACGAGGGAAGCCCCGAACCTGATCTTTTTATGAGAATCCTCAGGACAGCAATCTAGGCAGCAACCACCAAAGGATCAGAGTAGAGACCTGGTTTGAAATGTTGAAGTGTGTTAATAGGCTGGATGCCCCGTAACCATGTGAAGATTTCCCGTTCGAGCAGAATTCTCAGGGAGGGATCCATCATCATTGCTCTCAAGAGAGAACAGCTCTGAGGGATCATATATTTAATATCTTTCTTCTGATGTTCTAAATAATTGTATTATAGTAGCTTTCTATTCTCTGCATCTTTCCTTAGGTGTTTCCACGAGCCTGCTGATAATATAAAATTTCAGCAAACTGACCACCTTCAAAGAAGACTGGTTGCTAAGGTGTCTGGCCAAGGACAATTTGGGGATGTTGTAAGCAATCAGATACGTCACGATGAGTTTAGCCTCATGGGTAGTACACACACAGGAAACCTCTGTTGTTCCCTTGTGAAGATGGTCAGGTGTTGGGAGAAGTCTGGAGGAGAGAGAAAAATTTTATGAAAGTTCGTTTTCACAGTAGGTTTGGGCATTATTTATCTCTTCCTGTGGATCGACTATGATGTGGTTAACATAATTTCCCACCTTTTTTGAGCTAACCATTCACTGTTACCCTCTGGGACTTTAAGGTGTTATAGCTTCTGGGTGTTGGTACAAGCAGCAGAAACCTATTTATGACTCTGTTATAATTCTTATTCATGCGAATCTCGTCTACAATATAGGAGACACATGAGGGCAAAATCTGTATGTAGGCAATTACAGTGAGTTATTTTGTGTGTGTGTGTGTGTGTGTGTGTGTCTGTGTGTGTGTGTGTGTGTGTGAGATTTTAGTTGAGTGGCTGCTAAAGGCAAAGATACACTAGGTACTTTGGCTGAACACCACTCTAAGACCCTCAATGCAGATAACAACGTTATATAATTTGATTTCAAGGAGTTTGAAATCAGTTGGTACAGTGAGACAAGCACGAGACAAATTACAAAAAAATTAAAACAGAGCGAGATAACAATAGAATGGATACACTAGGAAACAGTTGTGTTACCAAACACATTTTGCAGAGAGTGAGTGCAATGGCTCATCAGAGAGAAATATCCCTGCGGGAGGATTTTAATATGAGCGTGTCCTTCTTCAGGTAACCATGCCGAAGGGACATCTCATGAGTGAAGCAGTGTTGTAGTAATAAATCGGAGCCCCTGGCCAGCATCTGCATCAGAATTACTGAATTCCCAGTGCACTGATGCTTTAAAACCCAGTGAGAGAGAGAGAGTTGGCTCTAGACTTACAGGGTTGATGGAGAATAATGGGAAGAGAGAACAGTCTCTTTTGATCAGAGAAGTATTTTTTTGGCAAACAGAGAACAGGAGGAGCCAGGCTAACTCCAGGGATTAGATACAAGACTGTTCCTTGTTCCACTTTTTGGTTTAGCTGTAGCTTCTTCAGAGGAAAGGCCCTTTTCCCTGCTTACTTCATAAACCATCCTGGCCACAGAGAAGACCTTCCATTTATGTCAGATCTGTGATGAAGCAAAGCAGAGGTGCTTCCTGAGTGCCATAAGATCCGTGATGCCAGCGGAGGGAAGGAAGCTGATCTCTTTGGAGATATTATGTGCCCTTATATGAAACGTTTCTCCAGTTATTGTAGCTGAACTGACAGGGACAGTGCCAAGACGTGCATAAGAAAACTCAGTAATTAATCTATAGAGACACCTATGCAACAGATCAGATTCAAGATAAATTATTTCTTGGCATTTTAATACTGCTTAAAACTGGTGTAAAATTGGCATCAGAAAATGGCCTCTTTGATGGCAAGGAAGATCCATAATGCTATCATGAGCTGGCCTTCTCTTGTGAATTTGCCTTGGTCTGTTTTTTTTTCTTTAGTTTTATTCATGTTAAAGTTTTTCAGCACTGAACCTGAGCTGAAACATAACTGAACATGGAAGTTAGGAACATTCCCAATGATAGGTGAGGACGTCCAGAAGCCCAGCCAACGCTGCTCCAGGTTTCCCGAATCACAGAGAAACCATGAAATTCTGTGTGGGCTCCTGGAGCAGGAACTGGCTGCGGCTTCAGGTTCTTGTTTGCATAAACCACTTAGTTTCTCTGCACTACAGAATTGGCCTCCATAAAACAGTGATAGCCATCATTTATCGAGCATTTATTAAATGCTAAGCACAGTATTCTAGGCATTTTATATACATTACCTTGGTCTATCTCCAAAGTAACCCCATGTGCCAGGTCCAGTTATCATTGCAATTTTAGAGACAGGGAGCTGAGATTTAACAAGACTCAGTGTTTGCTCAAGGCAGTGAAGAGAAGAGCCAGGAGGTCTGACTCCAAATGCAAACCCTCCTCTGTTACGTTATACTGTTTTTACTAGAGAGTTTCTCAGCTCCCTCTCCACAATAAATGCCAATGATTCTGTGGGCATTTGTTCCATTAATTAGTGATAGGAACTACCTTCAGGCCAAGAGTTTTGAGGGAGGGTGTTATCTAATTTGGTCTCACCTTTTATACTCCTTTGAGTTCTTCCAATTGGATGTAGCATAGGACGACACATAGTTCCACTAATACTAATATTTGTCTGTGTTTCAAAGTTAAAAAAATAACAACTAACTTCTTGGCCACAGAATTTTCCATTTAATCTTTACTGTAGATTGTTGAGGTAGGAAATGGGCAGAGTAAATGTTACTGTCCTCATTTTCCAAGGGCTTAGAGAGTGAAGACATTCAGCTAAGGTTACTCCACTAGTAAGTGTTGGAGCCAGGACTGGAATTCTGGTTTTTCTAGGCTACTGTGTTATGCCAGAAAAATCCACTTTGTCTTCACTGATCATGTCCTGTAGCACAACGTAAGAGCTTGGACAAAGCCCCGGCAGTGATTTCTTGGTGAATACCAGAAAGATCCCTTTTCTGCAGGTCTTCAAATGCATGTGAGAGCTTCTGTTTATACTTCTAGGACAGAATTCTATGACGCTTAATCAGTATTTGCCAGGTGGGTGGGCCCTGGGTGAGAGGTATACAGCACTGGGAAAGTGAAATAGAAGGAGCTATATCATAAAGGAGTCTGACTCTGACTTTCCCAAGGCAGGTGCCCCATCACTCCTCAGTGTTCCTTGTCAGGGAACACAGGCTGTCTGGCTGGGCAGCTTAGGTGTGCTGAGGTCTGGACATAGATCAGTCACCTGTCCCCAGTCACAAGGAAAATCGAGGTTCTCAATACCAGGACAGCTGCTCCCTGGACAACAGTTCTGACTGATGGATTTGCTGACCCCTAGGCAGCCTCATTACCTTTTTGTGACACACTTTGAGCTTGTTGCCCACCAAGGTGCCTGGAGACTAACCAGGCCATTCTACCAGACTCTAGCTCTGTAGCTTTGAAGATGGACACTTGTTCTCCCTGGATCGTCTCCAAGCACTCCAGGGCCTGCCGGTGTTCATTCTGGACCTCTCGTCCCTTGGCAGGTATTTGCTTCATCCATCAAAAAAAGCAGGGGGCTTCCCTGGTGGCGCAGTGGTTGAGAGTCCGCCTGCCGATGCGGCGGACATGGGTTCGTGCCCCGGTCCGGGAAGATCCCACATGCCGCAGAGCGGCTAGGCCTGTGAGCCATGGCCGCTGAGCCTGCGCGTCCGGAGCCTGTGCTCCGTAATGGGAGAGGCCACAACAGTGAGAGGCCCGTGTACCGCAAAAAAAAAAAAAAAAAAAGCAGGGACAGCAGGGCACCCTGAGGATTTGCCCTGACAGTGACTGTGCTGGTCCTTGCCATGTTCACGCCGTAGTTTGGCTGTGCAGATTAGTAGGGATGGTCCAAACCCAAATCCAACAGTGCCCGAGAGGATGATGATGAATCTCTTCCATATCATTTTCACTTCTGCCCCCACCCCACGTGTCCTGGAAGCTTTGGCGTCAGAGGCTCTGATTTATTCTTGGCGGCAACTAGAAGGGCCCTTGTATAGATGCAGCTGGTGAATCTAACTTGGCCTTGAGCTCTGACAGCCCAGATCCCCACCATTATTCTTCTCTATCCTGGACCCAGGAGGCAGCTCTTTGTTGACTAAATTCAGGCCAGTGGCAGGGACCAGGTGACATTTCCTTTTCAGGGTGGAAAAACCTTGGATTAACTTTGACAGAGTACCTGTGTGTGCCAAAGCCTTAGACATGAGAGTGAATGCTAATTTACTCTCACCAACCTTGAAGGGAAGGACAGCCTCTCATCCAGAAAGTTTCCACGATGCTAGTACTTCCACCCACATCTCTCCATAAATACAGTCATTAATGGCATCTTATAAAATGGTGATGGCTACCAAGAGTCCCTTATTCTGACATAATACTTTTTACAAAGCACTGTGACATGTAATATAATATTCGATTCCCAAATGTTTTAAAAATATTTACATTTGTTAAATATTGTGTTCTCACTCTCAAAGCCCAGAACACTTTCACACATATAGCATATCAATGTCTCAAAATTCCTAAGTTTTCATCACTTTCGTTTTGCCTTTTTCACTTTCCTCTTAACTTATGGGGTACTCAACCCTTTGGTTGGCTGATTATGAATTATACATTATATAGTATCTAGTACCTCAAATGATTAAAGTCCCAAACCCCTTAAACCAGTTGAAATGAATTGGATCAAACTACAGTACTTTAGACTTGGAAGGTATTTCTCTTCGGGCAGAGGTTGCCCCATGCTCAGTAGAGAAGGAAAGGCAGCAAACTAAGAAGGAGGATAAGCTGTTAAAAACACAGCTGAGTTTTCTTAAAGGAATAGGGAAATAAAAGAGGTAAGTAGAATACCAGAGGCATATCCCACTGCTGCGAGAAAAGATGTGACAAATGAAAATATTCTGCTGCCTTTGAAATGGTTACTCAAGGCCTAGCATTAAAAGGCCAAGCAAAGGCTAGGCTTTTGAAAAGAATGATGGCAGAGGTTTGGTTCTCTGTGAGCCCTTAGGGGCACAGGTTTCTAGAACCATCTATGACAACTTTAGTTCAGTAATCTGTTAAAGGTGATTCTCAAGCAGAAAACTAATGCGGATATAAGGAGGCAGGTTTTCTTGGCTCAAACAATTCCAAAACCTTTGGCACAGGACTAAAATAGTGTTCTCAAGGCTAACTCACTCGACAGGGCTCACTCCTAATTCAGCACTGATGTGGCTGGGACACAGGGCTCAAAGAGAAAATAGAAATGAAGAGGACTTAAATCTACTGAATAAGGTAGTAAAGCATCCCTAAAGGAAAATCTGGTGATTGGGGTTGACATCATTGCAAATTCTTAAATTTTACAGGAAGACATGAATATCTCAATGATATTCTCTGAGGGGAGAACACCATCTCACCATGTGTGGTGACCATAGGGTAATAATCAACATCTAAAGATTTATATCTTAATGTGAGTTTTCTCATACTTGAGTGTAGGGTCAAATGTAGAAATTTACAGACTATGATAGACTCCCTGGCATCCTGCTGGGGTTGAAACCGAAGGATCATCTAGGCCTTCCCTCCTTACCTTAGTTACCTCTGAGACTCTGTTCTGGTCTCTGTCAACAGTAGCATGGGGTTAGATTTCTCCAGGAATGCTTTTGGGAATGTCATTTTGAGTATGAGGTAGGGGCTGAGATTGACTTGTGTTCTATTTAATGTGGGAATGTAATTTGGACTCATGAAAACTTGAGACTGATGAAATTCAACTTCAGAAGTTGTTATGGAGGTATACCATTCCAGTGGGAGAGAGCTCAGCATTTGCTGAAGGAATTGCAGCTATATTGAGACACATCTGGATGAGATTAAACAGAAGTTTAGGCTTTAATGTTTTTGGCCTTTGGAATTACTAAGGACTTTAATTTATAAGAAACGAAGAATTTGAATTTCGAATTTAAGTGTCTTATAGATTTGATAATGGACACTGGTTCTATTTGACCTTTTGTTTTTGATATTGGAGTGTTTTTATACTGCCTTTTGATTTCTATAGGACATTTGGGGAGTTAGTTATTTTGAATAGAGTAACTGTGCATTAATTTGGGATGGGAATTTAGCTTAGGATGCAGCGTAGCCTTGAATTTAATTATTGTATTAGTCAGCTATTGCTGTAATAATGTGGTATAACAAACTATGCCAAAACTCAGTGACTTACAACAATAAGCGTTTATTTTTCTTATTCATAGGCCTGTAGGTCAGCTGGGGCATTTCTACCTCAGGATGCTGGTCGGCTACTTTGGCTCCAGGTTGGGTTTAGGTCTGTTCCACCTGTCTCCATATTCTTCCTGAATGAAGCAATGACCATATTCTTCTCATGGTCTATGGCAGGTGCTTCAAAGATAGAACATCTTCTTAAGGCCTTTGTTCTGAGCTAGACACTGTCATTCTATCCACATTCCTTTGGCCAAACCCAATATCAGTAGAGTGGAGAAGTATATTCTGCCCACTCTTGGGCACTGCAAGGTCTTATTACGAGAGACTATGAAGAATTGAGAACAATGACCTAATTTACCACAGTAACATATTCTTGTTTTGTTGCATTTGTCTTTTCGTATTTTATCCATTCAGAAGTATGGTGAAAGGTTACCTGGCTCCCCTCAAAAATCTTACCCTAGAATTATTGAGTTAGAATCTTCCTTGGATGGGCTTCAGGAATTTGTGTTTGTATGATCTTGGTAGATGATTTCAATGCACTGTTACATTTTAGTGATTAGTCCATTTTACTCAGGAACTCTGCTCGAGTTGAATAATGGGATCATCCTACTTAATTTATCATCTATTTGTTAATTATTAACTGGCTGAAAAGTCTTTCTTCTTTTGCGTTTGACAATAGCTCAGACTACGTTAGACCTCTTAAAATTGTCTTACTGTTTTCTGCCTTATCCATGTTGCTCCCCGTTTCTAGAACACCTTTCACCCAAGTGTTCCTACCTAAATTCTGCTCCAGCCCAAACCATATATATCTTAAGGATCATTTCAAAGGCTACTTTTTTCAATTCACATTTTCTCGTGTTGTGTTCCTGTATTTTCAGGTCACAATTTTTATTAAAGGTAATTGTATACAGACCTTCATGTCCAGATTAAAAGCATCTTTTTTTAAAAAAAAAAATGGGCACATTTTATTGTATTTAAATTACACATCAATCAAGTTAAGTTGAAACAAAAGGTAATATGATACAGGATATGAAAGAAACAAACCAAGAGTGGAAGTGAGGTAGGAGTCCAACTGAGATGAGTATCTCAAGAAGGCTTCTAAGGTTCTCAGCTGCAAGGAAGAAAGAGGCTGGTGCAGGAGTCACACGAGCAAAGGCCCTGATTGTTCTCTTTATGTTCCTTGCAATAGAGGACTTTATTAAGACAAAAATCCCAATTTTACTCTTCTCTGGAGAGATAGTATATGCAACCAGATCATCCCATCAACTCCTTCTATGGAGTGGCTGTGGGGCAAAGGAGTAAGAGCTAAAGGGTCTGAGGCTTTTTCTTTTCTTTCCTTTCCCTTTTCTTTTCTTTTTTAGGACTGAGGCTTCTTTTTTTTTTTTTTTTAACATCTTTACTGGAGTATAATTGCTTTACAATGGTGTGTTAGTTTCTGCTTTATAACAAAGTGAATCAGTTATACATATACTTATGTTCCCATATCTCTTCCCTCTTGTGTCTCCCTCCCTCCCACCCTCCCTATCCCACCCCTCTAGGTGGTCACAAACCACCTAGCTGATCTCCCTGTGCTATGCGGCTGCTTCCCACTAGCTAACTATTTTACGTTTGGTAGTGTATATATGTCCATGCCACTCTCTCACTTTATCACAGCTTACCCTTCCCCCTCCCCATATCCTCAAGTCCATGCTCTAGTAGTAGGACTGTGTCTTTATTCCTGTCTTACCCCTAGGTTCTTCATGACCTTTTATTTTTTAATTTTTTTCCTTAGATTCCATATATATGTGTTAGCATACAGTATTTGTTTTTCTCTTTCTGACTTACTTCACTTTGTATGACAGACTCTATGTCCATCCACCTCACTACGAATAACACAATTTCGTTTCTTTTTATGGCTGAGTAACATTCCATTGTATATATGAGCCACATCTTCTTTATCCATTCTTCTGTTGATGGACACTTAGGTTGCTTCCATGTCCTGGCTATTGTAAATAGAGCTGCAATGAACATTTTGGTACATGACTCTTTTTGACTTATGGTTTTCTCAGGGTATATGCCCAGTAGTGGGGTTTCTGGGTTGTATAGTAGCTCTGTTTGTAGTTTTTTAAGGAACCTCCATACTGTTCTCCGTAGTGGCTGTATCAATTTACATTCCCACCAACAGTGCAAGAGTGTTCCCTTTTCTCCACACCCTCTCCAGCACTTGTTTCTAGATTTTTTGATGATGACCATTCTGACCGGTATGAGATGATATCTCATTGTAGTTTTGATTTGCATTTCTCTAATGATTAATGATGTTGAGCATTCTTTCATGTGTTTGTTGGCAATCTGTATATCTTCCTTGGAGAAATGTCTATTTAGGTCTTCTGCCCATGTTTGGATTGGGTTTTTTGTTTTTTTGTTATTGAGCTGCATGAGCTGCTTGTAAATTATGGAGATTGATCCTTTGTCAGTTGCTTCATTTGAAAATATTTTCTCCCATTCTGAGGGTTGTCTTTTGGTCTTGTTTACGGCTTCCTTTGCTGTGCAAAAGCTTTTAAGTTTCATTAGGTCCCATTTGCTTATTTTTGTTTTTATTTCCACTTCTCTAGGAGGTGGGTCAAAAAGGATCTTGCTGTGATTTAAGTCATAGAGTGTTCTGCCTGTGTTTTCCTCTAAGAGTTTGATAGTGTCTGGCCTTACATTTAGGTCTTTCATCCATTTTGAGTTTATTTTTCTTTATGGTATTAGGGGGTGTTCTAATTTCATACTTTTACATGTACCTGTCCAGTTTTCCCAGCACCACTTATTGAAGAGGCTGTCTTTTCTCCACTGTATAGTCTTGCCTCCTTTATCAAAGATAAGCTGACCATATGTGTGTGGGTTTACCTCTGGGCTTTCTGTCCTGTTCCATTGATCTATCTTTCTGTTTTTGTGCCAGTACCATACTGTCTTGATTACTGTAGCTTTGTAGTATAGTCTGAAATCTGAGAGCCTGATTCCTCCAGCTCCATTTTTCTTTCTCCAGATTGCTTTGGCTATTCGGGGTCTTTTGTGTGTCCCTACCAATTGTGAAATTCTTTGTTCTAGTTCTGTGAAAAATGCCAGTGGTAGTTTGATAGGGATTGCATTGAATCTGTAGATTGCTTTGGGTAGTAGAGTCATTTTTACAATGTTGATTCTTCCAATCCAAGAACGTGGGTCTATCTCTCCATCTGTTGGTATCATCTTTAATTTCTTTCATCAGTGTCTTATAATTTTCTGCATACAGGTCTTTTGTCTCCTTAGGTAGGTTTATTCCTAGATATTTTATTCTTTTTGTTGCAATGGTAAATGAGAATGTTTTCTTGATTTCACTTTCAGATTTTTCATCATTGGTATATAAGAATGCCAGAGATTTCTGAGCATTAATTTTGTATCCTGCTACTTTACCAAATTCATTGATTAGCTCTAGTAGTTTTTTGGTAGCATCTTTAGAATTCTCTATGTATAGTATCATGTCATCTGCAAACATATCATGTCATCTGCAAACAGTGACAGCTTTACTTCTTCTTTTCTGATTTGGATTCCTTTTATTTCCTTTTCTTCTCTGATTGCTGTGGCTGAAACTTCCAAAACTATGTTGAATAAGAGTGGTGAGAGTGGGCAACCTTGTCTTGTTCCTGATCTTAGTGGAAATGGTTTCAGTTGTTCACCGTTGAGGACGATGTTGGCTGTGGGTTTGTCATATATGGCCTTTGTTATGTTGAAGAAAGTTCCCTCTATGCCTACTTTCTGCAGGGTTTTTATCATAAATAGGTGTTGAATTTTGTCGAAAGCTTTCTCTGCATCTATTGAGATGATCATATGGTTTTTCTCCTTCAATTTGTTAATATGGTGTATCACGTTGATTGATTTGCATATATTGAATAATCCTTGCATTCCTAGAATAAACCCCACTTGATCATGGTGTATGATCCTAAAAGCATCTTTTTTTTTTTTTTTGCGGTACATGGGCCTCTCACTGCTGTGGCCTCTCCCGTTGCAGAGCACAGGTTCTGGACGCACAGGCTCAGCAGCCATGGCTCATGGGCCCAGCCGCTCTGTGGCATGTGGGATCTCCCCGGACTGGGGCACGAACCCTCATCCCCTGCATCGGCAGGTGGACTCTCAACCACTGCGCCACCAGGGAAGCCCCTTAAATGCATCTTGACAGCAAGAACATGCCTCGTTTATCTGTGTGTCCTCTTGAGTTCCTTGTAGGTTACCTTTTCTTGTTTTCAGAACTTGCCTATCATTCCCTTTGAGTGTTATCCCCACCTGTGGCTTTTGTTCCTCGCTAGCTCCCCATCCATCTTTTCTTCCTTCAGTCCTGCTGCTTTTAATACCCTGTAGGTGGTATCTTTCGGTTTCTTATTCTTCCTTCTTCTGTTATCACTCTATTTACACAAACTTCTCACTTGCTCTTTGATTTTCACTATTCCAGCTCCAATTTTGCCACTTTTGTCTCTTCTAGTTCTTCACTAAGTATATTGCAGCAGGGGATATAGATTTTTCTCTTTGAAGCCTCTGGCTTTAGTCTTCCCTTGAGAGCTTTCTCTTTATCATTTTGAAAAAACATGCTCTGCCGTTCTTTACCCCTTGAAAGAGGGGGAGGCCTTCCTTTTCCCGTTTTGATCATTGGTTTTAATCATGTTTGAAAATTTCTTCCTAATCCAGCTGGAGAATTTTCTTATTGTCTATCCATTTATGCCAAATCCTCCAGCTCTTGAGAAATTACTTCTTGCTCTTTTTTAGTGTGACCTGACAGGGAATTCTCTTTCACTTTACATTTGACTACTTCTTTCTTGCACATAAATCTTAGTGATGCTGAAGAGCCACATTCTTCCTTAGTACATTCAGGATTGTTGTCTCTGGTTCTATAGTGCGAGCCAAGGATTCTAAATATCTGGCTTTCCGAGATCCCTTTGGGATCACTCCTAGCCTTGTCACTTGGCACTAATACATAGATATAATCCCCAAACCACAATTTTTGTTGTAGGTAGGGAAAGTATCATTCCTTAAATGTATTTCATTCCCTTTTCCCATTTTGCAGAAAGAAATTGTGGGGGAGGGCACAGGCTTTCCAAAATTTTATGTAATTGGTCTTTTGAACAAGACAAAGGATATTGTAACACAACTACAATTTTATTTTTTATGATTTTTTTTTTTGATCTCCCATAGTCCCTTTGAAATTTGTTCAGTGGGGGAAACCTTCCCCTGCCTCCTTATGCCTGTGACTTTTATTCCTCTTAGGTAACAGGTTCCCAGATTGCTTAACACAGAAATGAGAATGTCAGCTCTCAGTGTTGGCTCTCAGCTCTCTGGTGGCTGGCCTTGGGCTGGCAGCTGGCAGGGATCCAGGGGGCTGGTTGGCGTCTTCGCTCTGTTTCTACCTTCCGCAAGCTGCTTTCGCCCCAGCTTGCTGGCTAGTTGCTGACTCCTCCCAAGTTCAGTGGTGAAAGAGAAGAGTGGGAAAGGGATGGGGAAGCTCTTACTTGGACTCGTCTGTCTGAGGCTGGTTTCTCACTCCTTGGGGTGGCGGTTACTTAAAGCTGAGTCTTTCTCTCTGGGGTGATAGTGAAGTTTATTTCAGAGGTCCTTATTCTGGGGACCTTGCTCCATAGTTTTTTTTACTGAGGAGTGTACATTTCCTACTCCACTGGTGGGTCCTTCTACAGTCCCTGGAAATCTAGCATTTGCATCCCTCTTTTTGTGGGGATCCCTCTGCCCTTTTAGGCAGCCCAAGTGGACAAGACCCAAGGCAACCTCAAGCTGGTGTCCTTTCATGTGTGGTCCCATCTGGTAGTGCCAGCCATCCAATCAGCTACCCAGATTACTGCAAACTACTTAGCTTTCTCAGACATGTGTCAGGCACCAGCCCTCTGCTTCGAACAGCAGGGAGTACCTTCAAGCCACTAGCTATTTACTGGATGGTCAGTTCAAGTGTGTGATAAAATTACTTTTCCTTCGAGGGTTGTCTGGGGAAAGGGCCAAAAGTTCTGTTAAGAAGGAGGCAGGTGCAAAAAAACAAAACAGGCTCAGGAAATCCAGGATTACAGTATTCTGCTGTACTTGCTGTCACTCGTGAATGTTTTCTTGCTCCCCAAGGCCTGGGCAGGCTTGTTCTCCCTTCCTTACCATTGCATCTGCAGGCAGCCTCCCTCTAGAGGCCAAGCTGGTTTAGTCCCCATGAGCATCTCCCATTCACACGTGAGGTTCACTTGAAGTCTCACAACTACCATGTGAAATGGGAAAATGGACACAAAAATGTTCAGTGACATATTCTCTGTCTGAGCACAAGTCTCAGCTCATGGTTCTGAGCTCTTTATACAAACCTGTTCTCTGATACTGCCCAGATCCCTACAGACCTTGGCCTGGGTCTCTGGCTCTCAAGACACATGAACAAATTTGTTGAGAACCTGGGAACCATCAAAACCATATAGTATTTGGCATTTTCTTTCCAGTATAGCAATGGAACCCTTTCTTTTTGCTAGGTGAGGACTCGATTTAAAATTTTATTTTTTCCATTCAGAGAGCTCATCCTTGTTGCTCCCGACTGGCCTCCTTCTAGTCCTTTAAGATCTCACTCTTCTGAGCAGACTTGCCAAGGGTGGGGGGAGGGGTGAATGGGGAGTTCGGGATTAGCAGATGCAGACTATTACATAGAGAATGGATAAACAACAAGGTCCTACTGTATAGCCAGGGAACTGTATTCAATATCCTGTGAAAAACCACAATGGAAAAGAATATGAAAAAGAATGTACATGAATGTATAACTGAATCACTTTGCTATACAGCAGAAATTAACACAACGTTGTAAATCAGCTATACTTCAATGAAATAATTTTTTTTAAAAAGCTAAAAAAATGAAGAGCAAGTGAAAAAACCCCTCACTCTGCTAAGCTAAGCTCCTCCAGTTGCTTGGGCATCTTCTCGCTTCTCCTGAATTGTGTGCAGTGATACCCAGGGCACAGCTGTGTGCAGCCTCACTCATCGTTTGCGTGTGTGCTTGCCTGGCTTTGATCACAGCAGGCAGATGTACCGCGAGGCCTTCGTCTTTCTGGAGACACTCTTCCCTTATGGTAACATCTAAGTAAAAGCAGCCGATTTCATGTGACTGCAAGAAGTCTAGGACCTTTCACAACTGTTTGTGAGGATTCCTGGGAGGCACGCACATCTGTCCTTGCTATTTATAGCCTCTTACTCTAGACTCTTCCCCTGAGCCCCTCTCTGGTTACTCTGTCTGTTCCACAATATATCTTCCAGGTTGTGCTTCTTCCTCCCAGGCCGCTGGCACAACCATGCGGCTTGTGCACTGCACAGCTCCAGGGAGTGCTGTTCATGTCAAGTGTGATGTGAGTGGCATCCTCTAGAGTTGAACAACCTGGCACTCCCATGTCTCCCTGCACCGCTTTATCCCAGGCGCGGGAAGAGCCAGTCCCTTTGGTCCCCAAAGAGCCCTAACACAAAGCTGGTTTGTGCAGTAACAGAACAAGAGATTTTAAAATTGGTTGTCAGCTATTACTTCACACATTGATCATCAGCTTTTTTCTCTTTTGGTGGTGTGTCTCTGGCCTCAGGCCCCCAGCCTGACCCTATGTTGTAAGGCCAGTTTCTCTTTCAGGTCAGAATCTCCCTTTCCTCCAATTTCCTGAGGAAGAAGTGGATCAGTTAGCAACTTAATACCCTCCCAGAGATGCTAGCCATACGAAATATTGCTTTCCTTCCCCTCCCCTCCCCTCCCCTCCCCTCCCCTCCCCTCCCCTCCCCTCCCCTCCCTCCCCTCCCCTCCTCTCCCCTCCCTCCCCTCCCCCTCTTCCCTCCCCCTCCTCCCTCCTCCCTTCCCCTCCCCTCCCTTCCCCTCCCCTCCCTTCTCCTCCATTCCCCTCCCCTCCCTTCCCCTCCCCTCCCTTCTCCTCCATTCCCCTCCCCTCCCTTCCCATCCCCTTCCCTTCTCCTCCTTTCCCTTCACCTCCCTTCCTTCCTTCCTCAAATTCTTATCTATTGACCCCTATGTGTAAGGCATAATTCTAGATTCAAGAGATTTAGTGTTGAACAATCAGACAATAGCCCTGCCCCCATGCGACCTGCATTCTGTTAGTAGGAGAGCAACACATAAAGATATCATTGCAGATAGTTGTAATCATTATGAAGAACAAGCTGGATAAGGGCATAGAACAATGATTCTCAGCCTGGGCTTCACACTGGAATCTCCTGGGGAGCTTTAAAGAACCCCCATGCTTAGTATTGCCCACAGAGTTTCTGATCTGAGTGGCCGAAAGTGGGGCTTTACTGGTTGTTAAAGCTCTCCAGTTGTTTCTAGTGTGCAGCTGGTTTTGAGAACCATGAGGATAGAGAAGGGTAGTGTATGTGCTATTTCCTATCAGGTAGTTAGGGAAGGTTATCTGAGATGAACTTGCATAAAGCACAGACAGGGCCAAAGGAAGATTTCTGGGATAACGCAGGAGTTCTGGTTAATGTTTAACCACTGGCTCTCCTAGAGTGAGAGCACTGATTTGTAGGGGTTGCAGATTTCCATGATGTAAATACTCCCTCCACAGCCAATTTCAAACTACCAGTGTGATAGCACTGAACAGAGTTGGGAATAGATGCTAACCATTGGTTTGTGTGAGCTTGTAAGAGCCGACACCAGCAAACCACTGGCCAGACACTCTAGGCAGAGAACAGGCTGTGCAAAGGCCCTGGCTCTTCTGTTGTTTTATAGGGTAGTTCAGCATCGATTTAGCTCAGCCTCTCCCTTTGGGACCAGGCTTTGAGCATTTCCTTTATAGAATCAAAGCATCCACTGAGGTAGTCCCCTCTCCCTACAAATACCCCTCAACAAACAAACAGACAGGGAAACAAACTAGCCTTTTCCTTAAGGTAGCTTCTGTGTCCCTTCCAGACTTTAGATCTCAAAGTGGCATTCCTTGGTTTTTCATTTCCTTTTTCGTTCTATCACACATAGCATCCTGCACATGTTATCCTCCACCTACCAAATCCAGGCTTGCCGTTTCTCTCTGCTCCCCCATTTCCTACAGACTCTTGACACTTTGAGTACTGAGTGTGTTAGTTCTCCCTGAGTCTATGATGGTAAAAACAAAAAACAAAAATAAGAGGTCCAATAGAGATGCAGCCCTCCTCAAAAGATATCCTCAGGTAAAAAGTAAACAAAAACACTCCATTTCCTCCACTCAACAAAGTGGCTTTTCTTTTTGAACCCCTTCTTGAAATAACATTAGATCAAACAAGCAGGCTCAACAATAAATGAAGAGTCATGTAGTCACGTACGGGACAAGGTATTATCAGAAGCAGGGGGAATTAGAGTGAGTTGTTCTTCAATTGCAGAAGACCGACATTTCTTACTGCCAGGAACGTATGCTTTTATCTCCCTGAAAGCAGACAGAATGTCAAACACAGGTTGTAATTGGGCTATGTGATTTACATACAGATTAATCCATTGTTAGTCTAAGTGAGAATCTTGATTCAGCAAGATGATATTTATCATCCAGTTGCTTTGCTCACATAATCCAAGTGCCTTTGTAACTTTAGTTGTATTGCATGTTCTAGAAACATTACCCCTGATTACAACCTGTTTGAAATAATTAGGTGGTAATCAGCATTACAAGTTTCTTTTAAAAATACTATCATGGGAGAGATCGCTAAATGAATTACCTGGCACCGCAGACTAGATTTTCTTGGCATAAATACCTTCCTCCACAGACAGAGCAGAGATGTTCAAAGGCATTCTCAGAGCCTGTTTTTATTTGATGTCAATGCTGCAACAGATTACCCCAAATTTCTTATCTCACAGTTTCTGTGGAACAGAAGTCTGGCAGACTTGACTGTGTCCTTGTTTAGAGACACGAAAGGCTGAAATCAAGTTGTTAGCAGGGCTGCCTTCCTTTCTGGAGGCGCTAGAAGATCCGTTTCCTTGCTCCCTCAGGTGGCTGACAGAATTGTTTCCTTCTGTGTCGGACTGAGCTTGTTTCCTCACTGGCTGTCAGCTGAGGTCCATTCCCAGCTTTTAGAGGCCCCCCACATGCCTTGGCCCGTGCTCCCTCCATCTTTAAACCACCAATGACAGGCTGAACCTTCTTGTCCTTCAAATCTCTCCTGCCTTTTCCTCTGTAGCATCTCTCTGACTTCAGCTGAGGAACGTTCTATTTTAAGGCGCCTATGATGAGATTGGGTCCACCTGGATAATCAGGATACTCTCCCTATTTCCAGTTCTTTAACCATCATCACATCTGCAAAGTCGCTTTTGCTGTAGTGGGTAGCATCTACACAGGTTCCAGAGATTTGGGTGTGGGCATCCTGGTGTGGGGCGGGGAGGGGGACATTATCAGCCGTCTCATAGAGGCTGAGCCATATGTGTGTTTCATTCAGAATATCGTTTCTTCCAGAAGTGGTGGTGGTATAGTAGTAATTTCTCTCTCTTTAGGGGTATTGACTTAGCTCCATCAGAAAAAGAAGGACCACTGAATACTTGGATGTTTAGGGTATATCGAAATGCTATGAGAGGCAGAGAAAAGAGAATTTCTATTAAGTTTGGTTGACATTTTTGGGAGAGGGTGTCTCATAACGAGGTGTTGATTTTTAAAATATTGGCTTGTATGGTGATTGAACATTCACTTATTGAAGAAATGTTTGTTTAATTGTATGTTGCCTGTATCTTCCAGACAAATAGAAGTCCGTGAAAACAAGGACACTGCCTGTCTCCTTCACAACTGTGTCCATAGAACCAGGAAGAGGGTCTCACGTGGAGTTGCTTAATAACTACCTGATGCATATGTATTGAATGAAATCCTTATCTAGCAACTACTAGGAGAACGCTTGGCCATGCTTGAGGGTCCCGCCATGAAACTGACAGATGTGGCCCCTGCCTGCCTGAGCTTAAACAGACACGAAACAAATATTTATACAAATAATTAATTATAAATGGGGATAAAACAGGAAATCTTCAAAATGGTACACAGGTACCTTCACCGTTCTATTTTAACTTCATGGGTACAGTTGTCCACCAATATATGGATATAGAGTCAAGACATTTTCTTTGAATAGGGTTGGCTGAATGAAGTTCTGCATCTTCTTCCTTATATAAATCATACCTTGTGTGATTTGAGGTTTTGCTTCTCTTTAGTGGAGTGAGGACTCGAGATCAGGGGTTGGCAGATTGTGGCCTGAGCTAAAGCTGGCTTGCCATCTGTTTTCATACGGCCCTGAGCTAAGAATAGATTTTATATTTTTTAAATGGTTGAAAAAAATTAAAAGAAGAATAATACTTTCAAACACATAAAAATGATATGAAATGCAAATTTCGTGTTCATGAATCAACTATTATTGGAACATAGTCACGCTCAATTATTTAGGCATTGTCTATGGCTGCCTTCACACGATGGTGACAGTAAATAGTGTGACAGAGACGCTATGGCCTGCAAAGCCTAAAGTACTTACTATCTGACCCTTCAGGAAAAAAGTTTGCTGACCTCTGCTCAAAATACTTGAGAAGTGAATTGAGTACAGAGACCTAGTTGATTCCTCCTCCAATTATTTTCTTGGTGGTGTGTGTATACAGGGAGGGGTGTCCGTGGGGAGCCAGTAGACTATTTTCTAGTATATTTGCATCTTAACCAACACTAATTTTTTTGTGACTCCACTTTATCAAATCTTTCCAAACATTCAATTTATTTTTCATAGGAACATCTCTCTTTCTTGTTTAATTCGTGCCATCAGTTTACACTGTCCTTAATTAAATTACACAATGCTAACAGATGCAAACTACCATAAACTGGTTTGGAGATGTACATGTTTATTAAATTACCATGATGTATACTTCAAATATCTTACAATTTTATAAGTCAATTATACCACAATAAAGCTGAGATTAAAGAAAAAATAAAACTCTTAGAAGAAAAAGAAGTCTGTCTGGAGATGAACACAGCTGACCCCTGGTGCATATCCATCTCTAACAGTGGGGACAGCAATGAGCATTGGGCCTGGAGAGGGGCCCATTAGTCCTCCGTTACAGACATAGTGAGGTCATCTGCGCCTACGTTTTCCGGAGGAGTGGAGAGGTCTGGTTAATACAGAAAACACATCAAGTGGAGGTTAAGTGCTGAGGCCTTCTGCTTCATAGAAAACTTGGTCCAAATTAAACATAGATTTGCACGTTATAACTAGAACCAAGCATTTGTAGACGTCACATAGGCATCCCTCGCACAAGGTGACTTGCATCTAGAATTTTGAATTTTTGGCATTATTAATGTGGGAACTATTTCATGCTACAGAACCTCAAATCTCTATCTTAAGAGACTTTCTTGCAAGAATTCTCAGAACTCTAATCTGACTTTCATAGAAACTCTGTCTCCTAATATCAAAGTGAAATACTTTGCCTCCACTCTGTGTAGAATCCAGTCAGTGCTTTCCTAAGAGAGAATATTCCCCCTAAAATCTCTTAATTCAGTATAAAGTAGACATAAATTCTCCATAAATTAAAAAAAAAAGGCTCAGGCTTATACATCTGTGCTCCCTTAAACCAACATTCTTTCTCTTGAATATTAATTGCAATTTATTAAAATGAAGGTAATTGTTGCAAAATGTAACAGAGAATTAAAAAGTAACATCTCAGCCAGATACAGGTGTTAAAAATAGCATTGATGTGGATTTGGTATCACTTTCAGTTTAGAAAGTTTGTCTTTGCATATTTCAGTGGGTCCTTTAGCCCTGAAACATAACCACTTCAGTGAGCAACTGGCCTATTTTTATGTTGTAAGGCCCTGGGATTCCAGAGGCAGAAGCAGCCTCTCTCCATCTTTTCTAATTTGCTTCAGTGGATGCAATATGCAAAAAGCATAGCATTAAGGAAGGATCTTTTCTTTATTTTTAGTTTCCCTCTCTGGAGCCGAGTTAAAATGGAATACAGTCATTAAGAGGTTATCTAGTGTAACAAGTTCCTGCCAAAGGCAAAGCAGAAGGTTTCATTCCTCTGTGAGTTGTTTTATGAAGTAGCTCATGGTTGACAATCAATGAACTAAATCCTTCGACAAGGAGAGATTTACAAGGATTTGTCTACAGAGATGAAGTGTTTCTACAGACTTGAGCAGAGCTGGGGCCAGGGATTAGGAGCCCTGCACATAAATACAGTTTGCAGCTTTGGGATTCCACAGCTAGGAGCTTTCAACAGCTACTATGTGTAAGTACGCCTATGGAATTGAGTTCTAAATACCAACTGTACTACATACAGAAGTCACATGGCTTCCAGGAGCTACGGACGGGTTAAAAAGGTGGTCTCCAGACACATATTACAACCATGGGGCTCACTTTCTTGATCTCTTTGGAAGCTATTGTGCTTAAACTATAACTCTGTCACTAGGAAGGGGCTATCCAAATTAGGTTTTCAGCCCAATTTCCTTTTTCTAGCCCTCAACTGTGTATTGTCCTTTGTGATATGTGTCTCTTGGCAAGTTTGTTAGCTCTTAAGAGTGGTGATAACGGTGAGTGCAGTGTGCCCATGGACATTTACTGTGGTCTGAATGTCTGTGTTCCCCCCACATTCGTATGTAGAGATCCTAATGCCCAGTGTGATGGTCTGTGATACCCAGTCTGTGGTATCTTGTTAGAGCAGCCCGAATGGACCAAGACAACATTCTATTACACAGCCTTGTTTTGACATGACTCCTAATATTAAAAGGTTAATTTTTTTAGGTCCAAGTGCAAGAGCTGATGATCAGAGGTTAATTGTACCAGGGACTTAAATGCATAGACTAACACAGCTTGAAAGGATATTAAAAGATCATACAGAACATTTCCATAACTTTTTTGGTGAGAAAACTAAGGCCTACAGAGGGTGAACGACTTGTCCATGGACATAGGGATGGTCTAGTCCAGTATGAGGACTAAGACCTGCAAGAGTATAACAGATGACACTGCTTGCATGGTATCCAGATACAGTAGTTAGAAACATGTGCTTTGGAGCCAGAGTTCCCACCTCTGTAATTTACCGGCTGTACAACCATAGGGAATGCATTTAACATTCCATGCCTCAGTGTCTTCATCTGCAAATGCAGTAAGGGTGCTACTTCATGAGGCTGGCTTGGTTACTGAATTAGTAAATACATGTGAACCGCTTAGAACAATACCTGGGAAGTAGTGAACACTCATGAAATGTTAGCTGGTGCTACAGTTACTACCACTGTCACTACTACTGTCACTGTTACTACTGCTACTACCACTCTGACTTGACTGACCTCCTCCAACCCAGTGTGACCTGAGAGCAAATTTACAAAAACCCAGAAACTTAAAGAGAAGAAATATACTCAGTTAAGCATTTGCACCTGGACAATATATGAGTATGGTGTGTGTGTGTGTGCGTGGTATGTGTGTGTGTGTGTGAGTGTATATAGCATGTAGGTCTTTAAGTCTGTTGTTTGTATATTATTTGCGTAAAACCACGAAGTAAGATCATCCAGTTTGTCCTTGAACTAACTCACATTTCGTCACTCTCAAGTTGCTGATTTGCATGTATCAATAATCCATTTTGAATATGCATGTAACCCTGTGGGCCGGGCTTCATGATATATATTGAGGTGTGTCTGGGGGATTCCACTTCCTCTTTTTTTCAGTAAGTTGAATTATAAACCAGATGGAATTTTCCTTTTGTCTATGTTTAGTAAGTATGAAACATGAACTTACATACTAGTTACTCTCTGAATGTTTTTTCTTGGGAAGAGTATGAAACTAGTTGAGTAAATCCTTTATTTTGCTTTAGTGTCCCCCTGGGATGAAATAAAGAGAAAGCCTGATGGCTTATATCAGTCTCACTTTGTTCTAAAGAATTTCAAGTCGTGGTCCTGCAAAAAGTATCTGTTACAAGATTGTTTATGGTAGCTCTGTTAATCACAAGGCCTGGAAACAACCTAATGACTATTGAGACAAAAATGGAAAAACAAATCACAATTTATTTACAACAGGGTATTACATGGCAGTAAAAGTGAATGAACTATAGCAATATGCAGCAATTTAAATGAATGGTGGTAATGTATGATGAGTAAAACCACAAATTCCAGAAGATAATGGGTAGCATGGCATCCTTATAATGTTTAGAAACAAAACTAAACAATACATTATTTAAGAATATATATGTGATACAACTCTCTCCCTATATAAATATACATTTATATACCATTTCTAAGTAATAAGTAAGAATAAAATAAAAGAAGACCATGCATTGCCCAATGACAGTATTTATTGTGATTAATCCAAGTGTATGGACCTCAGGTCCAAAGCAAGAAAAAATAATAGCTGCAAAGAGAATGATCTCACAGAGCCAATTTTTTTGCAGGAAATAAGACTTCAGCATGCTGTGAGTACTGAGCAAAAACCACAGAGTGTGACTTGGGAATGGGAAACTGTTATTTAAAAGTCTTTAAATTTTGTTTTGTTTTATTTGATAACATCTGTCCTCTGTAGCCGTTTTCATTTTATGATTTCTGGCCAAGACATTGCTATTTGTGCTTGAGTCCATGGGGTAAGGCTATGAGATAGCCTTTGTAGGACTCTGTTTAAAAGAAATAAAATTCAGGCAGATTTCCATTCCCTCCAGTCCTGCTGAAGCCCAGAGTAGAAAAAAGGCAACAGGCTCTGAGGGCTCATCCCTCAAATACATGGAAAAAAGCCAGGCTAATCCTTTCTTCTATCACTCGCTCCTCTTTCAGCACTGCTGTTTGTTTCCTTACTCCGGTGTGTAAAGAGGGGATGAGCCCCTGAGCAAGGACAGGCCCAGAGAAGATGCTCTGCTTAGTCTGCAAGCCACCTGAGAGCAGCACGATGTTCGAAGCGTGTCTGGGTTTCTCTTCTCCATAAATGCCCGGCCTTCGTTGACTTCCAAGTTGAATGGCTGCTGCTGAAGAAAAATGAGGGGCAAACTTGCATATCATAAATGACAAGGGTGGGCTTAGAGGAAAGGGCTAGAACTCAGAGCCTGTTTTCTCTCTCTTCCTTTTATCTCTTCTGATGACAAGACGCACTTGTGAGATAAGCTTAGAGTCCTGAGCCGTTTCCAATGTTTTGACTTGGAATTTTCCAACTTGCAAAACTTCCGTCTTCAGGTGTGATGTGGAGAAATCTGAATGAATTTCCCCTATCTCTCTACAAGGTTAAGAGAAAACTACCCTCCAAAGGGCACAGGGGAAAATGAAGCCAGCGCTTCTCAAACATTTCTGCCTGAGTCACCTTAGCAGCGAAGTACAGAGAACTTGTGCCCCCAGGGGCCTGGCAGCATAGTCCAAAGCGGCCTGCTACCCATTCTATAGTTTTTGGAAGCCAACCGCAAAGTTGACCTTCCACTGTGTTTGTTTTAATAGAAAAAAATTTTTTTCTTGCCCAAATTATCAAGGAAAAACAAAGCTTCTGGAAGATGTTTATCCTGACTTCTGGAATCTTTGGAACATGTCACTACGTATCCCCTGGGGTATTCATACCTCAGTTCGAAAAGCATAGAGTTAGGCAGCATCAGAAAGTAGCAGTGCTTTCTTTATTCTTTTGGCAGGTTGTTTCAATCACAAAGTTAAGTTTTAAAATGAAATTGATTAATTCAATTTAAATTGATGAATTCCTCAATAATTAGTTGACTAAGCTTAAGGTCAAACCACAAAAGTGTAACCAGTAGTAAGTGGCTAATTATTACTTTGTTTTATGGATGAGATATAAGACAGGCAAAATGCTGCTATAATATGCAGACAGTTCTTAGCATATGATACATTTTTGTCAACGTAGACTTAAATTCATTTTTCTCGAATTAAGAGGAGTATAAATAAGTAAAAACACATAAAATCATTAAATAGTAGAGCAATTACAATAATGGTGCATGACTAGGATGTATATGACTGAATTAATCATCTAAGAGCCTCACTAAAATTGACAGTCTGCCTTCCGTTTCTCCACATTTCTTCTCATTTATTCTTCTTATCACTGAAATTATCTAAGAAGGTAGTTGTACTACTTTCTATTTGTGTAGAGCACCCAAATTTGTATAATCAGCCATCACCTCTCTCCTGAGCCCCAGAGTAGCATACTTCACTTAAATATCTTTAAGATGTTTAAGAAGTATTTTGAACTTAATGTGGCAAAAGCAGAACTTTGTTCTCCATTTCAGTGTACGGCACCACAACCTACCCAGTTACCAAAGTCCCAAGCCAGATACTATCTGATGTTTTCCCCCTCACCTACCTCATGTCTAAATCATCAGCACTTCTTTTAGCTTTCTCCATGAAACATGGACAGAATCATCCTCATCTCTCCATCTTCATTGTTCCTACCTTGCCTGAGACACCATTTTCTCCTTCCTGGATTATACCCTGGCTTGTACTTCTGGCTGCTTATCCCCTCCCATTTCCCTAGCAGCTGGAGTGAATTAAAAAAAAATTATTTTTATACAATTTTTAAAAATTACTTTCCATTTACAGTCATTACAAAATTATTGGTTATATTCCCCATGTTGTACAGTACATCGTGGAGCCTTACACCCAATAGTTTGTACCTCCCACTCTCGCATACATATATTCCCCCCCACTGGTAACCACTAGCTTGGTCTCTATATCTGTGTGTCTGCTTTTTTTTGTTATATTCATTAGTTTGTTGTGTTTTTTAGATTCCGCGTATAAGTGATATCATACAGTATTTATCTTTCTCTGTCTGACTTATTTAACTTAGCATAGTGCCCTCCAACTCCACCCATGTTCCTGCAAATGGCAAAATTTCATTCTTTTTCATGACTGAGTAGTATTCCATTGATCGATCTACCTACATATCTATCTATCTATCTATATATCTCTCACATCTTTTTTATCCATTCATCTATTGATGGACACTTAGGTAGTTTCCATGTCTTGACAACTGTAAATAATGCTGCTATGAACACTGGGGTGCATGTGTCTTTTCAAATTAGTGTTTTTGTTTTTTTGGATATATACCCAGGAGTGGAATTGCTGGGTCATATGGTAATTCTATTTTTAGTTTTTTGAGAAACCTCCATACTGTTTACCACAGTGGCTACACCACTTTACATTCCCACCAACAGTGTTCAAGGGATCCCTTTTCTCCACATCCTCGCCAATATATATTTTTTTAACATCATTATTAGAGTATAATTGCTTTACAATGTTGTGTTACTTTCTGCTGTATAACAAAGTAAATCAGCATATGCATACATATATCCCCATATCTCTTCCCTCTTGCACCTCCCTCCCACCCTCCCTATCCCACCCCTCTAGGTGGTCACAAAGCACCGAGCTGATCTCCCTGTGCTATGCAGCTGCTTCCCACTAACTATCTGTTTTACACTGGGTAGTGTATACATGTCAATGCTACTCTCTCACTTTGTCCCAGCTTATACTTCCCCCTCCCCTTGTCCTCAAGTCCATTCTCTATGTCTGCGTCTTTATTCCTGTCCTTCCACTAGGTTCATCAGAACCATTTTTATTTTAGATTCCATATATATGTGTTAGCATACAGTATTTGTTTTTCTCTTTCTGACTTACTTCACTCTGTATGACAGTCTCTAGGTGCATCCACCGCACTACAAATAACTCAGTTTTGTTTCTTTTTATGGCTGAGTAATTTTCCATTGTATATATGCGCCACATCTTTATTCATCTGTTGATGGACAGTTAGGTGGCTTCCATGTCCTGGCTACTGTAAATAGTGCTGCAGTGAACATTGTGGTACATGAGTCTTTCTGACTTCTGGTTTTCTTAGGGTATATGCCCAGTAGTGGGATTGCTGGGTCATATGGTAGTTCTACTTTTAGTTTTTTAAGGAACCTCTATACTGTTCTCCATAGTGGCTATATCAATTTACATTCCCACCAACCGTGCAAAAGGGTTCCCTTTTCTCCACACCCTCTCCAGCATTTATTGTTTGTAGATTTTTTGATGATGGCCATTCTGACCGGTGTGAGGTGATACCTCATTGTAGTTTTGATTTGCATTTCTCTAATGATTAGTGATGTTGAGCATCCTTTCACATGTTTGTTGGCAATCTGTATATCTTTTTTGGAGAAATGTCTATTTAGGTTGTCTGCCCATTTTTTGATTGGGTTATTTGTTTTTTTGATATTGAGCTGCATGAGCTGCTTGTATATTTTGGAGATTAATCCTTTGTCAGTTGCTTCATTTGCAAATATTTTCTCCCTTTCTGAGGGGTGTCTTTTCCTCTTGTTTATGGTTTCCTTTGCTGTGCAAAAGCTTTTAAATTTCATTAGGTCCCATTTGTTTATTTTTGTTTTTATTTCCATTTCTCTAGAAGGTGGGTCAAAAAGGATCTTGCTGTGATTTATGTCGTAGAGTCCTCTGCCTATGTTTTCCTCTAAGAGTTTTATAGTGTCTGGTCTTACATTTAGGTCTTTAATCCTTTTTTTTTTTTCCCGCGGTACACGGGCCTCCCACTGCTGTGGCCCCTCCCACCATGGAGCACAGGCTCCGGACGCGCAGGCTCAGCAGCCCTGGCTCACGGGCCCAACTGCTCCACGGCATGTGGAATCCTCCCGGATCGGGGCACAAACCCACATCCGTTGCATCGGCAGGTGGACTCCCAACCACTGCGCCACCGGGAAGCCCCTTTAATCCTTTTTAAGTTTATTTTAGTGTACGGTGTTAGGAAATGTTCTAATTTCATTCCTTTACATGTAGCTGTCCAGTTTTCCCAGCAACTTACGGAAGAGGCTGTCTTTTCTCATTGTATATTCTTGCCTCCTTTATCAAAAATACAGTGACTATATGTGCATGGGTTTATCTCTGGGAGTTTTATCGTGTTTCATGGATCTCTATTGCTGTTTTTGTGCCAGTACCATACTGTCTTGATTACTGTGGCTTTGTAGTATAGTCTGAAATCTGAGAGCCTGATACCTCTAGCTCCATTTTTCTTTCTGAAGATTGCTTTGGCTATTCAGGGTCTTTTGTGTTTCCATACAAATTATGAAATTTTTTGTTCTAGTTCTGTGAAATATGCCATCGGTAGTTCGATAGGGATTGCATTGGATCTGTAGATTGCTTTGGGTAGTAGAGTCATTTTCACAATGTTGATTCTTCCAATCTAAGAACGTGGGTCTATCTCTCCATCTGTTGGTATCATCTTTAATTTCTTTCAACAGTGTCTTATAGTTTTCTGCATATAGGTCTTTTGTCTCCTTAGGTAGGTTTATTCCTAGGTATTTTATTCTTTTTGTTGTAATGGTAATTGGGAGTGTTTCCTTAATTTCTCTTTCAGATTTTTCATCATTAGTGTATAGGAATGCAAGAGATTTCTGTGCATTAATTTTGTATCCTGCTACGTTACCAAATTCATTGATTAGCTATTGTAGTTTTCTGGTAGCAGCTTTAGGATTCTCTATGTGTAGTATTATGTCATCTGTAAAAGTGACAGTTTTACTTCTTCTTTTCTGATTTGGATTCATTTTATTTCTTTTTCTTCTCTGATCACTGTGGGTCAAATTGCCAAAACTATGTTGAATAATAATGGTGGGAGTGGGCAACCTTGTCTTGTTCGTAATCATGGTGGAAATGGTTTCAGTTTTTCACCATTGAGCACAATGTTGGCTGTGGGTTTGTCATATGTGGCCTTTATTATGTTGAGGTAGGTTCCCTCTATGCCTACTTTCTGGAGGGTTTTTATCATAAATTGGTGTTGCATTTTGTCGAAAGCCTTTTCTGCATCTATTGAGATTGTCATGTTTTTTATCCTTCAATTTGTTAATATGGTGTATCACATTGATTGATTTACATATATTGAAGAATTTGTGCATTCCTGGGATAAACCCCACTTGATCATGGTGTATGATCCTTTTAATGTGCTGTTGGATTCTGTATGCTAGTATTTTGTTCAGGATTTTTGCATCTATGTTCATCAGTGATATTGGCCTGTAGTTTTCTGTGTGACATCTTTGTCTGGTTTTGGTATCAGGGTGATGATGGCCTTGTAAAATGAGTTTGGGAGTGTTCCTGCCTCTGCTATATTTTGGAAGAGTTTGAGAAGGATAGGTGTTAGCTCTTCTCTAAATGTTTCCTAAAATTCTCCTGTGAAGCCATCTGGTCCTGGGCTTTTGTTTGTTGGAAGATTTTTAATCACAGTTTCAATTTCAATGCTTGTGATTAGTCTGTTTATATTTTCTATTTCTTCCTGGTTCACTCTCAGAAGGTTGTGGTTTTCTAAAAATTTGTCCATTTCTTCCAGGTTGTCCATTTCATTGGCATATACTTGCTTGTAGTATTCTCTCATGATTCTTTGTATTTCTGCAGTGTCAGTTGTTATTTTTCCTTCTTCATATCTAATTCTATTGATTTGAGTCTTCTCCCTTTTTTTCTTGGTGAGTCTGGCTAATGGTTTATCAATTTTGTTTATCTTCTCAAAGAATCAGCTTTTAGTTTTAATAATCTTTGCTGTTGTTTCCTTCACTTCTGTTTCATTTATTTCTGATCTGATCTTTATGATTTCTTTCCTTCTGCTAACTTTGGGGTTTTTTTTTTTGTTCTTCTTTCTCTAATTGCTTTAGGTGTAAGGTTACGTTATTTATCTGAGATTCTTCTTGTTTATTGAGGTAGGATTGTATTGCTATGAACTTCCCTCCTAGAACTGCTTTTGCTGTGTCCCATAGGTTTTGGGTCATCATGTTTTCATTGTCATTTGTTTCTAGATATTTTTTGATTTCCTCTTTGATTTCTTCAGTGATCTCCTGGTTATTTAGTAACGTATTGTTTAGCCTCCATGTGTTTGTATTTTTTACAGTTTTTTCCTGTAATTGATATCTAGTCTCATAACATTGTGGTTGGAAAAGATTCTTGATACGATTTCAATTTTCTTAAATTTACCAAGGCTTGATTTGTGACCCAAGATATGGTCTATCCTGGAGAATGTTCCATGAGCACTTGAGGAGAAAGTGTATTCTATTGCTTTTGGATGGAATGTCCTATAAATATCAATTAAGTCCATCTTGTTTAATGTGTCATTTAAAGCTTGTGTTTCCTTATTTATTTTCTTTTTGGATTATCTGTCCATTGGTGAAAGTGGGGTGTTAAAGTCCCCTAATATTACTGTGTTACTGTCAATTTCCCCGTTTATGGCTGCTAGCATTTGCCTTATGTATTGAGGTGCTACTTTTTGGCTGCATAAATATTTATAATTGTTATATCTTCTTCTTGTATTGATCCCTTGATCATTGTGTAGTGTCCTTTGTCTCTTGTAATAATGCTTATTTTAAAGTCTATTTTGTCTGATATGAGAATTGCTACTCCAGCTTTGTTTTGATTTTCATTTACATGGAATATCTTTTTCCATCCCCTCACTTTCAGTCTGTAAGTGTCCCTAGGTCTGAAGTGGGTCTCTTGTAGACAGCATATATGCTCTTGTTTTTGTATCCACTCACCCATTGTATGTCTTTTGGTTGGAGTATTTAATCCATTTACATTTAAAGTAATTATCGATATGTATGTTCCTATTACCATTTTTTTGAATTGTTTTGAGTTTGTTTTTGTAGGTCTTTTCCTTCTCTTGTGTTTCCCACCTAGAGAAGTTACTTTAGCGTTTGTTGTAAACCTGGTTTGGTGGTGCTGAATTCTCTTAACTTTTGCTTGTCTGTAAAGGTTTTAATTTCTCCATGGAATCTGATTGAGATCCTTGCTGCATAGAGTAATCTTGGTGGTAGATTTTTCCCTTTCATCACTTTCATTGTGTCCTGCCACTCTCTTCTGGCTTGCAGAGTTTCTGCTGAAAGATCAGCTGTTAACCTTATGGGGATTTCCTTGTATGTTATGTTTGCTTTTCCCTTTCTGCCTTTAATATTTTTTCTTGTATTTAATTTTTGATAGTTTGATTAATATGTGTCTCAGCGTGTTTCTCTTTGGGTTTATGCTGTATGGGACTCTCTATGCTTCCTGGACTTGACTATTTCCTTTCCCATGTTAGGGAAGTTTTTGACTATAATCTCTTCAAATATTTTCTCAGACCCTTTCTTTTTCTCTTCTTCTTTTGGGACCCTTATAATTCGAATGTTGCTACATTTAATGTTTTCCCGGATGTCTCTGAGACTGTCCTCAATTCTTTTCATTCTTTTTTCTTTATTCTGCTCCCTGGCAGTTACTTCCACCATTTTATCTTCCAGGTCACATATCCATCCTTCTGCCTCAGTTATTCTGCTATTGATTCCTTGTAGAGTATTTTTAATTTCACATATTTTGTCATTCATCACTGTTCGTTTGCTCTTTAGTTCTTCTTGGTCCGTGTTAAATGTTTCTTGTATTTTCTCCATTCTGTTTCCGAGATTTTGGACCATCTTTACTATCATTATTCTGAATTCTTTTTCCGGTAGGTTGTCTATTTTTTCTTCATTTATTTGGTCTTGTAGGTTTTTACCTTGCTCCCTCGTCCTTAACATATTTTTTGGTCATTTTGTTTTTTTTGATGGGTGGGTTGTATTCCTATCTTACTGGTTGTTTGGCCTGAGGCATCCAGCCCTGGTGTTTGCAGGCAGTTGGATAGAGCTGGGTCTTGGCGCTGAGATGAGGACCTCCGGGAGGCTTCATTCTGACTAATATTCCCTGGGGTCTGAGGTTCTCTGTTAGTCCAGCAGTTGGGACTCAGAACTCCCACCAGAGGAGCTCGTGCCTGATCTCTGGCCTGGGAACCATGATCCCGCAAGCCAGTTGCTGGGGGTTCCTCCCATCCTCTTAGGTGTCCGTGGTCCCCCACCAGTGCCTGATAAGTGCCCTAGTTGTGTGGAGACACAAATTCTGTGTCCTCCTTGTCTGCCATCTTGAATCCGCCCAACATTTGTTATTTGTAGGCTTTTTGATGGTAGCCGTTGTGACAGGTGTGAGGTGATATCTCACTGTGGTTTTGATTTGCATTTCCCTGGTGATTAGTGATCTTGAGTGTCTTTTCATGTAAAAGTGTAAATCGGATCATGTTGCTCACTTGCTCAGAGCCCTCCACTGATGTCCATTGCACCTGAGTATAATACACATCCTTTCTCCAATCACAAGGCTATGTAGGGTAGATTCCATGTCTCCCTCACTTATCCTCTCCCAGCTTCTCTCCTCCTCCTCTTCATTTCACTTCAGCCCTAATGGCATTATTTCTGTTTCTAGGAATGTAACTTTTGCCCTGGGGACTTTTCACTTACTGCTTGCTTTGCCTAGACTGGAAGCTTCTGGATCTTTCCATGGCCAGGTCCTTTCCATCACTTAGGTCTCAGCTCACATGTCACTTCCTCAGAGCCCTTTCCTGACCAATCTGTTTAAAGCAACCCCATCCTCTAAGTCACTCTTAAAGCGTTACACAGTTTTAGTTAAATTCTCTTCTTAGTATTTATCACCTCTGAAATAATCTTGTTTTCATTTTCCTGTCGACTGCAATGTGAGTTTCATCAATGTAGAGACCTTCTCTGTTATTCAGTATTGTATCACCTGGCTCAGTAAATATCAAGTATTTGTGAATGCCTGGACAACCCTCCACTGACCTCATTTGGTCCTCATAATAACTCTCTCGGGTAGTGTGAATGAAAAATGTTGTCTGCTATATCAGTAAACAAAGGATGTTGCAGCCATCAAAGCCATTACAACCACCTGATGGTGAGCCCTGAGGGAACTCAGGATGGGGAAGAACAGTATACTGGCCCTAGATAACTAAGGTGCATATCAAAGGAATGATTTCAGTGAGCCCACACTCTTGCATCTTTCCATACCTAGATAACTGCTAAATTCATTAACTTGAGATATCTGGTTTTCTTTAATTAACAGTAGTCGTTTGAAGTTCCAACTTTTTGGTCTTTGTTGCAAAAACTCCTGTATATCCTGTCTCCTCCCTTACCTGTTTGGAGCAGTCCCTCAGAGCTATCTGAGAGACTGCATCCTGGCCTTAAGTCCTCAGTTTTGTCTGCCAAATAAAACATAATTCTCAACTTTAAGTTTTTGCATTTTTTTTTCACTTGACAGTAGACACTGTTATTGCTTCTTTTTAGAGGTTGGTGTCTTAATGACTGTTGTGTCTTTAGGGCCTTTTAGCATAGCGGTCCCCAACCTTTTTGGCACCAGGGACCAGTTTGATGGAAGACAGTTTTTCCACGGAAGGGGTTGGGGGGGATGGTTCAGGCGGTAATGTGAGTGAAGGGGAGCGATGGGGCCCGGCAGATGAAGCTTTGCTTGCCCGCCCACCTGCCACTCACCTCCTGCTGTGCAGCCCGGTTCCTAACAGTCTGCGGACCTGTAGTGGTCCGCGGCCTAGGGGTTGGGGACCCCTGTTTTAGCAGATCCATAATACATGTTTGTTGAAAGAATGCATGAATCTCATTTTACAGGTAGGTAAACCTCATAGTTCATAGAAGTCATGCGACTTTCTCCAACATTATAAAGTATGTAAATGACACAGTTGGATCTGAAACATACGTCTTTAGTCACTTGGCTCCTAGTTATTTGCTCTTTCTGTCTTTACTTGTTGCTTCCCGAATGGACGTTTCCCTGATAAGAAACTCTGGAAGAAAAATTTGGATGGTGCAACCTCTAAGGTGGTGCCTGTTGTATCCCACAGTAACTGATGGGAAGGGGTATATTTAGTTAGGTGCTTAGAAACTGAATCAGTTTATTTAAAGCATGTAATCATCATACTTTTCATTGAGTTCCTTGATTTCCTTATTGTTCACATGGCTTTAGTATGAGCTCCATTCATGTCCTAGTGGAAAATGTTAGAAAAATTTGGAAATGTCATTTTGAAACATTTACTATTGTCTTTGCCTGGTATTCTCTTCCTTGGTTCTCTCTACCTAGCCAAATCCTGCTTATCCATTACTCAGTACATAGCAACCTTTTGAGTGCAAGACCTTGTCTTGGTAGTGACATTTAATAGAGCTTATCCAGCCACCCTTTGGCTTAGCATTGTTTGAGCTCAAATTCAAGCTCTGTTGCTTGCTAGTTTTCTGACCCTGAAAAAATCTTTAAGCATCATTTTTCTTATCTGTTAGATGGATATAATAATAGTACTATTCCCTAGCGTTGGTAGAAGAATTAAGCAACGTAGTGCATGATAAGCCTGAAGTCCAGTATGTAGTGGATAGTGAGTATTCAAAACAGTTAGCTATTATTTTCCATCTCTGTATTTCTAGTACATCAGCATAGAAACTCGCATTTAGGAGATACCTAAGATGTTGGTTAAACTAATCCAGGGGCTGTGTTATCCTCTGGATCTCTGACAAATAGTTTTATCCCTCTCATCAATTTCCTTAAAGTAGAATCAAGAATTGGTACCTATGGCTTCCCCTAACATTTGTCATACATTGCCTAACCAGACCCGATTTCTGCCCTAGAGCTATTTGACAGAATTTACAAAAATAAGGATTCTTTCAACATAAATTATTGTCAACATGAAAAAGTATACTGTTGAGAGAGCCTCTGCTTTTGGCGTGGATTTTGAATTGTCAGTACTTATTTATGGGATTGTGATGACACACCTCCTCAAAGCTGGTCTTTTTTCTCAGGCTAAATTGCCCACTATTAGTCTCTCTCCTGAGCATCTTACCTCTTAATCCTAGCGTGCTCTGTTATCTTGTTGCCCTTGTTGATGGAAACATACCATTTTTCAATATTGCCTTGAAGCTGAGACGTTCAATGGTGCACATGGATTTTAAGAGTCAGGAGGATTATGTGCCATCTGCTGCCTTCTTTTGGGTTTGTTGCTGCTGAAGGGGAGCCCAGCATGTTTTCTTTTTGCCAATTATAAGGGAAGTGACTGGGGAGTCTTTAGAAAAGGAATGAAGTTATCATTTCATGGTCATATGCTGTTCACACAGATAGGAAATCTACATTTTTCAAGCCATCACTTAAAGTACTGTGTTTCAATAAAGCAGAGATACTGAGATGGCGCCAGTCTTGTCAGAAGAAAGTATGACTTTTCTATCTAAGATGTTTACCTAAAAAAAGAAAAAAAAAACAGAAAGAAAACTGTAGGAAACGAATGAATCAACAGTGAGTACTCTGTAGTAAAAGTCCCTGTTTTTAACCTTCTGTTTATCAGTCAGTGTCTGGTTGCTGTAAGGTGTAGAGTTCTTTTTCTTTGTAGTCACAGGCTATGTGGGGAGATAGCTTCCCTTTTCAGTTGGATGATAGAAGGAGAGTTGCATCATATCAGAAGAATGATATTGGGTAATCAAATTTTTAAAAATGTGGACAGTCACATTAGGTAAACTAGTCTTCCCAGGTGCTGCTGCTAACTACTAGCTACAAGGCCACTCTCTCGTCCCCCTCACACCAGTGGTCCCAGAAACTGTCATAGGATTACCAAGACTCAGCCGTTCTTAGTTCCGTACTTGTTTATGCCTTTATAGTTGTACTGTATTATGTAATTTAAGATCATATAAACCAACAGAATATGATTTTTAAGAACAGAGTTATTGCTTCTGTGAAAAACAAGCTGAATGACTTGAAAATCATTAATAAAGATGAGTTGATGAAAAATTAATAAAACTGTTGAGTTAGATGTAAGATCACTTAAAGGGATTAGAAAAAAATTAATAAAAATTTAAAAGAACATCACTTTCCAGCAAGACACAGGCTGTCAGCATCTCAGGAGTGAGACAGAGGACATCTCTTAGAAGATAGAGATCCTGTATAGCCCTGTTTTCAAGCCGGCCTATTCTGTTCTCAGGAGAAGCAAGAAGAACTACAATCCTGCAGCCTGTGGAACAAAAACCACATTCACAGAAAGATAGACAAGATGAAAAGGCAGAGGGCTATGTACCAGATGAAGGAACAAGATAAAACCCCAGAAAAACAACTAAATGAACTGGAGATAGGCAATCTTCCAGAAAAAGAATTCAGAATAATGATAGTGAAGATAATCCAGGACTTCAGAAAAAGAATGGAGGAGAAGATCGAGAAGATGCAAGAAATGTTTAACAAAGACCTAGAAGAATTAAAGAACAAACAAAGAGAGATGAACAATACAATAACTGAAATGAAAACTACACTAGAAGGAATCAATAGCAGAATAACTGAGGCAGAAGAACAGATAAGTGACCTGGAAGACAGAATGGTGGAATTCACTGCTGCAGAACAGAATAAAGAAAAAAGAATGAAGGGAAATGAAGACAGCCTAAGAGACCTCTGGGACAACATTAAATGCAACAATATTTTCACATTATAGGGGTTGCAGAAGGAGAAGAGAGAGAGAAAGGACCTGAGAAAATATTTGAAGAGATTATAGTCAAAAACTTCCCTAACATGGGAAGGGAAATAGCCACCCAAGTCCAGGAAGCACAGAGAGTCCCATACAGGATAAACCCAAGGAGAAACACACCGTGACACATAGTAATCAAATTGGCAAAAATTAAAGACAGAGAAAAATTATTGAAAGCAGCAAGGGAAAAAACAACAAATAACATACAAGGGAACTCCCATAAGGTTAACAGCTGATTTCTCAGCGGAAACTCTACAAGCCAGAAGGGAGTGGCATGATATACTTAAAGTGATGAAAGGGAAGAACCTACAACCAAGATCACTCTACCCAGCAAGAATCTCATTCAGGGTCTTCCCTGGTGGTGCAGTGGTTGAGAGTCCGCCTGCCGATGCAGGGGACACGGGGTCGTGCCCTGCTCTGGGAAGATCCCACATGCCGCGGAGCGGCTGGTCCCGTGAGCCATGGCCTCTAGGCCTGTGCGTCCGGAGCCTGTGCTCCACAACGGGAGAGGCCACAACAGTGAGAGGCCTGTGTACTGGAAAAAAAAAAAAAAAATCTCATTCAGATTTGATGGAGAAATCAAAAGCTTTACAGACAAGCAAAAGCTAAGAGAATTCAGCACCACCAAACCAGCTCTACAACAAACGCTAAAGGATTTCCCTAAGTAGGAAACACATTCACTATCATTATTCTGAATTCTTTTTCTGATAATTATCGATAATTATAAGGTAATGTGAATGGATTAAATGCTCCAACCAAAAGACACAGGCTTGCTGAATGGATACAAAAACAAGACCCATATATATGCTGTCTACAAGAGACCCACTTCAGACCTAGGGACACAAACAGACTGAAAGTGAGTGAATGGAAAAAAATATTCCATGCAAATGGAAATCAAAAGACAGCTGGAGTAGCAATACTCATATCAGATAAAATAGACTTTAAAATAAAGAATGTTACAAGAGACAAGGTAGGACACTACATAATGATCAAGGGGTCAATCCAAGAAGATATAACAATTATAAATATATATGCACCCAACATAGGAGAACTTCAATACATAAGGCAACTGCTAACAGCTATAAAAGAGGAAATTGACAGTAACACAATAATAGTGGGAGACATTAACACCTCACTTACACCAATGGACAGAGCATGCAAACAGAAAATTGATAAGGAAACACAAGCTTTAAATGACACAATAGACCTGATAGATTTAATTGATATTTATAGGACATTCCATCCCAAAACAGCAGATTACACTTTCTTCTCAAGTGTGCACAGAACATTCTCCAAGATAGATCACATCCTGGGTCACAAATAAAGCCTCAGTAAATTTAAGAAAATGGAAATCATATCAAGCATCTTTTCTGACCACAACGCTATAAGATTAGAAATCAATTAGAGGGAAAAATAAGGTAAAAAACACAAAAACATGGAGGCTAAACAATATGTTACTAAATAACCAAGAGATCACTGAGGAAACCAAAAAATACCTAGAGACAAATTACAACGAAAAGACAATGATACAAAACCTATGGGTTGCAGCAAAAGCAGTTCTAAGTGGGAAGTTTATAGCAATACAAGCCTGCCTCAAGAAACAAGAAAAATCTCAAATAAACAATCTAACCTTACACCTAAAGGAACTAGAGAAAGAAGAACAAAAAAACCCCAAAGTTAGCAGAAAGAAAGAAATCATAAAGATCAGAGCAGAAATAAATGAAACAGAAACAAGGAAAACAATAGCAAAGAACAATAAAACTAAAAGCTGGTTCTTTGAGAAGATAAACAAAATTGATAAACCATTAGCCAGATTCATCAAGAAAAAGTGGGAGAGGACTCAAATCAATAAAATTAGAAATGAAAAAGGAGAAGTTACAACAGACACCGCAGAAATACAAAGCATCCTAAGAGACTACTACAAGCAACTCTGTGCCAATAAAATGGACAACCTGTAAGAAACGGACAAATTCTTAGAAAGGTATAACCTTCCAAGACTGGACCAGGAAGAAATAGAAAATATGAACAGACCAATCACAAGTAATGAAATTGAAACTGTGATTAAAAATCTTCCAACAAACAAAAGCCCAGGACCAGATGGCTTCACAGGCAAGTTCTATCAAACATTTAGAGAAGAGCTAACACCCATCCTCAAACTCTTCCAAAAAACTGCAGAGGAAGGAACACTCCCAAACTCATTCTATGAAGCCACCATCAACCTGATACCAAAACCAGACAAAGATACTACAAAAAAAGAAAATTACAGACCAATATCACTGATGAACATAGATGCAAAAATCCTCAACAAAGTACTAGCAAACAGAATCCAACAGCACATTAAAAGGATCATACACCATGATCAAGTGGGATTTATCCCAGGGATGCAAGGATTCTTCAATATACGCAAATCAATCAATGTGATACACCATATTAACAAATTGAAGAATAAAAACTGTATGATCACCTCAATAGATGCAGAAAAAGCTTTTGACAAAATTCAACACCCATTTATGACAAAAACTCTCCAGAACGTGGGCATAGAGGGAACTTACCTCAACATAATAAAGGCCATATATGACAAACCCACAGTAAACATCATTCTCAATGGTGGAAAACTGAAACCATTTCCTCTAAGATCAGGAACAAGACAAGGATGTCCACTCTCACCACTATTATTCAACATAGTTTTGGAAGCCCAACCATGGCAATCAGAGAAGAAAAAGAAATAAAAGGAATACAAATTGGAAAAGAATAAGTAAAACTATCACTGTTTGCAGATGACATGATATTACACATAGAGAATCCTGAAGACGTCTCCAGAGAACTACTAGAGCTAATAATGAATTTGATAAAGTTGTAGGATACAAAATTAATGCGCAGAAATCTCTTGCATTCCTATATACTAATGATGAAAAATCTGAAAGAGAAATTAAGGAAACAATCCCATTTACCATTGCAACAAAAAGAATAAAATACCTAGAAATAAACCTACCTAGGGAGAGAAAAGATCTGTATGCAGAAAACTATAAGACACTGATGAAAGAAATTAAAGATGATACCAACAGTTGGAGAGATATACCATGTTCTTGGGTTGGAAGAATCAATATTGTGAAAATGACTATGCTACCCAAAGCAATCTACAGATTCAATGCAATCCCTATCAAACTATCAATGGCATATTTCACAGAACTAGAACAAAAAATTTCACAATTGGTATGAAAACACAAAAGACCCTAAATAGCCAAATCAGTCTTGAGAAAGAAAAACGGAGCTGGAGGAATCAGGCTCTCAGATTTCAGACTATACTCCAAAGCTACAGTAATCAAGACAATATGGTAGTGGCCCCAAAACAGAATTATAGATCAATGGAACAAGAAAGAAAGCCCAGAGATAAACCCACGCATCTATGGTCAACTAATCTATGACAAAGGAGGCAAGGATATGCAATGGAGAAAAGACAGTCTCTTCAATAAGTGGTGCTGGGAAAACTGGACAGCTACATGTAAAAGAATGAAATTAGAACACTCCCTAACACCATCCACAAAAATAAACTCAAAATGGATTAGAGACCTAAATGTAAGACCAGACACTATAAAACTCTTAGAGGAAAACATAGGAAGAACACTCTTTGACATAAATCACAGCAAGATCTTTTTTGGTCCACCTCCTGCAGTAATGGAAATAATAAAAACAACAACAACAAATGGGACCGAATGAAACTTCAAAGCTTTTGCACAGCAAAGGAAACCATAAACAAGATGAAAAGACATCCCTCAGAATGGGAGAAGATATTTGCAAATGAATCAATGGACAAAGGATTAATCTCCAAAATATATAAACAGCTCGTGCAGCTCAATATTAAGAAAACAAACAACCCAATCCAAAAATGGGCAGAAGACCTAAATAGATGTTTCTCTAGAGAAGACATACAGATGGCCAAGAAGCACATGAAAAGCTTCTCAACATCACTAATTATTAGAGAAATGCAAATCAAAACTACAATGAGGTACCACCTCACTCCAGTTAGAATGGGCATCATCAGAAAATCTACAAACAACAACTGCTAGAGAGGGTGTGGAGAAAAGGGAACCCTCTTGCACTGTTGGTGGGAATGTAAATTGATACAGCCACTATGGAGAACAGTATGGTGGTTCCTTAAAAAACTAAAAATGAATTACCATATGACCCAGCAATCCCACTACCGGGCATATACCCAGAGAAAACCATAGTTCAAAAAGACACATTCACCCCAATGATCATTGCCGCACTATTTACAATAGCCAGATCATAGAAGCAACCTAAATGCCCATCAACAGATGAATGGATAAAGAAGATGTGGTACACATATACAATGGAATATTACTCAGCCATAAAATGGAATGAAATTGGGTCATTTGTAGAGACGTGGATGGATCTAGAGACTGTCATACAGAGTGAAGTAAGTCAGAAAGAGAAAAACAAATATCGAATATTAACACATATATGTGGAACCTAGAAAATGGTACAGATGAACCGGTTTGCAGGGCAGAAATTGAGACACAGCTGTAGAGAACAAATGTATGGACAGCAAGAGGGGAAAGTGGTGGGGGGCTGGGTGTGATGGTGTGATGATTTGGGAGATTGGGATTGACATGTATACACTGATGTACATGGATGGATGACTAATAAGAAAAAATTTTTTTAAATGACGCCATGCTTTGATTTCTTTGCAAGTGTCTTCAACCTCTTGCTTTACTTAAAAAAATCAAAACTGTAAGTCTTAGATGTTGCATTATGGTTATAGAAAGAAGACAGTGTAATCTGTGCCTCCATATATTGAAAGGAGCATCTTGACTCAGAATAGAAACATTGCAGAATGAATGTACTTTTATATGTTTTAAGTTAAAATAAAATGTCAAAGGTATGTATGTATATTTGGAGAGTTCTCATTACCCTACCTTTCCAAATAATTTACTGTGAAGGTATCAACTAAGCCAGATAAGAGTGCTTTTACTCTGATCGCAATCCTAATGGGATTAAAGGTGCAGACATGACAAAAAGAGGTGTGCGTTGTCCTGGATGGAATGACTTCCCTTCCCAAGGCTTTAGTTTCCTTTTCTCTGAAATGAAAGGGTGGGGCTGAACAAACCTCTAAGTTTTTTCTAATTCTCATATTTTATATTTCTTCACTTCAAATTGGGAAAGTTTAATTTTTAAAATGGTGCCTGTTAGATAGCTCTGTCGTTCCCTGTATTTCTGTCAGCTACCTATTTTTAAGCATTGTATTGACCCTAGAATATTGATCTGATCTCTTGTTAAACATTAAAGAGACACTTGTCTGGAGGAGAAATCCAGAATTTAAATCCTTAAACACAGGCCATCACCTACAGTCCTCACTATGCAGCTAAACTTATCCGTGGTGGGGCCTCCATGTAGCACCCCAGCCTGACTGTACGTACTTCTAATACTGCCTTGGCTTGTTTTCCCCCAATCTAAAGTGCTGTTCGTGCCTCTGAGACTTCGCTCACCATTGCTTTCTCTGTCTAGGGTAATTTTCATGTCTTTTTTTTTCTCCAGGTTAACTCTTTCATGCCCCTAAAGACTCAGTTCTGGGGCTTTCTCCGTCATGGAATCTTACCTGATTTTCCCAGGTCAAGCAAGGTGCTCCCTCTGTGTCCTCTTTGGAGATCTAACTTTACTTCAAATTTTGTAATATTCCATTATTCATCTCCTCCACTAAACTAAGCTCCTTGCAGAAAAGGATAGAATGTTATTTATGTTTGTCCCAGCACTTGCCCAGTTTCCAGCATGAGGAAGCTGTTCAAAAATATTCGATCAAATGTACTGTTGCAAACGTAGAAATTTAGAACTGGATATGAAAGGAAATATCCAGGCCACCTAGCTCAGGACCTTCATTTTACGTATGAAGAAAGAAACTGAGGCCCAGAGCAGTTCACAACTTTGTCCTATGTCTGTTGCCAGCCCTGGAAGCTATGATTAGCCCTGCTGTGTCTTGAATTAGCCTCCCTCCCTGGGATCCCCAAACTCAAGTGCAACTAGCTCACAAATTCACAGGAAAATGTATTTATTGAACAAGAGATTAAAACTGGCATCATGAGAGAGGGTGTTGGAATGTTGCTACCCCAGCTCAGATTTCAGAAATGAACATAGGCTAAGGCCTAGTCAGTAAACCTTTTTCCCAGTTATCTTAGTGTAAACATTTTTTTGCCTACATCACAGGCCATTATTGAGAGACATTTCTTGGTGTTTCTCTTCAGGGTCTCATCCGGTGATCTCCTTCTCTTCTTATGGAGCTTGAATCCTTGTGATATAGAGCCAAGTATCACTTGGCCACCTTCATATGCATCAAAATCCTGCTGATATCGATTGCCAGGTAAGCTCAAGGTTACATTAAATTCAAAGATGATAACTCTGACTATCTAACTATGTCTCAATCCTAAATGGAAAATTTTAAAATGTTTTAGAAGAAGGGATCCAAGATATCACTGAGCAGAGAATTAATCATTATAAAAGCCCAGCTCAAAAGGAAATTAAAGGGGAAGAAGAAGAATGGGCAAGGCGAGTTTAAGGAACCCAGTCCTTAAAGGTAGGTGTCACTTAAGCTTGATGTACACAAAAGTTAGAGATAATTTATTATCCAAGCTGGGACACTTGTGAGAATGAAAAAGAGGTCTGTTGACAATGACACAAGCGTAAACCAGATGGCCCTGGCAAACAGGACATGATTACCCAAATAAAGCTTACTTCCATCCTGTGGTTTCATTGCTTCAGGAATGTTCTCCCAGACAAAACAAGCCCAGCAGTTGGGCTGAGACTGTCAGATGAGCTTCTGATCTAGTTTTTTCAACCTCTTCCCACTCTAGCCTGGTCCCGATGCTCCACTTCAACACAGACTCCATTCATCTACCTTCCTATTTGCCGGCTTCTCCTATTGGAAAGACACTTGCTTTCTTAGATCTCTGCTTCTTGGCTACACACGGCTTCATTCTTCTACTTGTTACATGGTTTCTGATCTTAGTGATTTTCAAACTATTTTTGGTATAATTCTAGATTTTAAGTGTTTAATAAACGCTTGATTTGCATTTCAGTTTTTGAAAATACATCGTAAATTCATCATTATTTACTTGTCACAGGGGTTGGGAAATGACCTGTGATTCTCTGGCTTGTTTCCATCTTCAATTACAGCAACTATTTGCTTCCTCTTCTGGCAGCGCTCCTTATCAGGCAGCTGATGAATGCCCCCTGTCCGTGCTGCCACCCTGTTCCCAAACTCCTGAGTGTCAGGAGGAAGGGAGCCCAGCCCTGGTCCTGTGTCGCAGTTGGAAAAGGATCGGTGCCCATCATCTCCTGGGCCTTACTCAATGCTTCGGGGAAAGTAATTCTGCTTTCACTTGTTTTAAATATTCTGTTTGAAAAGATTTTCCCCATTAAATTTTCTTGAAGGCCATGACTCTAACTTGTACCTCAGAACCTGACTTTCTCTGGGTGCAGCTCCCAGGCTCCCATACCTGTGTCTGTGGTTGACAGCTTCTGGTATGGCCTCCAGTGATGCCTGTCTGCTGGTATTGACCTCTTAGGCATTATGCACTCTTATGTCTGATGTATGCCTTATGTATCCCCCTCCCCCTTGAGTATGTACTGGACCTAGTTACTTGCATTTAACACATAGAATAGTACAACAAATGTGATAGGATGTCCCCTCCGAGATTAGGTTACAAAAGCCTGTTACTTTCATCTTGCTAGCACTTTCTTTTCCTTTCACTTGCTCTCCTGGTGAAGCCAGCTCCTGTGGTGTAAACTACCCTATGTGGAGGTCTACATGCCATGAGGAACTGAAGTCCTCAGTTCAGTTCAACAGGCCCCAAGGGACTGAATCCTGCCAACAAGAACATGAGTGAGCAGAAGTGGACTCTTTCATCCCCATTTAAGCTTTGAGATGACTGACTGCAGCTGTTTGAGAACCCAGGGTCAGGGGAACCACCGAGGCCGTGCCCAGATGCTTAACCTGTAGAAACTATCAGAATAAAATGATGTTTTAAGCCACTAAGCTTTGGAGTAATTTGTTACATAGCAACACATAGCTAATAGTGTCCCATCCACAAGGTCAGTTTCAGCCATGACCTTGCTTCCTTATCTTTGGGGCTTGGGTGGTGGACTTAGTCACCAACTGTTGCACAGCTTAGTTAAGAGAACTAAGACTAAAACTCAGTCTTCTTCATCCTAGATCTAGGTTTGCTTCTTTCTCCCATTATTTACATGCAGAACCCTGCCAGTTTCATGAAACGCTCATTCAAGTATTTGAACTAATTCAAAATTACTGATTGAGAAAAAAACCCAACAAAACCCCCCCAAACTTTGCCCTTTTTCCTCCTGTGATGTACTACCTGTATCTCAGTCAGAAAACAAGCTAAGAGTTTTAATTTCCTTAGTGAAATACTAGTGATGCTGTCTATGTTTTGGAACTTCCGAATCTCCTTTCAATCAGCAGCATTGGGCTTTTGCATGGAAGGACCTCAATGTGGATTTGACTGTCGCGCATTGCTTGACAAAAGCCCTGCTGAGATAGTCTGTATTACCATCTTAGAGACAGCTGAACCGTTTATTTTACCAGATTCTCTAGGCTTTATTGGTTTCAAAGTACACCAGCAGTTGGCCACGTACTGGAATTTATTACTCTGATTCTCTATAGAAATGTCTTGACAAAACTACGATTTAAAATTTTGAAATAAGGAATGATCATGAATAGAACTATAAGATTTTGTAAAATCATTATCAATTACATCATCAGTTTTTGTTGTTCAATGTTCTTTTATTATGATTAATTCTTTTCGGCTCAAAGTGAGGAAATTGGAATATTCCCTCGGAGAACTGGGTACATGTCCTTTTAATAAACAATAAGAAACGTGTAACATTGCTTTGCCTATGAGGAAACACAGCTATTTTATGATCAATTATAGTAGCTATCCTTAGCCTAACTTTCCTGCTATATATTCTTTTTGGTTCCACATTTTATTACTTGGCAGTTGATTAATTTTCTTTTAATCTTTTTTTGTGGTTTTATTGTTTTGGTGCCTTCATATTTTAATCTGTGACATTTTTGGAAGTAGGTGGTGAAATGCTCTTTCTTTTTTTTTAAAATTTCTTTATTGAGTATAGTTGATTTATAATGTTGTGTTAATTTCTGCTGTACAGTGAAGTGATTTAGTTTTACATATATATACATTCTTTTTCATATGCTTTTCCATTGTGGTTTATCACAAGATATTGAATATAGTTCCCTGTGCTATACAGTAGGACCTTGTTGTTTATCCATTCTATATATAAGAGTTTGCATCTGATAATCCCAATCTCTCAATTCATCCCTCCCCCACCCACCTCCCCCTTGGCAGCCACAAATTTGTTCTCTATGTCTGTCAGTATGTTTCTGTTTCATAGATAAGTTTATGAAATGGTCATTCTTAAATGCTTGAGAAAAAGTTTTATGAAATTAAACAAGGAATATTTATTTCATTCTTTTTCACTTGCACAGTTAAAACCTAGTCACAGAGACTGAAACATTTTCTGTTGGTAATTTTATAATTTAATAGGTAGGTCTACCTTGTTTTCATCCAAATGTCAACGGGATACTGGTTCTGTGAGCAGAACTGCAGTTGGAAGTGAGCAAAGCGAGGCGGTGGCAGTACGAGGGAATCAAACTAGTACCCAGAGCAGTGGTGGGAGCAGCCGTTTCTGGGGGAAGCGTGTGTGCGGTTCTGAGCACTCTTGCTGCTGAGTGGGGCATCTTCAGGAGAGAAGCCTCATCTGTGGTCGCCACTGTTCCTGCTTGAGTAGCTCCTTATTCTGTTCCCCTCACCCTCTCAGCTAGTCTGTGAACTATCAAGTATCCTTTAACAAATATTTTTTTTTTCTTTTGAAAACATTCTTTTAACACATTTTTTCCCCCGTTTAAACCCACCACAACAGATTTTATTTTGTGCAACTATGAAACCTGACCAGCCAAGCTTATAAACATACATGGTCTAGGGGCTGGTTAAATAAAAATACCTGATGTGGGTCAGCATGAGTAGGGAGTAGTGAGGCAGAGGGCGGAGGAGAGTGCATGCCCCTCCAATTCAGCTTCTCCAAACATCCTCTTTACCAAAACTAACTTGGTTGCATCTGCTCTCTGAATTTGGCTTATGGGGCTACCAGTGTATGACTTTTGACCCTCCAGTTTAATGGAGTTGAAGTAATGAAAAAAATTTTTTGGACTGAATTTTTATAATTCCTTGCTTTGTCTTTTTTTAAGGTTGCATTTCCCACCTTTATCTTTTGCCATCTTAGCAACAGGACTTGTGGCTCTGTGGCTGCTCTTGAGTTTCTACAGGGTTAGCTTGTGCTGATTTTCCTTATGGTGAGGCCAGCTGAGATCCTAAGTAAGCAGAAGAGCACCATCTCTGACATCGCTGGCCAGTCGTAGCAGCACTTTTCTCTGGCAAATCCTTGTCCCCATGTCACAGAGAATGGGCTCTCAGGAAAACCCTGTTCTAAGTGGAGCTTAATGTCCCCAATAGTTCCTGACTTGCAACTTCTTTTAAAATAGCCACAAAACTGGAAACCTAGCTGACATTTCCAATCTAGGATACAGCAGAAATGGGAGTTCTGTTGCAAGTGATGTGCCTGGAAGTTACACCTGAAAGAGTGATTATCAGGGGGTCTGGCGGCCAGTTTTCAGAGTGGCAGGTGTCTGGGATGACGCTCAGGTGAAACTTGTCCTCTATTTCATACTTGTTCTCAAGAGTGGGTTAGTGTTAGTCTTTTAAGGAGTGAAATTTAGCATCTAATGGTCTTCTCTGTGCGTCATCCAGAGAGACACAGTGCTTTAAGCCAACATTTTATCCGTGGTTTGAAAACTGTATTTGGATTGCATACTGTGTCGTGATTCATATGTATGTCGCCTCATTCCTTCTCGTTGGAACAGCACAGCTAGCGGCCTCATTAGCTCTAATAGACCTTTTAGCGCTCTCAGGGTTATGTGGTTTCCAAGTATTACAAACTCATTCATGTCACTCTAATTTAAACACGATGCTGTTGTTATTGCTGCATCTCTTTTATAAACTACCCCTCAGCTTCCTTTCCTATGTATCGGGTGAATGAGAAGTGGAAGATAGCATTCCAATCAACTTTGGAGCTAAAAAGTCTAGGTAATTGCATTTGACAAATGTTGAAACCTCAGCTCCCAAGTACTTGCATCACTTTCCTTCCTGACACCAGCAATAATGGAAATGTCGTGGTGCTAATGAAGGATTTCTACCGTGGGCCCTTGAACATGGTCCAAATAGCCATCGTCAGGCATAAACCATTCAGATTTCTTGGTATTGCTTTACCCTTCAACTCAAGTCAGGCCTTTGTTTTTTTCAAGATGACAAAGATGTATTTATTCTAGACATAAGTCCTGAAATCTTTGAGAAAATACAAAAAAAAAAGTGTGGAAATAAAATGAGATGATAATGGCTATGTGCATAGGAAAGTCATTTTAATCCTATGTGGTTGGCTTTTTTAGCTCCCACAGATACAAGGGGGAGAGATGACAATCTGGGGTATGTTTTTGAGCAGGGAAAGTGTTTCTTTGGAACTGTACCTTAGCAGAGTTGGGAGAAAGGTTAGAGATGACCTTTTCCAATGCCTTTGATTTGTAGGCAGGGCAGTGTGGTTTAGAAAATAGTAGTGACTTCTCTGGGAAGGCTGTGATTGTGACGAAGGAGGAAGTTGGTAGAGAAACAGATCCTCCATGAGAACAGAGCACCCAGCTTCTTGGAAGGGAGTAACAAATAAGTGAAAGTGAGTACCTTTAGTGAGGGATATTAATCACCAGTGGCAGAAATATAGCAGAATAATATTTTTTGAAATATTTCTTGATTTATTTTCCCTCCCTCTCTCCCTCCCTCCCTCCTTCCTTCCTTTCTTCCTTCCTTCCATTCTTTTGTTACTCTTGTATTTATCCCCTGCAGCTCTTGCCCCATTAATTCTAGGTCATGGTTTTCAACTGAGGGTATTTTGCCCCCCAGGGCACATTTACCAATATCTGAAGACATTTTCTGTTGTCACAATTGGGGAGATTGCTATTGGCATCTGTTGGGTAGAGATCAGAGAGGCTGCAATGCATAGGACACCCCTGACCCCACCCACAGCGAAAGATTTTCTGATCCAAAATGTCAATGGAGTTGAGATTGAGAAACCCTATTTGCACTGTTGCTTATTGGAAAAAAAAAGAGGCCAAGGGATACTTGGAAGGTAGGAGGAGATATGATATGGGCACTTACCAGTGTCTTGTATAAGACACTGTCCATGAGACTCATGTCCTCTATGATGGAGAGCATGTCACTGTATAGGATATCTAGCTACATTCCTGAATCTACCAGGACCCCAGAAGGAGACATATGCAACCCTCAAATGCCATATGAGACAAGTTTAACAAAGGATCTCTTTACAAAGCTGCTGGCAGCGTTAACAGAAATGAACAAGGGACAGAGAAGTGTCTTGAAGACAGCAACAGTGATCTGAAGGGTGAAAAGCAGGGTGTGGTTATCGGAACCAGTGATATCTCTAGCTGTAGGAAGAACATTTGGTAGAGGAGGGGGTCACTGCCAACCTGTGGCCCAGCAGGGAGGAAACCAGGGATTACACACCCTGATCTTGATCTCCTCCTACCCTCAGATCTCTTGCTGGTAACTCCTTTTAATCAACCTAACTGGAAACCAGAAGGCAAAAGGGCTTTAGTTGGTGAAGTCCATAGAGCTCAACCCCCTGGAACACAGAACAGGGTGGAGAGGGGTTCTGTAGGGGAAAATGGAGAATATCCAAAACAACTGTATTTATGGATTTTCTTTGGGTCTGATAACATGGAATTTGGGCTCTGCCACACATAATATGTGTGACCTTGAGCATGTTACTTAACTTTTCTGTAACTTAGTTTCCTCTTCTGTATTTTGGTAGTAATAGCAGTATCTACCTCATGTAGTTTATTTTGAAGATTGGGGCAATGGTGCATGCGAAACCCTTGTAACATTACTAGACACATAGTAAGTTCTTGGCAGATGTTGGTGGTTAATTTTCCCGGTCATTTGTTCTCCCAAAGGACGAATAGCAGGGCTGTGATTTCAGGATGATGTGAAAAAGCATTTGCTCTTCATGTTTAAGGGTATGCCTTGCTCGGGGAGTCCTGAATGTGCGGAGAACTGGTTAAACTCTACTTTATAGTACCATTGATTTCACACTTAGTTAATTTTGCTTATGTCATAAATCTGCTTCCATATTCTTTAGAGGATGATTTTGAGAAATTTTATTCCAGAAAAAAAAAGTAGTCACAATTACAGCAAAGTTTTTATTATCCAGTTGTAAGTTAAGTGATTCGTGTTAGGGTCTCATAGATGCTTTAATGTTCAATGATTGAATTGTGTGGCTTAAAAATTACTGGGCCCTTCTTCAAAACAAAAACTGGTCTGTACTGTTCGGTGTAGTGGATGTGTGGTGTGCCACCCACGTCTCCCCTGCCCTCTTTCGGGATGGAGGTATCTGTTTCCCCAGCTGTTGAAGTGTTGGTGATTGACAGCTTTTAATGACTTCCTTTCTGGGAATAATGATTTATAAAGGCTTGGATGCTTTGCCTCAACTTGAAACAATTTTAAGGGGTCATCCCAGCTCCTTGGCTCCCTGTGGGATCAACTGAAGCCTTTGTAGTGACTGCATACAGTTTGGCTTTTCCCCTTGCACAGTTTTGCTTTCCCTATATTCTCCAAGGTGTTGGTCTCATTAATATGTTCCAACAAACTTCCTGCATGCAAATCTCATTCCTGTAGTCTGTTTCCGGAGAAAATCTTACCTGCAACCTTTGGGGTGAAGAGTCTTTGTTTTATAAACCTTTGCACTGACCGTTGTGCCATCTGGAATGTTCATTAAGTGTTTATTGAGGTAAGCAGTAGCTTGAAAAGCTGACTCAATAGGACCTTGGGTTTAGGGTAATATGATTTTCACAAAGGTCACCATGTTAATTTCCAGGATTGATTTGGACGGTTGGGTTGGTTGTAGACATCCCCTTTTCTCCCTTACTGATCCATGTGTGTTCCACCAAAGCCACATTCTCTCTCAGAGAGGACCACTTTTCCAGATAAAGGAGAGCAAGTCTTTAATTTCATAGTGGTTAGGAAGAACTAACATTCTAAAGAACAATTTGACTTGGAATTTTTATTATGGAATTATATATTCCAATTAACCAGTGCATAGGCAGTAAAGTGATATTTTGTACCCTGCACAGTGAATCCTTGAGTTGGTGCCAGATTTTATAGCGTTAATGTTCTGTCTTAGTCTGCTCGGGCTGTTGTAATAAAATAACATCGTCTGGGTCGCTTATAAACAATGAACGTTTATTTCTCACAGTTCTGGAGGTTGGGAAGTCCAGGATCGTGGCATCAGCAGTCTTGGTGTTTAGCGAGGGCTTCCTGGTTCATAGATGGTCCCTTCTCTCTGGTCCCTAACATGGTGGAAGGGGCTAGGGAGCTCTGTGGGGTCTCTTTTATAAGGGCACTAAATCCCATTCAGAGGGGCTCCCCTCATGACCTAAGCACCACCCAAAGGTCCTACCTCCCGATACCATCACACTGGGCATTAGGATTTCAACGTATGAATTTTTGGGGGGAAACAACTTTCGGGCCGTAGCAGGTTTCCACTGAAGAATCGCCATTCTAAAGACCAACTTGACTTGGAATTTTATTATGGAATTATATATCCCAGTTAATCAGCACATAGGCAGTAAAGCTCCATTTTGTACCCTGCACAGTGAATCCTTAAGCTGGTGCCAGATTTTATAGTATTAATCTGTGCTTAGAGCTCCTTAGGCAGAAATGTCCACCAGAGTGATGCACAGGACAGTGGTGCTGTTGCCTCGTGGCCTGATGTGACTCATCAAGGCTTTTACTCTATCTTCACACTGCTTTAGGAGAGCTGTGCTTGGCATATACTGCCATGATTAAGAGAAAATGTAGCTCCATTAGCAAAATCTACCTTAAGAAATGTCAGTGCCTTGGTAGCTTACAGACATTCGAGGCATTGGGTTGACTTTGCCCAGTCAGGGGACACACTTCAGTTCTGTCAGCTGGTTGCAGTAGGTGTAACAGCAATGGCACTAACTTGATTATACTCATGGCTTTTATGAACATCTGCCATGCTTTCAGGGCAGTTTCCATTCATGTGCAAGTGGCTCAATGATGCTTTCTCATAGGGCTAAAAGCTAGTCATACTCTGATATTTCCAGCATGGCCCCTGTGCCCAAATTCAAGCTTCTGGATCATATTCAATATTCAAGTTGTATCATCCAGTTTTTAAAATTTAAGGCCTACAGCTGCAACTAAGTTAGGAGACAGTACAGTTGACTGTGGCAAAGTCTCATTCACAGTGGTATTTTCTTGAGGGTCCAGGCCTCAAAAGGGAATTCTTCTATGGACCCCTAACAGTATAGCGTCTCACTGGGTTGGCCTAAGAATTAAATGAGTGAAGAAATAGAAAGCACAAACTAAACTGTAAAGCACTGTGAACAGTGTTACAAGCCAGATGCAAGTAGCCTCACCTAGTGAGGGATGACCGAGCTCTGCCTGCCAGGCTGAAGTATGTATGACACCTCCTGGTAGAGGAAGCAAAGATATGACTGCGATTCTAGGTTAAGTCATCCAAATAAAAAGGAGGGATCAGTGCAATATCTCTAAACACTTAGGGCATCTTCTCCTTTCCAATTTTGCTTTAAATTGGTATGCTGCCTCCTTTAAATTTGGGGGAAAATGTACATACAGAGACAGAAACATGCACATTTTTGAGAGGACATATAATATGTTTGTTTTGAGATGGTAACTGGATCTAACTGGGATCAGGTTTGAGAGAAATAGTTACAAGGGAGGTTTGTAAGAGAAAAGAATACAATCAAACTCCAAGTATAGAGGACCCAAGCAAACTTGAATTGTCCCCATGGCTCTCAGAGGGACAGGTGGGTTCATACCCTGGAGGGTTTGACACATCAATTCAAACCTGTACACTGTGACTAACATGACTGTTAGACGAGGGCACAGATGGATGTTTCAGTCAGTAGGAAAGACACATTCCCATTGAGAGCGAAAAGACTCACAGGAGTATAGCAGTTAAAAAAGTTAAATGTTCATCTAAAAATTGAACATGATACAAATTGCATAAAATAGATGAAGAAATGCATCATAGGCATACCTAAAATGAAATGCATATATTCAGTTATAAAACATTTGAGTCACATTTAAGGACTCTGTGGTCATGGCTGACCAAAGGAGACAGGGAAGGTATGGTCTGTTACTAGAGCTGATTCCCAGGCAGAATCAGAGCTTGAGGATCTTGACCAGTTTCAGGTGCTATCAGTAGAAGTTCCAGTTGTGGGCAGAGTGCCATGTCCAGAGGGAGCACAATAATGATAGTTTGTGGTCTAGGCAAATAATGAGCACAGGTAGGAAGAGATAGCAGGGGTCCAAGGAAATTTAATGAGGCAGTAATAGGAGGGTGGACCCTAGAGATGGTGAATTTAAGTTGGGTGTTTCTTGAAAGTCAGTTGGATTAAAAAGACCATCCAGGGCTTATGTCACAAGGCAAGGAAGGCTTCACAAAACTCCAGAATATTGGCAAGGGCAAGCAAGTGCAACTTAGACCCCCAGTTCTGGAAGAAGTCTTGGAGAACCATGAACATTTTGAAAATAGAGACACTGCACCAGACTACGAAACTGACATCCAGATAGAAAACAGATTGTGATGGATGGGGATATAATCACTCCCCAAATCACCAGGAGTATATTTTTTTACATACTCAGGCACCCTTTGAGCAAAGTTGCTATAGATATGCTTGCTAATGATTGCAGTAGGCTGTCCTAGCAACCAGCCAATTCCATCAGAATGGCTCATTTAGTGGCCCTTAAGTCACCAACTCAGCAGTATAAGCACAAATAATCTAGTTCTTACTATAACATTCACTCTTTAATCTTTTCCATTGGTCCTTGGGATGCCTGGAGTCTCATTTGGTTTGCATCTGTTTTCATTATTCTTGTAAGTATTGAGTCACTTTGCTCCATCAATAGCAGATTCTCTTTTAAAATTGGATCAGTGTATTTAACGGGTTTTCAGAATGGGTACTTACGATCAATGTGCGTTATTTATCACAGAATTGCCTGTGTGCGTATTTTTATCTTGAAATATTTTTTAAAAGGCAACACTCTAGGTATGCATATAGGTAATATGCATAGTAATCAGAAAATTAATAATTTATAAATTAAATATTACATTGAACTTGAAAAGAAACTCTTCTTTCTTCTCATCACTTATGATGTTCTCTTGTTGTTCTAAATGATGATGACTTAAAATAGATCAGTAATAAGAGAAATGAAGACATGTCTACATATTTATTTTGTATTATTTAATGATATATAATAATTGTCAGCAGAAATATATACAGTTTTACATGGAGGAGATCATAGAAATAAAAAGAGAAGATAGAAACCATATGGGAAAGGCTAGAGTTAATGACATTGTGCACTAAATTTGTTCATGAGCTTCCTGGCTGTCAAGTCAAAAAGGGAAAGACATCTCTCTCTGTGATGAAAGCGTGCAGGCAGACTTTTTCCGGCACTGAAATTGAGATTATATAGTGTGGTGGTTAAAATTGTGGTTTTTGGACTTAGTAGTAGTTTTGAGTTCTAATTCTCTCACTTATTAGTGTGGATGCCTGGGTTAATGATTTTAACCTTCTGAGCCTCAGTGTCTTCATCAAAAAAAGTATACAGCAATACTTAGTCCTTAAGGTAGCTGAGAAGTTCAAATTAGAAAATGCATAGAGAGTGCCTAAGGCAGTTCATGTCACATGGTAACTGCTTAATAACTGTTAGTCAAAAGACCACAACTTTATTTTTGCCATCTGTATTCTCTTTAATCTAAGGATTACTTTATTAATTTTAAGTACATAAAATGTGCTAATTTTAAATGTACAGTTTTAAAAACATGTATGTCAGTTAAAGTACCACTCACATCAAGATATTGAACATTTATTTTACATATGAATGCCATGTTATTTACCACATAAAGCCTCTTAACTGTTACAATCTGTGCTGTATGTTTTATAAATATGTTATAGCTTGATCTGTCTAATAAAAATATTGCTCCCTACTTCTGTTCTGATGACTTATGGTTTCCATTATCTTTAAACTCTTTTATCCTTTGTTTTATACAAATGAGAGTATCCACAGGGCCATCCAAACCAGAAAATTCTCTGGCAGGTGAGATACTAGTTGACGGGAATATAGGAAAAGCCAAAGTATTTATTTAAAACAATAATGGAAACTTCATAGACGCAGAAAGGGTAATTCTTTTCCTCCTTGAATTTTTGTAAAGGTAAGATGAATCCAAAGTGGGTATTCAGGGCTTGTGATCGTTAATAATTGTTGCTAGTGTGAAATGAATAAAGGAAACCTCACTTAAATTGGAGTCAGGAGGCTGGAAGTGGGAGCTCTCATAATCCACCACTCATTGCCGTCTGCAGACCCCAAACAGGAAGAAGTTTATTACTTTACTAGCTCAGCAAGAGAAAGGGAGATTTTCTCTTTGCCCAACAACAGTTCAGCCCATGAGAGACTGTCACAACTCAGCCAATGAAAAGCCACTAGAGTTCGAACTTCCAGTTTCGTCCAGTGGACTCCTTGTTTATAACAGCTCCCCTCCAATTTCCCTTTTCCTCTATGAAAAGATGTTCTTCTCCCTTGTTTCTCCAGACTTGCATCGTTTTTACTACAGCATGCTTGTCCTGAACTGCAATTCTCTGCTACTTTGAATAAATCTATTTTGCTGGCAAAATAACTGGCTGTTTTAGTTTTAGTGTCAACACTAGTTTTTCTTTGTATACGTGTTTCAACACTGTATAGAAATAAAAATATTTGCTATATTTGAGCTATTGCCAAAGTGTCATATTCTGAGAATAACACTTGGGCTTATTCAGTACTTAAAAGGACTAAACTGACAAATGTTTATAGTTGAGGGGTTAAAAAAATTTAAACGTATATCATCTCCAAGTTAGAAGTCAGAGGTATGCTTAATGCTTGAGAAGCTATAGACTTCCTCTCATTGCCCCGGAGGGACTGGAGCCTCGGATGGTGTGCTCATTGTACATGTGGCTGTAAATATTATGTTGGGTTGCCTGATGCGAAGAAGGGTATTCCCAGGCTCCTTTTTCTGTATAATTCTGCCAGTAAAACCAGTCTGCAGCGAGTGACACCTCATGTCAGGTTTGGAAGGCAGAATAAGTATTCTAAGGCAGTTGCGGCCACGAAAGGTGGTCTTGTGTAATGTTTGAAGCACCTTTCCCCACGTCAGTGCCCAAACTGAGTCTCACCAGTGGTACTTCCCTGACCTTCAGTCACTGAGCTCTTCCAGTGATCAGGTAAACCTTTAAAACCTGTATGTAAATCCTTTTATAGAGTGAGGGGCGTCTGCTGTCCTGACCTAACCTTGACTGATTCACACACACTGAGCACCTACTACATGATTTATTCTAAGCACTTTACAAAATTATTTCATGTAAGCCTCCCTACAGCCTGACTAATACTCTGCCATTTTACAGATGAGGAAATGGAAGCTCAGAGATAATCACAACCCCATCTAGCCTTCACCGGCATCTTTCCATACTTTCTGCTCCAACACTCTCACTATTGATTAAATATCCATATTGCTTTCTAAAACAGATACTTCTATTTGTATACTAGGTCCTATTCCCTTTAGCCCACCCAAGAATATCACTATAGCAATTCCTCTGTCTCCTCCATCATCAAGTATCTCCTTCAGTGGGTAATTCCCATTACTATTAAAAAATACTTTATTTCTTCCATATTAATCCTATTGCCCTTTCCAACTATTACCAATTTCTCAGTTTTCTTGAAGAGCAAATCAAAATTTCTCATTGTCTCCAATACCTCTCCTCCATTCTTTCTTTCTTTTTTTTTTAACTTTTTATTTTATATTATAGTTGATTAACAATGTTGTGTTAGTTTCAGGTATACAACAGAGTAATACAGTTATACATATACATGTATCTATTCTTTTTCAAATTCTTTTCCCATTTAAGTTGTTACAGAATATTGAGCAAAATTCCCTGTGCTATACAGTAGGTCCTTGTTGGTTCTCCATTTAATTAATTAATTAATTAATTAATTTTCCTCCATTCTTTCTTTTTTTTTTTTTTTTTTACAAAATGAATCAGTTATATATATACATATATTCCCATATCTCTTCCCGCTTGCGTCTCCCTCCCTCCCACCCTCCCTATCCCACCCCTCCAGGCGGTCACAAAGCACCGAGCTGATCTCCCTGTGCTATGCGGCTGCTTCCCACTAGCTATCTACCTTACGTTTGGTAGTGTATATATGTCCATGCCTCTTTATCGCTTTGTCACCGTTTACACTTCCCCCTCCCCATAGCCTCAAGTCCATTCTCTAGTAAGTCTGAGTCTTTATTCCTGTTTCACCCCTAGGTTTTTCATGACATTTTTTTTTTTTTTTTTTAAATTCCATATATATGTGTTAGCATACGGTATTTGTCTCTCTCTTTCTGACTTACTTCACTCTGTATGACAGACTCTAGGTCTATCCACCTCATTACAAATAGCTCAATTTCGTCTCTTTTTATGGCTGAGTAATATTCCATTGTGTATATGTGCCACATCTTCTTTATCCATTCATCCGATGATGGACACTTAGGTTGTTTCCATCTCTGGGCTATTGTAAATAGAGCTGCAATGAACATTTTGGTACATGACTCTTTTTGAATTATGGTTTTCTCAGGGTATATGCCCAGTAGTGGGATTGCTGGGTCATATGGTAGTTCTATTTGTAGCTTTTTAAGGAACCTCCATACTGTTCTCCACAGTGGCTGTATCAATTTACATTCCCACCAACAGTGTAAGAGGGTTCCCTTTTCTCCACACCCTCTCCAGCATTTATTGTTTCTAGATTTTTTGATGATGGCCATTCTGACTGGTGTGAGATGATATCTCATTGTAGTTTTGATTTGCATTTCTCTCATGATTAGTGATGTTGAGCATTCTTTCATGTGTTTGTTGGCACTCTGTATATCTTCTTTGGAGAAATGTCTATTTAGGTCTTCTGCCCATTTTTGGATTGGGTTGTTTGTTTTTTTGTTATTAAGCTGCATGAGCTGCTTATAAATTTTGGAGATCAATCCTTTGTCAGTTGCTTCATTTGCAAATATTTTCTCCCATTCTGAGGGTTGTCTTTTGGTCTTCTTTATGGTTTCCTTTGCTGCGCAAAAGCTTTTAAGTTTCATTAGGTCCCATTTGTTTACTCTTGTTTTTATTTCCATTACTCTAGGAGGTGGGTCAGAAAGAATCTTGCTGTGATTTATGTCATAGAGTGTTCTGCCTATGTTTTCCTCTAAGAGTTTGATAGTTTCTGGCCTTACATTTAGGTCTTTAATCCATTTTGAGCTTATTTTTGTGTATGGTGTTAGGGAGTGATCTAACTTCATACTTTTACATGTAGCTGTCCAGTTTTCCCAGCACCACTTATTGAATAGGCTGTCCTTTCTCCACGGTACATTTCTGCCTCCTTTGTCAAAGATAAGGTGACCATATGTGCGTGGGTTTATCTCTGGGCTTTCTATCCTGTTCCATTGATCTATCTTTCTGTTTTTGTGCCAGTACCATACCGTTTTGATAACTGTAGCTTTGTAGTATAGTCTGAAGTCTGGGAGCCTGATTCCTCCAGTTCCTTCTTTCGTTCTCAAGATTGCTTTGGCTATTCGGGGTCTTTTGTGTTTCCATACAAATTGCAAAATTTTTTGTTCTAGTTCTGTGAAAAATGCCAGTGGTAGTTTGATAGGGATTGCATTGAATCTATAGATTGCTTTCGGTAGTAGAGTCATTTTCACAATGTTGATTCTTCCAATCCAAGAACATGGTATATCTCTCCATCTATTTGTATCATCTTTAATTTCTTTCATCAGTGTCTTATAATTTTCTGCATACAGATCTTTTGTCTCCTTAGGTAGGTTTATTCCTAGATATTTTATTCTTTTTGTTGCAATGGTAAATGGGAGTGTTTTCTTGATTTCACTTTCAGATTTTTTCATCATTAGTATATAGGAATGCCAGAGATTTCTGTGCATTAATTTTGTATCCTGCCACTTTACCAAATTCATTGATTAGCTCTAGTAGTTTTCTGGTAGCATCTTTAGGGTTCTCTATGTATAGGATCATGTCATCTGCAAACAGTGACAGCTTTACTTCTTCTTTTCCGATTTGGATTCCTTTTATTTCCTTTTCTTCTCTGATTGCTGTGGCTAAAACTTCCAAAACTATGTTGAATAAGAGTGGTGAGAGTGGGCAACCTTGTCTTGTTCCTGATCTTAGTGGAAATGCTTTCAGTTTTTCACCATTGAGGATGATGTTTGCTGTGGGCTTGTCATATATGGCCTTTATTATGTTGAGGAAAGTTCCCTCTATGCCTACTTTCTGCAGGGTTTTTATCATAAATGGGTGTTGAATTTTGTCAAAAGCTTTCTCTGCATCTATTGAGATGATCATATGGTTTTTCTCCTTCAGTTTGTTAATATGGTTTATCACATTGATAGATTTGCGTATATTGAAGAATCCTTGCATTCCTGGAATAAACCCCACTTGATCATGGTGTATGATCCTTTTAATGTGCTGTTGGATTCTATTTGCTAGTATTTTGTTGAGGATTTTTGCATCTATGTTCATCAGTGATATTGGCCTGTAGTTTTCTTTCTTTGTGACATCCTTGTCTGGTTTTGGTATCAAGGTGATGGTGGCCTCGTAGAAGGAGTTTGGGAGTGTTCCTCCCTCTGCTATATTTTGGAAGAGTTTGAGAAGGATAGGTGTTAGCTCTTCTCTAAATGTTTGATAGAATTCGCCTGTGAAGCCATCTGGTCCTGGGCTTTTCTTTGTTGGAAGATTTTTAATCACAGTTTCAATTTCAGTGCTTGTGACTGGTCTGTTCATATTTCTATTTCTTCCTGATTCAGTCTTGGCAGGTTGTGCCTTTCTAAGAATTTGTCCATTTCTTCCAGATTGTCCATTTTATTGGCATAGAGTTGCTTGTAGTAATCTCTCATGATCTCTTTATTTCTGCAGTGTCAGTTGTTACCTCTCCTTTTTCATTTCTAATTCTATTGATTTGAGTCTTCTCCCTTTTTTTCTTAATGAGTCTGGCTAGTGGTTTATCTATTTTGTTTATCTTCTCAAAGAACCAGCTTTTAGTTTTATTGATCTTTGCTATTGTTTCCTTCATTTCTTTTTCATTTATTTCTGATCTGATTTTTATGATTTCTTTCCTTCTGCTAGCTTTGGGGTTTTTTTGTTCTTCTTTCTCTAATTGCTTGAGGTGCAAGGTTAGGTTGTTTATTCGAGACGTTTCCTGCTTCTTAAGGTGGGCTTGTATTGCTATAAACTTCCCCCTTAGAACTGCTTTTGCTGCATCCCACAGGTTTTGGGTCGTTGTGTCTCCATTGTCATTTGTTTCTAGGTATTTTTTGATTTCCTCTTTGATTTCTTCAGTGATCACTTCATTATTAAGTAGTGTATTGTTTAGCCTCCATGTGTTTGTATTTTTACAGATCTTTTCCTGTAATTGATATCTAGTCTCATGGCGTTGTGGTCTGAAAAGATACTTGATACAATTTCAATTTTCTTAAATTTACCAAGGCTTGATTTGTGACCCAAGATATGATCTATCCTGGAGAATGTTCCATGAGCACTTGAGAAAAATGTGTATTCTGTTGTTTTTGGATGGAATGTCCTATAAATATCAATTAACTCCATCTCGTTTAATGTATCATTTAAAGCTTGTGTTTCCTTATTTATTTTCATTTTGGATGATCTGTCCATTGGTGAAAGTGGGGTGTTAAAGTCCCCTACTATGAATGTGTTACTGTCGATTTCCCTTTTTATGGTTGTCAGTATTTGCCTTATGTATTGAGGTGCACCTATGTTGGGTGCATAAATATTTACAATTGTTATATCTTCCTCTTGGATCGATCCCTTGATCATTATGTAGTGTCCTTCTTTGTCTCTTCTAATAGTCTTTGTTTTAAAGTCTATTTTGTCTGATATGAGAATTGCTACTCCAGCTTTCTTTTGGTTTCCATTTGCATGAAATACCTTTTTCCATCCCCTTACTTTCAGTCTGTATGTGTCTCTAGGTCTGAAGTGGGTCTCTTGTAGACAGCAAATATATGGGTCTTGTTTTTGTATCCATTCAGCCAATCTGTGTCTTTTGGTGGGAGCATTTAGTCCATTTACATTTAAGGTAATTATCGATATGTATGTTCCTATTCCCATTTTCTTAATTGTTTTGGGTTCGTTATTGTAGGTCCTTTCCTTCTTTTGTGTTTCTTGCCTAGAGAAGTTCCTTTAGCAGTTGTTGTAGAGCTGGTTTGGTGGTGCTGAACTCTCTCAGCTTTTGCTTGTCTGTAAAGGTTTTAATTTCTCCATCAAATCTGAATGAGATCCTTGCTGGGTAGAGTAATCTTGGTTGCAGGTTTTTCTCCTTCAACACTTTCAATATGTCCTGCCACTCCCTTCTGGCTTGCAGAGTTTCTGCTGAAAGATCAGCTGTTAACCTTATGGGGATTCCCTTGTGTGTTATTTGTTGTTTTTCCCTTGCTGCTTTTAATATGTTTTCTTTGTATTTAATTTTTGACAGTTTGATTAATATGTGTCTTGGCGTATTTCTCCTTGGATTTATCCTGTATGGGACTCTCTGTGCTTCCTGGACTTGATTAACAATTTCTTTTCCCATATTAGGGAAGTTTTCAACTATAATCTCTTCAAATATTTTCTCAGTCCCTTTCTTTTTCTCTTCTTCTTCTGGAACCCCTATAATTCGAATGTTGGTGCGTTTAATGTTGTCCCAGAGGTCTCTGAGACTGTCCTCAGTTCTTTTCATTCTTTTTTCTTTATTCTGCTCTGCAGTAGTTATTTCCACTATTTTATCTTCCAGGTCACTTATCCGTTCTTCTGCCTCAGTTATTCTGCTATTGATCCCATCTAGAGTACTTTTAATTTCATTTATTGTGTTGTTCATCGTTGCTTGCTTCATCTTTAGTTCTTCTAGGTCCTTGTTAACTGATTCTTGCAATTTGTCCATTCTATTGTCCATTCTATCTCCAAGATTTCGGATCAACCTTACTATCATTATTCTGAATTCTTTTTCAGGTAGACTGCCTATTTCCTCTTCATTTGTTAGGTCTGGTGGGTTTTTATCTTGCTCCTTCATCTGCTGTGTGTTTTTCTGTCTTTTCATTTTGCTTATCTTACTGTGTTTGGGGTCTCCTTTTTTGCAGGCTGAAGGTTCGTGGTTCCTGTTGTTTTTTGTGTCTGTCCCCAGTGGCTAAGGTTGGTTCAGTGGGTTGTGTAGGCTTCCTGGTGGAGGGTACTAGTGCCTGTGTTCTGGTGTATGAGGCTGGATCTTGTCTTTCTGGTGGGCAGGTCCACGTCTGGTGGTGTGTTTTGGGGTGTCTGTAGACTTACTGTGATTTTGGGCAGCCTCTCTGCTAATGGGTGGGGTTGTGTTCCTGTCTTGCTAGTTGTTTGGCATAGGATGTCCAGCACTGTAGCTTGCTGGTCGTTGAGTGAAGCTGGGTGCTGGCGTTGAGATGGAGATCTCTCGGAGATTTTTGCTGTTTGATATTATGTGCAGCTGGGAGGCCTCTTGTGGACCAGTGTCCTGAAGTTGGCTCTCCCACCTCAGAGGCACAGCACTGAGTCCTGGCTGCAGCACCAAGAGCCTTTCATCCACAGGGCTCCTTAATTTGGGATGATTCGTTGTCTATTCAGGTATTCCACAGATGCAGGGTATATCAAGTTGATTGTGGAGCTTTAATCCGCTGCTTCTGAGGCTGCTGGGAGAGATTTCCCTTTCTCTTCTTTGTTCTGACAGTTCCCAGGGGCTCAGCTTTGGATTTGGCCCCGCCTGTGCGTGTAGGTCGCCGGAGGGCGTCTGTTATTTGCTCAGACAGGACGAGGTTAAAGGAGCCGCTGATTCGGAGGCTCTGGCTCACCCAGGCCGGGGGGGTAGGGAGGGTCACGGAGTGCGGGGCGGGGCCTGCAGCGACAGAGGCCGGCGTGACGCTGCAGCCTGAGGCGCGCCGTGCACTCTCCCGGGGAGCCGTCCCTGGATCCCGGGACCCTGGCAGTGGCGGGCTGCACAGGCTCCCTGGAAGGGCGTGTGGCTAGTGACCTGTGTTCGCACACAGGCCTCCTGGCGTCGGCAACAGCGGCCTTAGCGTCCCATGTCCGTCTCTGGGCTCCGCACTCTTAGCCGCGGCTCGCGCCCGTCCCTGGAGCTCTCTCAAGCAGCGTTCTTAATCCCCTCTCCTCGTGCACCAGGAAACAAAGAGGGACGTAAAAGTCTCTTGCCTCTTCGGCAGGTCCAGACCCCTCCCCGGACTCTCTCCCGGCCAGCCGCGGCGCACCAACGCCCTGCAGGCTGTGTTCACGCCGCCAACCTCAGTCCTCTCCCGGCGCTCCGACAAAAGCCGGAGCCTCAGCTCCCAGTCCCGCCCGCCCCGGCGGGCGAGCAGACAAGCCTCTCGGCTGGTGAGTGCCGGTCGGCCCGATCCTCTGCGCTGGAATCTGTCCGCTTTGCCCTCCGCACCCCTGTTGCTGTGCTCTCCTCCGCGGCTCCCAAGCTCCCCCACTCCGCCTCCCGAAGTCTCCACCCGCGAAGGGGCTTCCTAGTGTGTGGACACTTTTCCTCCTTCACAGCTCTCTCCCGCTGGTGCAGGACCCGTCCCTATCCTTTTGTCTCTGTTTAGTTTTTTCTTTTGCCCTAACCAGGTACGTGGGGGGTTCCTTGCCTTTTGGGAGGTCTGAGGTCTTCTGCCAGCGTTCAGTAGGTGTTTTGTAGGAGTTGTTCCACGCGTAGATGTATTTCTGGTGTATCTGTGGAGAGGAAGGTGATCTCCGCGTCTTACTCTTCTGCCATCTTCCCGGAAGTCTTCCAATTTCCCTCCATTCTTTCTTAAACCAATCCTACTTCTTGTCAAAGTCACCAATGACTTCTGACCCAGTGATCTCCTAAACCCAAATATCAGTTCTTAGCCCTCAACTCACTGACCTAACAGCAGCGTTAGATTCAGTTGACCTTGCCCTGCTTGATCCAGTTTATTCACCTGGCTCCCAGGAGGCCAGCTCAATTTTCCCTTGCCTCACAGATTACTCCAACTCAGTCTCTACTGGTTTTGCCACTTCTTCCAAACCTACTGCAATTAGAATCCCTTAGAATTCCTTTTTTGTTTTTTTCTTTCTCTACTCTCACTCCCTTGGTGATCTTATCCAGCCTCATGATTCATTATACCATTTATAAAACAATGTCTTCTGAATTTCTATCCCCTATCCAGATCTGTGTATTGAACTCCAGCCTACTGAACATCTCCGTGTGGATGTCTAGGAGAAATGCTAAGATAACATGTGCAAAACTGAACTCTTATCTTTCCATTTAAGCCTGCTCCACTCAGTCTTTCCATCTCCATGGGTGGTAAATCCATCCTTCCTGTTGTTCAGTCAAAAATTTTGAGGTGATCCTTAACTTTCCTCTTTCTCTCTCACCCACTATACAGTCTTTCAGGAAATCTAGTTGTTACACCCTCAAAATATACCCAGAATTGGATTGTTTTTCACCATCTCTACTACTGCCACCTTGGTCCTCACTACCATCCTCTCTCACTGGATTACTACGATAAAATTTAACTGGTTTTCCTGTTTCCACCCTTAACATATTCAGCATAAGTCATACCGTGTCATTCCTCCACACGAGACCCTGTGAGCGTTCTCCATTGACCTTATAATAGTCTACAAGCCCCTATATGAAACCACCCCTATTACTTATCTAATCTCTTTTACTCTGTTCCCTCTGAGTCTAACTACTTCAGCCTCTTTGCTATCAGGAATGCACCTCAGGGTTTTGCACTGGCTGTTCCTTTAGCTATAATGCTGTTTCAGTAGATAATTACATGGCTCATTCCCTCACCTCCTTCTGGTCATTGCTCAAATGTCACCTTTTCAGTAAGATCCACTCCGACTACCATATTTCAAACCACAACTCCTGATTCCCCTTACCTGAGCACTTTTCCTTTTTCTCCAAAGCACTTATCACTTTCTAACATAATATATAATTTATTATCCATTCCTTATCCTTCTCTCCCTCCAGATGTGAGCTACATGAGGGCAGGGATTTTGTTTTTGCCTGTTTCCTTTACAAGTGTCCCAAGCTCTTCTAGAGGAATACCTGGTATATAATAATAAAAATTAATAAATTTGTTGAATGCATAATGAAGGTTAAGCATTTTATCTAAGGTCATATCATTAACACAGGGCAGAGATAGGATTTGATCTCAGTAGAGTTAATTCCAAAGTCTGGGCTCTTTGCTTTATGCCAAATTACACCCTAAAGATATGCATCTTTAGAGCATGTTTTGTGGGTTTCTCATTCAATCTTTAACAGTGATTCTGGGAGAGTGACATTAGCAAGAAGACAGAATAGTAGTTTTCTTCTTTTGTCCCCCCCGACAGAACATCAGTTTTCACAGTCACCTGTTGATGAGAGTAGCATTGTGGAAGTCCAGGAGTCCAGTGGAAAAGTTCCAGTACTCTGTTGGAGCAAAAAAGTCCAGTATAGGTGCATTGAGCAGGGTAAAAAGAACAGTTTCACTTTAGCCATGTCATCCCTTTCATAAGGGGGCACAGCTAAGTGCCAAGAGAGACCTCTTTGGCCCATGTTTTTTCCATAGGGGAAAGTGAGAGCATGTGACTGAGTGCCTGGCTTCCTCAGCTGTGTAGGGTACTGTACAAGAGGCCCAGTTTCTTGCCCAGTTCAGAGTACTGAGATTATCTGCATGCTTTAGGGGCTGGAAGAGGCTCTGAGCACAGCAGCCAGGGCTTGGAGCTCATTAAAAGGACATGGGTCCTACTAACTACTTTACAGATTACATCAGGAAGCCTGCCCCTGAGCCACTGGGAATGCCTCACCTCTGGACACACCACCGACACACAGCTGGCCCATGAGCACCCTGAATGTTCTGCATACCTCATCCACACATCATCCCATGGCCAGCTTCCTGTGTGCATCTCCGTGGTCTGTGAGTGTGAGCTTTTGCAGACAGCTAGTGAGCATGTACAGAAAGCTGACTTGATGCTGTGGGATTGGAAGAAAGCAACTTGAGCATTTCAAGGCCTCACCCTAGGGAAAGCAAACAAGAGGCTCTTACCACCTGTCCTGGTTTTGTGGGATCAAGAGAAGGCATAGAATCTTAAGAATTCCCCTCCACACCGGAAGAGGGAGCAAGAAGTGTGGATTGGGTGCATTCATAAAAAAGGTCTGAGGAAAAGTTAGGATCCCTAGGAAGGCTGACTGGTGAAAGTATTTCTCTCCTCAAGCCAGTCAGAAAGACTGGAGGAGGTGACTGCTTTTTAAATGTGAAGACAGTAATGAAAGACATCAAGGAACAGGAAAAATCAAGAAAATATGACACACCAAAGGAACACATTAACTTTGCAACACCTGACCCCAAAGAAATGGAGATCTATGAATTGCCTGAGAAAAAATTCAAAATAATTGTTTTAAGGAAACTTAGCAAGCTACAAGACAACACAGATAAAAAACTCAATAAAGTCAAGAAAATAATACATGAATAAAATGAGAAGTTCAACAGAGAGATAGACATCATAAAGGACCAAACCAAAATTCTGGAGTTGAAGAATACATTGACTAAAATGAAAAATGCAATAGAGAGCATCAACACGAGATTGATCAAGCAGAAGAATCTGCGGACCTGAAGACAAGTCATTTGAAATTATACAGTCGGAGGAAAAAGGAAAAAATGAAGAAAGCCTATAGGAATTATTGGAGACAATCAAAACAATTTATGTGTTATGAGAATTCTAGAAGGAGAAGAGGGAGAAACTGGTAGAAAGCTGAAATGGCTGAAAATTTCCCAATCTGGAGAGAGAGATATGAACATACAGGTACATGAAGCTCATTGGTCCTCAAACTGGTGCAACCCAAAGAGGTCTTCACTGAGACACATTATAATCAAAAGTCAAAGAGAGAATTTTGAAAGCAGCAAGAGAAAAGAAATTCATCACATAAAAGGGAACTCCCATAAGGTTATCAGCGGATTTCTCAGCCGAAACCTTGCAGGCCAGGAGAGAGTAGATTGATATATTCAAAATGCTGAAGGAAAAAACATGCAACTCCCAGCCAAGAATACTTTACCTGGTAAAACTGTCCTTCAGAAAAGAAGGTGAGATAAAGGCTTTCCCAAACAAACAGAAGTTGAGAGTTCATCACCACTAGATCTGCCTTACAAGAAAGGCTAAAGGAGTTCTTCAAGCTGAAGTAAAAGGATGCTAATTAGTAACATGGAAACATATGAAAGTATAAAACTCAGTGGAAAGGTAAATATATGGTTACATTCAGAATACTCTACTACTAAAATGGTAGTATGTAAATCATTTAACTCGAGTGTAAAGGTTAAAAGGTAAAAACATTAAAGTGAACTATAGCTACAATCATTTATGAATGAATACACGATATAAAAATGTATGGAAAAAGATATTCCATGTAAATGGAAACCAAAAGTGAGCAGCAGTAGCCATACTTCTATCAGAAAAATAGACTTTAACTCAAAAACTGTAACAAGGGACAAAGAAGGCCATATGTGGGGCTTCCCTGGTGGCGCAGTGGTTGAGAATCTGCCTGCTAATGTAGGGGACACGGGTTCGAGCCCTGGTCTGGGAGGATCCCACATGCCGCGGAGCAACTAGGCCCGTGAGCCACAACTACTGAGCCTGCGCGTCTGGAGCCTGTGCTCCGCAACAAGAGAGGCCGCGACAGTGAGAGGCCTGTGCACTGCGATGAAGAGTGGCCCCTGCTTGCCACAACTAGAGAAAGCCCTTGCACAGAAACGAAGACCCAACACAGCAAAAATAAATTAATTAATAAACTCCTACTCCCAACATCTTCTTTAAAAAAAAAAAGAAGGCCATATATGATACAGGGATTAATTAATCAAGAGGATATAACAATTGTAAATATATACGCACGTAACATTAGAGCACTTAAAGGTAGAAGTGCTTGATTGTGGTAATCATTTCACGATGTATATTTATATCAAATCATCGCATTGGACACTTTGAATATACACAATTTTATTTGTCAGTTGAGCCTAAATAAATCTGGGAAAACATGAGGAAAAAAGATTGCTATTAAGGGGTTTGGTGTCTGGTCAACATGGGATTTCTGGTTCCCTCTTCTCAAAGTTACTTGGAATTTTGGACCTCAGGGGGGAACTGATAATGCTTTTCTTCTATTGGAATATCTACCCTGTGTAAACCAATAGCACTCTTCTCATAGTTCAGTCAGGCAGAAATAGAGAAGTTAGTCTCAATCTCGTTAAGTTAGAACTGGAGAAGATGAATTCAGTCAGTAGCTAAAGGAGAGTTCCTTTATATAGCATTGCTGGATTAATTTTTAGTCCCTTGATACAAGTTTGTAGTGTGATGATGTTGTGTGGAGTTGGTTAGTTTACAGTGTTTCCCCTACTGGACCCTGAGTGAGCATCTTGAGGGCTGAGCCTACTTCTCATCTGCCTTTGTATTTCCTTCTAGCCTGGGACTTCTGCCAGGTGTTTGCCATATAACAGTCAATCCATAATATCCATGGGTGATGCAGAAGAGGCACATCTCTCAGGCACCGGGTAATGGGGAGAATCCCGGTAGCATACGGCATGGAACCAAATGGCCCAGAGCCTGAGTTTGGAGTCAGAGGGCCTATTAGAGAGAGAAGACCCTCTACTGTTTACCAGCTGTCTGATCTTGAGCAAGTGATTTAACTCCTCTAAGCCTCAGTTTATGTATCCGAGTACCTGCCTTATAGGTATCTTTTTTAAAGTAATGACTAAAACTAACAGTCCTTGTAAAGGGCTTACCGTAGTACCTGGCTCGTGCTATTTGCCTTGTAAATTTAATCCACTGTTCTGATCTTCCTACAAACAAATCTGATAGCCCCTCCTCCTTGCTAATAACCTTCCTGAATTGTGCTCCCCCCAATCCCAGCTCTGCCCCCACCAAAGATATGTCCACGTCCTAATTCCTGGTACCTATGAATGAGACGTTATTTGGAAATAGGGTCTTTGCAGATGTAATTAACTTGAGGGTCTTGAGATGATATCATCCTGCATTTAGGGTAGGCCCTAAAATCCAATGACTAGTGTCCTTATGAGGAGAGAGGGGAGATGAGATACAGTGAAACAGGCCGTGTGAAGATAGAGGCAGAGGTTGAAGTTATGTTTGCCACAGGCCAGGAACACCAGGAACCACCAGAAGCTGGAAGAGGCAAGGAAGGGTTTTCCCCTCCCACCCCGCAAGGGATCATAGCCCTGCCAACACCTTGATTTCAGACTTCTGGCCTCCAGAATTGTAGAGAATAAATGTCTATTAAGCCACCAGGTTTGTGGAAGTTTGTTACGGCAGCCTTAAGAAACTAATACACCTTCCCCATTACTTCCCCAGAATAAATTCTAACCCCTCAGCTCAGCATAGAAAGTATTATATAGTTGATTTTATCCTTGCCTGTATCTCTGGCTTTTTCTTCTGCCACATTCATTGCTCTCGTCGCTCTAGATCTGTCTTCCCACCTGCTGATCCTTCTGCTTGAAATGCCACCCCTGCCTTTGTGTTGATAACTCTTGGTCATTCATTAAAACCCAACTCAGGTGTCATTTCCTCTAGCTCCACCCTGCCTGACATGGTAGCCACCAGTCACACATGACTACTGAGCACTTGAAATGTGGCTTGTGGGATAGAGGCACTGAATTCTTAATTGCAATTAATGTTAAAAACGGAAACACTGGAAATTTTAAAAAATTCCATGTTGATATGATATTTTAGCTATTGGATTAGACAAAAAATATTAAATTAATTTCACTTGTTTCTTTTTACCTTTCTTAACTGGGCTGTTAGAATCTTTACAATCATTCATGTGTTTATCTGCTTTCTGTTGGACAGCACTGGGTTTAGTGAGCCTCCTCTTCGTTCCTGCAGCGTTCAGTGCCCACGCACCACATTATAGGAAGTTACAGTTTATGTATCAGCCTTCTCCATTAGGAAGTTGTAGATGGGGAGTCTGTGACTCATTTTCATACCCCTGTCTCCAGCCCAGTGCGCTGTACAGAGGAAGTACTCAATAAAGCTTGGTAGAAAAAGTATAGGTGAGATGCCCTTTTCCAGCGTGTCCTTATTAGCACTCCTCTAATAAAGCATCCCTTCCCTGAATGTTAGTTGTTGGCTTGGTGGTTGGCCTGGTGAGGTCGGACTACAAAGAGGGCGGTGAGCAGCTTTCTCTAACTTTGTGTCCCTGTTGTCTTGGGTTATAGAAAGTGCTCAAAACTAGTCTGGATTATATGAATTTCTGTTGGATAAGTATTGCAGCTAAATATCTTTCCTCTCCTCTGACTTCAGTCCACCTGGATGAAATTTAAGCTGGCTGTGTTTAAGCCTGGCCTCTGGTGATGAAGAGCAGCCCTACGATAAGGCCATCTCCTCACTGATCCTTTTGGGCTCACTTTTGCCCTTGCACTTGTGGTCCCTCGTGGATTCTGAAGCAGCACATGGTGCTCTGGGGAGAGTCCTGCTGGTGTTCACCAGGCCCTGCAATCTGCTCTCTGTATAAAAGCTTTTTTTTCAGTCTTAGACTGAGTTGGTGGTGAGGGTAGAGGCTGTATGGTGAGGAAGGAGCCTTCTCAGCTGACTTGGCCAAAGCCAGCCACTCATGCCTTAGTTTAAATGCCTCTGCCAGGATGTTATACCTTACACCTAACGAGATTGTCTTGATTTATGAGTCAACCCAACACCGAAGAGTGAAGACTTGCATTCATTCAGCAAACGTTTATCAATGTGGCTATGGTCCAGGAACTCTTGAGGCACCGGGAGGGTGTGGGGTTCGCCAGGTAAATGGGCCACCATCCATGTCCCTAGGTTGTCTGAAGTTAGTGGAGGAGGTAAGTCAGCAAGTCTGTGTGGCAGGTGCTGGGATAGATGGAAGCACAGAGGACTGGGGAAGCCCATGCGCAGGGCACCCAGCGCAGGTCTAACTAAGCATCAGAATCAAGGGGTGACCTGAGTTTGAAAGTGGATTCTGGCTCTTATTAGCAGTGTAATTTACTTTTAGCTTAGATTTTTTTTTTGGCCTCACTGAAAGGCCTGTGGGATCCTAGTCCCCCCCCCAACCCCCCGACCAGGGATTGAACCTGGGCCCTTGGCAATGAAAGCACCGAGTCCCAGCCACTGGACCACCAGGTAATTCCCTAGCAGTGTAATTTTTAAAAACATTTTGAGACCTTAGTTTTCTTATCCACAATAACCAGTAATGTAATTCCCATCTGTCAGATTGTACTGAGCATTACATGAAATGATTTGTGCAAAAATTTACTGTAGTGACTAACTCCAGTGTTCAATAAATGGTCATTTTATTATTATTATTTCCTTAGAACGGGCCACGCCTGTGATCCCTGCCTTCTGAGATGATGCCCCCACCTCCTTTCCCTGCTAGCATATATTAATGGCTGTAGCCTTGGCGTTCACAAGAATAGTGCTGGGGGCTCAATGGCATCCAACACCAACCGGGTTTTGCAGCCACATTGGTTGACTTGCTTTTCCCACGTTGTCTTACAAAATTATGTCAAGCATCACTGCTTACATGACTTCCCTTGCTTGGAATTCTCTTCTCCATCTACTTACATCCTATGTGCCTCTGAGCTGAGGAAGCCTCTCCCTCCCGCTGCGGTCCACAGCAGCCTCCCCTCCCGCGAGCCCCTGCAGCAGCACATTCAGCTGATCCCACCACTTGGCAGCCTCTTTATCACAATTTCTCTTTTCTTAAACAAATTTATTTATTTTTTGTTTATTTATTTTTGGCGGTGCTGGGTCTTCGTTGCTGCACGCGGGTTTCCTCTAGTTGCGGCGAGCGGGGGCTACTCTTCGTTGCGGTGCTCGGGCTTCTCGTTGCAGTGGCTTCTCTTGTTGTGGAGCACGGGCTCTAGGCACGTGGGCGTCAGTAGTTGTGACACGTGGGCTCAGTAGTTGTGGCTTATGGGCTCTAGAGCGCAGGCTCAGTAGTGGTGGCGCACGGGCTTAGTTACTCCGCGGCATGTGGGATCTTCCCGGACCAGGGCTTGAACCCATGTCCCCTGCATTGGCAGGCGGATTCTTAACCACTGCACTGCCAGGGAAGCCCCACAGTTTCTCTAATCCTGTGAAGTGACTTTGCTTTATACATGTTCTCTATTCCTATCATGGTTTTCAAAGACTAGGTAGTTAATAAATAGCTGTTGCTTGAGGGAGAATCCTGTACAGCTTCTGCATTGTTCTGCCCTGTGTCAGTTGGGAAGAGTTTTGGCTGCAAGTGTCACTCCACCAACAGTGGACTAACCCAAAAGACACTTGTGTACCAAAGAAGAAGCCTGGAGTGAGACAGTCCTGGTGTTCATTCCTTAGCTCCATGATGTCAGCGTACTGAGTTGACATCTCACAGTTCTCTTGGCTTATCATATTTCTCATGGTTACAGGATTTCTTCTGTAGCCCTAGAAACCTCTTCTGTATGCCGTTGTGTCCAGAGGATAAGACAGGAGGGTACCTGCATGTGTGTGTGTGACACGCACACAACACAAGGGGGTAGGAAGAGAGACACAGACAGACACACACACACATACACATACACACACACACACACACACATGGGGTGGGGGGGGAGAGAGAGAGAGAGAGAGAGAGAGAGAGAGGAGGACTCATTGAGGGTCATTCTCCATTCTTTTATGGGGGAGGAAAAAGCTATCTCAGAAATCCCCTTATGTCTATTTGCAAGAATAGGCTCCTTGGAACCCTTAGCTGCAAGAGAGGCTGTAAATACAAGTTCCTGCCTTTTTCAGTTTCTGTGGTAGGGGGAAAGCAAGGGGTGCTGGCAGTGGCTGTTAGGTAGCTAAATGACAGTGTCTTCCATGTGTCCTTAGCGTGGAGGTGACATCAATTAGTACTGCTGACATCATGACATCTTGGGGAAGAGCTCACGGCAAGAAGCATCTGGCGGGAGAAACCAGTGAGCTTCTGGGAGTAGAACATGCAGCCAACTTCATTCTTTCAGGGGAAGCTTAGAAGTGTTAAGACTAAATGAAGTAAAATACCACTGTGGTATCCAGGTTAGGAAACGCAAGATTTGAGGAGAGGGACTAGTTCTGGGGAGAACTGTCTTCACAGGACTGGTCTGAGTTTAGGAACTTGGATCGTGTTCAGAATCTTTCAAAGCAAGATGTCAGAGCAAGATGTTGGAGTGGGAAGTGTCAGCAGATTGAGGATGGTGGGTGAAATGGTCCCTTGACTATTACCTTTGTCTTGTTTTCACAAAAACAGACCCTGTGACAAGGATTTGGGTGAAAATGGAGTTTTTGAGAGGTGACAGCAGGAAGACTGGGGCAGAAGTGAGAGGCGCAGGGGAAAAAGCTAATAAAGGGTGTATTCAGCCACTATGGGCAATGGAAGCTCAATCCCACAGTGGATCCTCTGAGAGATTGTGTAGAACACAGCCCAGAGCTGTTTCACCAATGAAGTGAGGAAATTGAAATATTTATCCACCAATCTCTATCTCTCATTGGGGGGGGCCAGTCCTCGGCACTTTTGGCCTGTCTTGCCATGTGGGGCTGAGCATGCTTCCTAGCCAGGGAATTCCATCTGGCAGCGAGTCACAGGATGTCACTGACAAGTATGGGAATTGATCACAGGTGGGATGTGGGAGGGGCTGAGATAATTTGAGCTGGGCACCAATAGCTTCTGCTACAGGTGGCCTCCTCCTTGGAGGAGGATGGACAGACCAACGGGCTCTATGAGAGTTTTGCTGATCTGAGAGGACACACGAGAGGAGGCGCCATAGCCTAGCTATTGCAGGCACAGAACAAGTACTTTGGCGCCCCCTGAGGGTGGAGGGAAGTACAACCAGCTCCTGTCTCCTGAAAGACATTCTGAATGGATGGTGCTGTCTGGAGGCAGGTGTGGGTACATCTGGAACAGCTGGGTGAACCTGGAATGGAACAAGAGTTGCAAAATTCTCCTTGAAGGTTGGGCATCCATAACTTTGTCTTAAGAGTGGTGCAGGACACTTCCACATTGCTAGTCTCTCTTACTGAAACTGGCAAGTCCAGAATACTGCTTAGGACATGATTTATGAGACCAGGATGGGCAAAAACCCAGATTTGGGTCAGCCACCCATGACATGAACTGGTGTGAAAAGATAAGAGGAGGGTGGGAATCTGAGAATTTAAATTTGAAACTTGAAACACCTGTTAGTTTAAGTTGGTTGCTGCCAGAGTTAAAGCTGAAATGGAAGGAGAGGTCTAGTAATCCATATATATTCATTTTTAATAAATTAACACCCTCCATTTTTAGGGTAATAGTCGGTCTCTGTTGCTTGTAATTAAAAGAGCATAACAGAAAATATATGTGTGGATTAATCTTCCACTTAAATAGTTAATCAAGGGGGTATTTTGATTTCTTTACCTCGAAATCTTTTGACACAATTTGTTTTTAAACCAGAGGGTTTAAAAAAAGAATCAGTTGATTTGGGTAAATGGTATTTGTTTTACTTGTTTTATTCCCCTCTTTCTGCACCTAAGGATACTCAAGATTCATTTGATCTCTCCTTGAACTCTTAGAAACTGCTCCACCCGTCCACTCCTCCTGTTTTTGGTTTCCATGGGTCTCGAGACTGTATTTTAGGCAAGTTCTTTTAGGATGATATTTTTTGACTTTTCAGGGCAGTCGTGATTTCAAGTATTCTGTCCTGCTGTTTCCATATACTATCAATGTCCCAGAAATGCCAATATTTTGGCATTTAAGCTACATCTGTCAGACAGCCTAATTCCCAGAAGTGGAAAAAGTTCTTTGTTAGACTTTGTGTCCTGATTTTTGGTTTGGAAAATAAGGTCATCATTGTCTTATTACACTATTCTTTCAGGTCAGGACAACATTTTCAAGTTGTCACTATTTCTCCTTGAGCAGGTACAACCCATGCAGCCTTCATCATTGAAGGACCATATTATATGGAATAAGACATATGTTAAAATTTATTACTTTCATGCTCCTTTGGGATACTTATTTCTGGGGATCAGCACACCCTATGGAGTCTTCATTGAAGGATAATATGGAACATGGACATCAGTCCCATGGAGCCAGTCGACCTCCCTACCCCACCCCAGTGAGGATTGGTTGGGAGGAAGAAGCTGAGTTAAGAGAAATATACTATTTTAAGGACATGCAAACATGATTTTATCTCTTAAAAGCTTTTTGTATTGCTTTCTATGGTCCTTGGAGACAGAACAATTATTCTTACTAATTGAATAGTCAGAAAAAAAAGTATGATTATATTTCTGATAACTTCCTGCCCAGATGTGCCTTGAAATATTTCCAACTCCAGCAAATGTCCCAATACTCCATTCTTGTTCTCCTGTGGGTGGAGTAGAGAAAGGTCCTTGTGCTGACTGGGTGCCGAGAAATTTGCGTCTCAGCTCTGCCACTAACACTCATTGAGCAATCTGGGCAATTCACTCAAACTTTCTCAGCTTTGTGTTTTTCTTTTTTGAAAAATGAGGGAATAGGATATGTGGTCCCAAATACCTTCCTGCTCTTCGACACCCATTCCAGGTTCCTGAGGCCCTTAGTCTTGTTTCACTCTTGTTTTTGTTGTTTCTGATGTGATGTGGATGCTGCCTCTTACTCTCCTGACCCGTCACTTGTGATTTAGCTTATCCCAGAAAGTTTACAAGCTTAAAGGAAACCAGCAACTCTCAGGCTTCTAGATCACACAAATAGAAACATTAAGAAGCCATCCCCCTGGGCTTCCCTGGTGGCGCAGGGGTTAAGAATCCACCTGCCGATGCAGGGAACACGGGTTCGAGCCCTGGTCCAAGAAGACCCCACATACCACGGAGCAGCTAAGCCCGTGTGCCACAACTACTGAGCCTGGGCTCTAGAACCCACTAGCCACAACTACTGAAGCCTGTGCACCTAGAGCCTGGGGTCCACAACAAGGAAGCCACTGCAATGAGAAGCCTGCGCACCACAACGAAGAGTAGCCCCCGCTCACTGCAACTAGAGAAAGCCTGTGCGCAGCAACGAACACCTAACGCAGCCAAAAATAAAATAAATTAAATAAATAAATTAAAAAAGAAAAACAGAAGTCATCCTCTGTGCCAGCGCTTTGACGCCCTTGAAAGGCTAAGTTAATACTGGAAAGTTTAGGGAACTTCAGAATTGGAGGTGCCCATTTACTCACTGCCATGGGTCAGGCAGCTCAAGTTAATATCCACACTAATTGAACACATGAATCAGAGAAAATGATGATTTGTCCCAAGCATGTGTGTGCTTAAAAAAAATGGGAATAATGAAAAACTAACATAAGACAAATTGAGCTGTAGGAATTTTGTAAATGAAAATTTCTGCCCGGAAGAAGAGTAAGAAATATATCAAGGAGCCTTGAAGATCCCTAGCTGAGCTTCTCATTTTCCCTTGGCTGGGCTCTTTTTCTTTGCAGGTATCATTCAAGTATCATGAATAAAACCGTCTATGCTGGAAAGGCTCTGAAGCCCTAGAGAGAAAGGAAAAGCTGCAGGGTATACCTAGTCAGAATAAAAGGGTGATGCTTTCTCCTAGGAATCCTTTATATTTAGACACTGGTGTGTGTGTGTACAGTGGCCTCATGTGCAAGCTGCTTTGCCTGGCTCTATACTCCTGCAGGGCATCTGAGGCCTCTGGCTCGGTTTCCTGGTTTCCTGGTGTGTTATTGTGATTCTTTGTTTTTAATAAGAAGGGTGTGGTAGACAAGGAGTATCACTGCTCAGACCCTGTTTCAAAGAGGGTCTGGTTGCCCCAGCTGTTGGGATTGATATCTTCAACATCCTTCAGCTGTCAGCGCTTTGGTGCCTCAGGTGCAAGGGGTACCCAAGGTCAGCCGCTTCACTCAACGTCAGTCCCCCTACCCAGTGTGGCCCACGTCCAGTGACTGTATGACACAGGGTGTAAGGTCTTGGCTCTCCCACCTCAACTTGGGACAACTCTGAAGGGCATTCTGGCTCCTTATCACCCTGAGGGTCAGGAACACATTGGTAGGGATGGCCTTGCAGCCCAACTCTTCCCTTTGCTCAATCCAGCCTCCAGCCTCCCCCTTTCACAGGTGTTGGGCACTCCTTAATAAACATCTGCAAGCTAATCTCCAACGTAAAGCCCCTTCCTGGGAAACCCGACCTACGACAGAAGACAACAGTATATTTGTGAAATGCAAATCAGATCATGTTATTTGCTTGCTTAAAGTGTCTCAGGGATAACGTCCAAATTCCTCAGTGGGGTTTAAAGGTCCTTTATGGACTGGGCCTTGCTCACTTTCTCAGCTCCATCTCTTGTTGCCGCCAAACTTGTACCCTGGACTCCACTCTGATTCCTTGAATGTCCCAAGCATTCTCATGCTGAGACTTTATAAATTATATTTATATATTTTTGGCCTCACTGTCACCTTCCTTGTTTCTCTGACAAACTTCTGCCTTTCCTTCAGGACACACCTTATGTTACAATAATGATTGTTCACATTCACTGAGTCCTTCAAATTTGCTAGGGACAGTATAAAGTGATTTTTGTGTATTACCCACCTAATCCCCAGGCACTGGTGGAGTAGGTACTGTCATCATTCCCATTTTGCTGATGAAAAAATAGAGGCAGAGAGTTTAAGAAGCCTTACTCAAAGTCACAAAATTGGTAAATAGTGGAGCTAGGACTCATATGGAGGTAGAATGTGCCATTATCCATTATGCTAACCCACCTTGTGCACGCTTTGAGGGAAGTGGCTTTCTTTTAGTGATGCGCTAGGATCACACCTAGTAGACTGCCAGTGAATGTTTGTTGAGTGAATGAATAAATGTAAGAATGGCTTTCCTGCAGTCCTAGTCCCATTATGTTGAGTGAAGGAGGAGGAGCCTCCCTTCCTTACTGGGGGGAGTGGGGAGTGGCAGACAGTACAGTTACTGCTCCTGTGCCCATCTCTGGCAGCTTCCCATTAGCCTGTTTTGGCTAAGGCTCTGGCAGTGACCTTTCCCTCCTCAGATGCCCTCTGCTGCATCTGAGATCCGAACCTTCCCAGAGCCCCCTTCAGAAAGCGGCTTAGAGCTGGGAGGCCTGCGTATACGTTCTGCTTTGCCATGTTCTGACTCTGTGCTTTTGAATCTCAGTTTCTTAATTGCAAAGCAGAAGCAATCATAATTCACAGGCTCTTTAGAGAGTTAAATGAGATGGTGTAGGCGTCAGAGTTCTAAACACCAGCAAATATTATTTACTGTTAGAATGGTTTGCTTCAGGTGTCTTTCAGTTCCTTCCCAGGATCATTCCAGGCAAAGCTCTCAATCCCATCCATCGCAGTCACCCTTCCTTCCCCTCCCAAGCCCCTTCTCATATGGTTCCTGTTTCCTTCTCTCACCAGCTACCAAAGTAATTCATCCCCAGCACGTATATCCCCTGTGGTAAGAATCACACCTCCTCTGATCTAATGTTTCTGGACACTGACTAGCTGGTCTCTTCTTCCACAAATGATAAAATATCAGAATTTGAAAGTACAGACAAGATGAAGAAACTAGAGATGTGGAGTGACTTGCGCAAGCTCACAGAGTAAGCTGAAGGTCCAAGGTCCAGTTCCAAGGCCTCCTACTCCATTCTCTTTCCTATTCCTTTGGCTCTTATCTTCAGGCTTGCTTTTGCATTTTAAGCATTAAAGGGCTATGGAGGAGCTTACACGGTGCTTCCTCAGGTGGCTTTTCCTGATTCTGCATGTAGCCCAGGTGGCCTTTTACACGTTCCTGTGGTACCTGACACTTCCTCTTAACAGCACTCACATAACTGTAAGGATCTGTTGGGTGGCTGTTTCCCCCAGAGACTGTAAGCTCCATGAGTGCAGGGATTGGGTCTGTCCTGTTCACTATTTATCCCTTGTACCTAATACAGTTCTTGACATCTGCAAAGTGATCAGTCCTATCTCTAAGAATATGATAAGTAGCCACTAAATAGCTGGCTGACCAACTGTGGAGCATATGCTGCATTGGAAATCTTCTTGCGTCTTCTCTAGCTGGACCCCCTAGGAAGACCAAGACAGGGGGCTGAGCATTTATGTTCTCAGGCCCCAAAAGGTCTCCTCTTCCCTTCCCCTTGGGGCATTGAAGATCCAATTTTCTCATGTCCATTCCCAGTTGCATCCCTGAATTATTTCCTCTGTAACCCTCCTTGTCCTCTATTATCAGAGTCAGTAAGTGAAAGAAAGGGGCTTGGTCCTCAGATGGCTTTGCAGTTCCCTTTCAGTCTTGAGATTCCATGATTCTTGTCTTTCATTCATTCAACAAGTATTTATTGACTCTCCCATGTCCTGAGGACTACCTTAGGCACTGGGATACATTGGTGAACAAAACAGATGCAACCCCTTGCCTCATGGAGCTTACATTCTAATGGCGGGGGGGCTGGACAGTATGCACTCACATAGGTCGGATGGTGCCGTGCACTATGGACGTCCATGAGTGTGCAGTGGAAAGGAGGTTCTGGGAGAATATGGGATGTTTTCGTTCTGTAACGTTAGGTGTCTGCAAGTCTTAGATGGAAAATCTTAAGTTGGTGACCCAGATTCTGCCTTAGGCACATTCCAGACCCGGGAAGTTATGATAAAAACCCCACTTCTTACACCTCCCTGCACACCCCGCATGATTTTTGCTGTTTCCTTGAAAAGTGTTCACTCCTACTGGGGGGCTGATGCTGCTTTGCTGGGGCTGAGTCTCCAGAGCTGGAGATAACTGAGGATGAGCTATTGATTTCTAGGGGAAACACCTCCATAGGCTAATCTGGTGTCAAGGTGATTTATACTTTTCACTAACAGATAGAAGTTCAGGAGTCCCAGGGAATTCAATCACTTTAATACCATTAAAGCTATAAATAGCCTTTAAAGACATAGCCTGTTGGTATCGAAATATCAGCCAAGTGATCTATAAAGGCTGTGGAAATTTACCACTTCCCTCGAGGAGTGACTCTGCTCATAGCCGGTGGAGCCTCTGTGGCTGCTTCTCCCATTCAAATTGTGCATCCTGTCCCAGGATTCTCTGTAGAACCCTTGCTCATCTTGAAGTCAGGACAGCCCCTATGAAACCCATCCCTTAGGAGGAGGAGGGCTCTGTCTGTGGTACCTTCATTAATTTCCATTATTTGCTCCTGAATTCATTTGTTCCTATGAAGAAGCCGTTACTGCAGTGTCAAGATCCATTTGTTTCAGCCATTTTCCTTATTATGTTAATTCTGCATATTATTAGGGTCAACTTCTTCTAATAGTTTCAATAGGTCTTGTGACCGGACATTTTCCAGGGAAAACTCACAAAAGCAAACACACAGGCCCATGTAACATAACACGCCAGCGCCTGGGCTTGTTATGTCTGTCATTGTCCTATGCTGTACTTTGGGGATTCACAGATCTGAGATGATGGAAAACAGTCTAGGAATATGCATCCTTTTGAGAGTAGTACTGCATCTCTTTCAGTTTTGAAACCCCAGTGTCTAGGACCTGTGCTCAGGATTTGAGAGGAATCGTTTAAAAATAATATACACATGTGGAAATCTACCCATCTGGGGTTTAGGCATGCCTGGGAATCTGGGATCTGGGGTGGATGAGGTGGGGGAAAGAGGGTGGAACATGAGGGCAGCTGATGGAGATCTGTTTGCTTGGGGAATATCCAGGGTGGGAACTTATCTTAAGGGGAGAAATAGCTGTGCATGATGAATTTGACCCATTTGTATGGTTGTGGTCATTGGTGCATATGGGGGTTGTGATTGTGAGTAGAATGTGGTGCTGTTCCCTCAGGTCTACGCCCAGCTCAGTCGCATGGACTTGGAGCTGAGCTGGAGGAAGAGAGAGGAAAACCTGCAATGTTTCATTCATACTCTCTCCACTTTATGTTACACTCAGTAAGAGGGTCCAGGCAGTGCTGATTTTCCCACCCTCCTGTGCCACAGACCACTTCTCAGTGTTGACTGTTCCAGAGTGTAAGTGATGCTGTCAGCTGGGAGAATACAGTACCTGAGGGGAGACAGAAATAGCAGTGGGGTGGCAGTGTGCCCAGAAAAAGTCCTGTGGTACTGACTTGATTTGCATGTGTACCTATAAATGGACCCCCAGAAATGCGCATGGGGTTTGGAGGTCTTTGTCGGAGGCTGAGGTTCTGCATGATCAGGCATCATCAAGGACAAGGACAGAGAAATTTTTATTATTACTGTTAATGTAATGTCACTTGGACCCCCATGTTGTGGAAATTTGTGTGTGTGTGTGTGTATGTGTGTGCGCGTGTGTGTGTTATTACTCAAACTCAAGGATACTCAGTTGGCACTCCAGATGTCCTTGAAGGTTGGAGGCTCTTTCCCAGATCCTCTGGTGCTTATTTGAAATATAGCTGGGGCAGCACATCTGGGTGACTTTCCAGTTGGTTTCCCAGAAGGAAAAAAACGGCTCAGAGCACTTGTTAGTCCAAAGGTTTGAATGCACCAGAGGCAAGATAATTAAGTGTCTCCAGGCAAGCGCAGAGAAGAGTAATCGAGAGAAGCCAAGTGAAGAATAATGGGGGAAGAGAGGGAAATGAAGGGTCATAACTCACAAGAAGTTGGCTGGTCTTTGTTTAGATGATAGAAGAGCTGAGTTGATAACTAGAAAGGATGGGATGAGTTGTAGCCAAAGGAAATATCATGTGAACATTTGTCAGGATGCCCAAAGTGAGTGATTTATTAAACTGGGGGCACAGAAAGTGAGCCATCTAACATGTTAGGGATGAACACGCTCCTGGTGGTGAGCAGAGATCAGCAGGCCAAGGGTCTGGTTAAGAAAATACCTTTCTAGTCTCTGCTGCTGCTTTCACTGACAAAGTCAGAACAAGGCTGAGTTCTGAAGGCAGAACTGATACCATGATGATGAGACTGTGTCCTGCTGAGCCAGTGCCATCCAAAGATGTGAGCAGTTAAAAGGCTGAAAGCAAACAGAGCCAGGAGATTGATGTTCTTTGGCCTGGCGAGGTGTTGGGGACCAGCGGTCCACAGGGGGCCTCTTTGCTAAGAGCTTGGCTTCCCTTCTGCTTGTCAAGAGCAACTTATAGCTCAGGGGAGTTCGGAAGATTTCTCCTGCTCAGTCCTTCAACTTGAAGGTGTAGGCAGGCAGAAAGGAAATGCAATTTTCTGGAAATCAAAACTGCTTCTGGATGAATGACAATTCTATACTAGGATGATACCTTTCTGATATTGGACTACTGGCTCTGAGATTTCCACCATTCAGTCCAAGCGGACCCTGTGTTAGATAATAAAAGTGAAGCTAAGGGGAAATGTATGATGATGCCTCCTGGTTAAAACAGCTGTCATGTACTCCCTCAGCACTGTCCGGACTCCAACAAATACGATACTTCACTCCTGTCTTTCTTCCTTTAGGCTTGTGGCATGGTGACCAGCCATCCTGGATTGCCCAAGACTGAGGGGTTTCCCAGGCTGTGGGACATTCAGGGCTAAAACCAAGAGAGACCCTGACAAACCGGCCATTGCCCACACTAGAGTGGGAGAGCCTCGTTAGCTACGCCCTGTGCTAAACGTTTTACCTGATTTATTTCATGCATTTCCTCTCCAGTGTCTGAGGCAGACTCTATTTGCATTTATTTCCATTTTATCAATGAGCATAGCCAGGCAAAAAGAGGTTAGCTGACTTGCCCAACAAAAGGTTAATGTCAGTTTTCTTTGGGTAGTGAGATTTTGAGTGAACTTTACTGTTTTTCTTTGTTCTCTATATTGTTTGAATTTATTAAATGAGCATGCATTATGCAATAATGATGAAAAACCCAATAGCCTATTTTCCTTGTGGAAAAGTAAGTAATTTACCAAAGTCATGTGTTTAATGAGCTGAGTCTGGAACCCTGCTCTGATGCATTCCCAAGCCCGTGCTCTTTACACAGGCAAGACTGGCTTAGACAATCAACTCCCTTGTAATAAGGTCCTTCTGGTTCTTTAGGACATCCTTATCCCCACTGACTAATCCCCACTGACTTAGAACCATCCTGTGCTGAATTCTCTGTAATGCAGAATGTTAGAACGACTTCATTGTTTAATAGCTTCTCAACTGGGCTGAGTGGTCTCTTTTGCGGTGAGCAGATTTCTTTTCAGCTACAAGATGCCAGATATGAAAATCTTGTTCTTAGCATATTTAATTGGCACCCTGGGGCAAATGCTGATAAAGTTCTTCTATTTCTCATGAATATGAGAGAGTATATGGAAACTCAGTGGCGGGCTCCTAAATTTCTCTATTTTATAACCAGGGCTGTTCGTCCCCTGCTGTCTGGAGCATCTGTCCAGTTCCGGTTGCTGCCTCAGAGAGAAAGTGAGAGGAGGAAGGTCAGCTGACAGACCCTGCCAGGTGGGGGAGCTTTGAGCCCAGCCCCGTTGGCATTCTCAGATTACTTAGTAAACAGTTGTCTTCTCAACAGTCCAAGTCTGCCTTGAATGTTCCAAATTAATGGGACTCCCGTTCATTTTAAAGAAAATTACTTTGCTGTTTCCCCTTATTAGCCTGACACATTTAAGAGCACTGGAAATTTCCTTGCAATTCCTCTTCTACTCTGTCTCATACTCATTCATGGTTTGGTGGGAGGCATTTGGTAGAGCAACTGAGACTCTGGAATCAGATGGCCTGCATTCAGATGACAACTCTGTCCCCCTGTGAGCTGTGTGACCTTGGGTAATTCACTTCATTCCTCTAGGTGTAAATGATCTCATTTATAAAATGGGATAATGGGTCATGCTTACCTCATGGGATTGTTGTGAAGATTTAATAACATGATGTATGTATAATGCCTGCTGCAGAATAAATGCTTAACACCTATATCAGCCAGGATTTAACCAGGGCAGGCAGAAATCATGGGCAGGTTTGACCCCAGGGACATGGGGTCAGGAAGGAGGATCACAAGCAGGCTGGAACTTCACCGGCATATGGTCTGAAGCCGCTGCCTACAGGCAGGATTTCTTCTCTCTAGTGAAAGCCTCAGTCCTGCTTTTAAATCCTTCCGACTGACATACATAGACAGGCTCACTCAAGATACTGTCCTTTACTTAAAGTCAACTATTAGAGACTTTAAGTACTCCTGCAAAATCCCTTCACAGTAGCACCTAGATTAATGTCTGGGTGAATAACAGCACTGCAGCCTAGCCAAGGTGTCACATTAAAAAGCCATCATCGGGCTTCCCTGGTGGCGCAGTGGTTGAGAGTCTGCCTGCCGATGCAGGGGACGCGGGTTCGTGCCCCAGTCCGGGAAGATCCCACATGCCGCGGAGCGGCTGGGCCCGTGAGCCATGGCCGCCGAGCCTGCGCGTCCGGAGCCAGTGCTCCGCAACGGGAGAGACCACAACAGTGAGAGGCCCGCGTACTGCAAAAAAAAAAAAAAAAAAAGCCATCATCAACTGTTAGCTGTTATTATCTGTATTAATTTCCTGTGGCTGCCACAAACTACCACAAATTTAGTGGCTTAAAACAACAGAAATTTATTCTTTCTTAGTCCTGGAAATCAGCAATCTGAAACCCATATTCACTGGGCAGAAATCAAGATGTCAGGAGGGCCATTCTCCCTCTGAAGGCTCTAGGGGAGAATCTGTTCCTTGCATCTTTCAGCTTTTGGTGATTGCTGACATTCCTTGGCTTGTGGACACTTCAGTCAATTTCTGCTTCTGTGGTCATATTTGCTTTCTCCTCCTCTGTGTGCATTAAATATCCCTCTGCTTCTCTCTCATAAGGACATTTTGATTACATTTAGGGCCCACCTAAATAATAGAGTATTCCTTATATATATATATATATATATATATATTCTCTCTCTCTCTCTCTGTCTCTCTCTCTCTCTCTCTCTCTCTCTCTCTCTCTATATATATATATAAAGAATTGGCTCATGTGATTATGGGGGATAAGTCTCACAGTCTGTCACCTGCAAGCTGGAGACCCAAGGAAAGCAGTGTTGTAGTCCTAGTCCAATTCCAAAGGCCTGAGAACTAGGGGAACTGATGGTATAAGTCCTGGTCCAAGTGTGAGAGCAGGAGACCAGTATCCCAGCTCAATCGGTCAGGCAGAGAGTGAATTCTCCCTTCCTTCAGCGTTTTGTTCTCTTCAGGCCCTGAGCAATTTTTGATTGAATGATGCCTGCCCACAGGAAGGCAATGTACTTTGCTCAGTCCACTGATTCAAATACTGATCTCATCTAGATACACCCTCACAGACACACCCATAATGTTTAGCGGGATATCTGGGTACCCCATGGCCCAGTCAAATTGACATATTAAATTACCATCCCAGGGCCCCTGCCTTAAGGGAGCTGACTGGTAGCAAAGGAGGGACTGCAGGCGCGTGAGTAGTATAATACAAAAAGGAGGGCCAGGGTGCCTCAGGGTGGTTGTCTGTAATGTGTTGCAGGATTTTAGAGGAGGAAAGAATCACTCTCAATTGTGAAGATCTTGGAGGGTTTCCTGGAGAAGGGAGCATTTGAATGAGACCTTAAAGGATGATTGTCAAAAGCAGTGGATCTCAAACTTGAGCATGCATCAGAATCACCTGGAAAACTTATTAAAACACAGATTATTTATGAAAACCTCTAGAGCTGCATATTCGGTAGATCCTGAGTAGGCCTGAGAATATGCCTTTTTTAAGTAAGTTCCCTGGTGATGCTGATGCTGCTGGTCTGGGGACTGTGCTTTCAGAAACACTGTCTAGACGTGTAAAGATGATGGTAGTAGGGGACAGGCCTAGCTCCTCTCCCAAACTAATTTAGCTCACAATTCAGATGTCATTTTCTCAGAGAGACACTCCTCCTTTAGGATATAAGAAAATTTGTCATTAATACCCTGCTGTTTTTCTTCATATTTATTTATCATGACCATCACAGGGGCGGTTGTCTGTCTCTCAACAGAGTAGAAACTCTCTTTTGTTCAGAGCATTTAGAACAGCACTTAGCACACGGTAGATGCTCAATAAATAAATATTTGTTCAGTGGAAGAATGAATGATCTCCCAGGTCCCATGTAGTTGAAAGTTCTTTACCTCTTCTTATTTTGTTCCTGCAGCACTAATCCCGTTACTTCATCCTGAGAACAATTTTTAAATAGAATTAAATCAGTCAAGTTGGCTATTTGAGAGGAGTTTTTCACTATTTCAACAAGATGTGCTGGTTGACACAGCCTATGCAGAACTGAAGATAATTTGGTGTTTCTTTAAGCAGTGGAGAAATGCCCGTAAAGTAATTAGGATGGCTTCAATTCATTTACTTCTTAATATTTCCATTTTTGAATAAATATTTCATGCATTGGTCTTCTGGGAGGCAGAGAGCCAGAAAATTTCAGCAAGAGCATATGTATAAAATTTCTTTTTTTCCCTGCAGTAGCACATTTTGAAAGCTATCTCAACAGGTTATGACAAGTAGAACAGGAAAATATTATTTTAATATCCCTGGGTCAATTATTAGAATTACTGAAAAATATACTTAAATCACACTTTATTAGTGTGATCCACTTTGAGGAGGAGGGTAGGTGAGAAAGAACTAGACTGGTTTATCATAATTAAGTTTGTGCCCAAAATGACAAAACAAATCAAACGTGCTGGATACATCTGCCTTGTGGCCACTGGGTACAACTGTGAAGCGGGGGAATGGAGTCTGTCTAACTGTGCTTGCTGCTTTGTAGCAAGAGGTAAAATCTAAAGAGAATTTCAAGCAAAGTGCATCTCATGAGCTATGTTCTTAAAATTTCCCTTCAGAAACAGATGTCGCATAATAAGCAGTAATGAAAACTTTGAACCTGTGGAAGGACATTTTGAATAACTAGGAATTCATTTTAGTCATTGCGTCTGATTACATACAGGGCTCCACCCTTGTTCCTCTCCTTTTAGGCAGGACTTGGGAGGAAGGAATGAGGTCAGGGCAGGGGGCAACATGCTCTAAGTGGAATGGTACAGTGGTTTGCTTGGAACGGTCCCAGTTTTAGAACCAACTGTCTTGAATCCTGGAAAACCTCATTGTTCTAGGCAAACCCGGGTAACTGATCACCCTAGAAGAAGTCAGCTCCCTTATTGAGTAATGACACCCTGTTACTAGAGGCAGGAAAAAGAAATTGAATGGACAACTCCCTGCCTTGATAAAGAAGTGATTTCTGCGTGGGGTAAGTCAGTGTCTACTGGGCTTTGGAGGCCGACTGCTGCACTCTTCTCATTTTATAAACAAACCATGCTCTAAAGAAGCTAAGTGACTAATTATGTTTATATAAAATAGTTTTTGCTTCTTTGATTTCCTATTATATTTTAACTTTAAAACAAAGACAGATGAACTTAGAGTTCTCATCCTCTCTAATAGATCTCTAGTTGACGATCTTTGTTTTTGAAGATCATTGCTATTTGACGAATAAGTCACTCCTCTGTCAAAGAATTATAGTTAATTGGTGTTGTAGTCTCCAAATCCATACTAAGACTTTTCTCCTTTTGCTGGTAGGAGGATTATTTTAATTGTGTGTGTGTGTGTGTGTGCATGTTTGTGCATGTGTGTATGTGAGAGAGAAAACAAGTGCTATCTTGTAGTATAGGATTTTTTCAAAAATTTCTTCCAAATTTTTATAATTTATTATCTCTACTATTGATACTTGTCATTTGAAGCAAAAGCGAAGCACCTTTTTTCGTGGAGGACAATTCACCCGTTGCTCATCTGTCTGTTCTCCAGGTTATGGGTGATGTGCGGGCACAGAGGAGCTAGACTGTATCCTCATACCCATAGCCACAGGACAATAGGAAGGGGAGGTTTTGAGTGAGGTAAGTGGGAAGCAGCACAGCCTGGCTGGAAGATAAAGTTTACTTCTTCACACCATCCTAGCTAATGGCAGGTAAAGAACTGGATTCAATCTTGCCGTTAGATTTAGATGAAATCTTGCATCTGCTCTAAAAAGGGTGAAACAGTTCCTTGGGCAGACAGTGTGTGTGAAGAAAGTATAAACCGCCTACACACTGTTAATTCTCCCCTTATTCTTTGCTTACAGATTCCTAATTTTTTTGGAGGCAGCAATGTGAGTAGTTTTAAATACTCCATTTCACAATCTCTCTTGCAGATTTCTAGCCTTGTAGCACAGTTCTGACCAATGCAGTACAGGCAGAAGAGCCTTTTGCCTTTCCCCATACTCCTTCTTCTCATTGAAAGGACGTTATAATGCCTGGAGATGCAGCAGCCATACTGTGACTAGAGACATACATGATGAAAAGGTCAAGGGAATATCCCATCAGCCCTGGCATTGTTAAGCTGGTGAACTAACACCTACTTTGAGAATTTTTGTTAAATGAGGTGACTTGGTTAAGCTTGTTAGTTGCTCCAGGGAGGATTTTTTGTTTCTTGCAAGTAATTGCTTCCTAACTGAGCAGGATAGCATGATATAATAGAGAGAATACTATAGTGGGAAGCCAGAAAACTGTTCTAATTTATTTTTTATTTTTTTCCCCTAGGTAACTTATCTTGAGATATTCCCTTTAAGTCCTCAGATTCCTCCTTTTGTTGTGTGGCACACAATAAGACCTCTATAAACATGGCTAAATTTGTAAAATAGTATAATGCAGGCAGATGGGTCAGATGATCTTTGAGGTCTCTTTTAGGTCTAAGAGGTTAATCCAATTGCAATTCACTTATGAAAGAGAATTTGCTATTTCAAAGAAAATTGGTGTTTGTTCACATGTGTGTATGTGTACGTGTGTATGATGTTTAGAATTAAAAGGTAAAATAAGTTTTATATTTTAAATGCGTGTATGCTTGTATATCTACACACATTTGAAAGCCTATGACATAATAGTAGTAATTAATTTTCTTTGTTTAAGCCAGAGCTGATTAGCTTGGTCCTCCTTACTGTGTTTCTCTGGCACAAATGCTGGTCTTTGCTGTTTGCATTGCGTTCAGCTCTGGCAGCTCTTATGTATCCTGCCCTTCTACCCCAGACGTGAGTTAAGATTGATCAATGTTGATGAATTGCCTTGAGCTTCGCGTAGATCTGGGGTTATTGCAGCCTAAGGAAGGAGGGCCATGCTGCGTGACCAAAACAGACAAGTCTGTAATAAAATCTGTTCAATGTTTGTATTCCTTAAGCTGCACCTGTGAAAGGAGCCCAGTCCCTCCATCCTCCTGCCCTGTGACACCATGGAGTTGAAATACAATAACTGGAATGACTGTGCTTTGGGTCTGTGTGATGTTATGGCTGTTGCCTAGACGGAGAAGCAGGCAGGGCTTTGTGACTTAGAGGTCATAAAATCCATCCATACCAGGGACAACCTTGATGTCTTCCAGGACTCTGGGCCTCTGTTCAGTATCATCACTTCCAGCCAATGGGAACTCTCGAGGGATGGCCTTTTTTCATCCATATTAATGGGCTGTTGAGAAAAGCAAGCCACCAATCAAGATAATTATCAGTGTGCTGCCAATAACTGAGTGAAGCTTTAAAGATATTTGTCAGTGTAGTTGTTTTGCAGTAGAAGAAAATAACGTTGATTGCCGTAGTTGCTCAAGCTGAGAAGTGAAATGACGGGTGATTTCAGTCTCCTACCCCCACCAACACTGCTCTTGAACTATGCTTCTTCTCCCTCCTCCTTCACCACCACTTCACCCTCCTCTTCCTCTCCTGCCCATTTAATATTAGTATTCTTATGGGGTAGTTGGCTTTCTTCCTCTGTGCTCTCTCGCATGGGCTGGCTGCAAAGCTCATTTACCTCTGATTTCCTCTTTAGGGTTCCAGGTGGAACTTCTTCTCTTGTAATCAGCCTCTGAAGGTAAGGTGATGGGGTGGCTAGGACAGTTACTTCAGAGGCATCTTTACCCTCGTGGTGAGACAAGATGGAAGTAAATGTGTGCAAAGAGGACTCTGCTTAATATTATCCTACATTATTGCACCTCTAGTTAGAGCCATTAGAAGAGAACTTTGAAGTCAGGTCACTGGGGCCCATCCTTTTTCCTCCAATGATATATCTTTGTTTAAATGATTGTCTTGTCCAGTGTATGCATCTCTATGCCATTACTGAGGTGTGATGAACGTATTAGAGCAGCAAGCTTTATCAGAACTTCTTCTTTCATTTTAATGTTTTCTTTGTATTTCATGTCATTCTCTAAGCATATTTCAAGAATGCTGGACCTGAACCTCTATGAATCAAGTATGTTATATGATCCTGAAAGGCAATATTGACTAGAAGTTAAAGGCACAGGCTCAAAACAATTGTATATGCCTGACTACAGTGTCTGGCTCTGTCTCTTCCTAGTTGTCTGATTTAGGATAAGATATACAGCCTGTCTGGGTCATAATTTTAAAATGGGGAAAACAGTTCCAATCTCCTGGGTAGTTGCTAAGGGTTAAAATGAGATAATATGGGAATGGCAGTTAACACAGGCCTTGACATAGGGTAAGAACTTAATAAATGATGTGTGTATTGTGTGTGTGTGTGTGTGTGTGTGTGTGTGTGTGTGTGTGTGTCCGGGCTTCCTCAGATCTACGAATAAATTGGAGGCTGGGTTACATACCAATACACCCATATAGCCTCATTAGCATTCTACAATTATATTCATTTTTGATAATCTGTAAGTATGTTTTTTTTTAATTGAGGTATAGTCAATATACATTATATTAGTTTCAGGTGTATAACATAATGATTTGTATATATTGCAAAGTAAGTACCACAGTAAGTCTAGTTAACAATAAGTATGTTTATAAACGTTTATATATGTGTATATATAAATGTGAATATGTATAGAGGAACATTATTTTTATTTGGCATCTGGTGTTGAGTTGCTGTGTGGTATAAATTTCCAACTTTAAATTGCCTCATATGCATTTAGTCATTTTTATTTTCTTTAGGCCATCCTTTGCAACAAGCTAGTTTAATTTTTTTTCAGGGCATAAATGTGCTACATGCCAAAACCTGCATTAATTCCATAGCCTCTGCAAAGTAAGCCCGGCCTCCATAGCATGGTGTACTTCTGTTTGGCCCTGACTCACAATTCTAAACTCATTACCTTCCATTTAGCCCTCTGCCACTAATTTCATGCTGTTTTAGCCTCTTTTAGTCCTCAAACACATCTTATACTTTAATATCTTCATGCCTTTGTATGAACTTTTTCCTCCATCCTGAACACCCACTATCTTTTTCTTGTGGGATCTGGGATCCCTAATCCTGCTTGAGATCCAGCTAAAGTGTCACTCCTTTCCCCACAAAAACCTAGGGGTTTTTACTTCTGTACCTTTATGATAGCTCCTGTTTCATTGGATTGTAATTATTTTGTTACTGGAATTTCTCCTCCACTAGATTGAACTCATGTGCATCTGCAGTGCCAGACACAGAGCCAGGAACATGGTAGTGTTACCCAGCTCAAGCTTGCTCTGCTTGCTGCATGGCAGGCCAATAAATTGGGAGATGAGACAAGTTGTTGTGGCAAGGAATAATGACTTTAATCGGAAAGCTAGTGGACTGAGAAGATGGCAGACTAGTGTCTCAAAAAACCATCTTCCCTCAGTCCAATTTTGGGCTCCTTTTATACAGAGGAAGGGGAGCGGGGAGGGGCCCACTGCAGTGCCGACCAATGGCTGAGCGGGTCCACTAGTGGTTGCTGGTTGACAGTTGCTCGCTCGCTAAACGTTGCTTGCTTGGGGGAGGGGTCCACTGTGACACTGACCAATGGCTGAGCGGGACTGCTATTGGTCACGCCTGCCCTGCCCCTATTACAGTAGGATGCTAGGACATATTTTTGGTGAGTGTTGCAATGAGTGTGTGTAAGCATAAAACAATAAATGTAATGTTCACATTGAAACAAAAACAAGCAACAAATTCTTCTGTCTTAAACAGATAATAAATAGATATAATTCACTGTTACCTTATTATTAAATAAATACTTTAGCATTTACTGTAAAAAGTATCTTGTAGACATTAGCAGTACTGTCAAGAGAACTTTATGCAATGATGGAAATATCTATGCTGTTCAATATGATAGCCATTAGCCACATGTGGCTATTGAACACTTGAAGTGTCTTGAGTGACTGAGGTATGGAATTTTAAATCTTACTTAATTTTTAATTAATTTAAATTTAAATTTGAATAACCACGTGTGGTTAATGCCTGCCGTATTGGACAGCAAAAGTCTATTGTACTTAGTGAAAAGTTCTCAGAGTTCATGTGTAGATTCAAGGCTTATTTTAAGGAGTCCTAGATTCAGGAAGTAAATTGATATCATCGACTTGAGGTGCCTGAAACACTAAACAACATCCGTCTGAACCTGCCAATTAGTCATTTTTATTTAAATAAAATGTTAACATACTTTTAGAAATTAGTCTCTTATGCTTGGTGTCATTAAATGTTACCTAATAGGGACCAAATTAGGGAAGCGATGTTTGTGTTCATTCAAATAGAATTAACCTCTTTCTTTTTCTCCCTCAAGGTTGGTTTAAAGATGTTTGGCTTCTAAGCTCATGCTAATGGGTAATTGCCGGTAGTTCTACAGAGAGCAACAATAAACGGCTGAATTGTGGTACCTGAAGGGTACTATCCAATAGTACAGAACTCCAAGGTACAATTTAATAAAGCGTAGACTTAGTGTAATCTTTTATTCCATTGGGGTACCATTTGAGCCACTGAAGGAATAATTTCCTAAATTGCACCCTAGTGGTCTAAATGTTAATTCAGCTTCCAGAGATTTCTAGTTTAAAGTCAAGGAGTAGATTTTACATTATGAAATCCTGGTCTACAAATTTTATTTCTTTTAAACATCTAGATTAAGAAATCACAGCTTTCAAAATGAAAGTGCAAATTGATAAATGGAGGAGGAGTCAATTGCATACTTTTTTTTCAGTTGCTAAGAATTCTTTGAAACTTGAAGCAAAGTTTTGTGGTCAGTTTTGGTGTTAACTATCTCAGGAGATTAGTTATATATCTCTTTGTTGATTTTAATTTCATTGGTCTACTTTAATTTTTATTGCCCTGTTTTATAATGTGCTTGGTTTTGTAAGCTGTATCTGATCTGGTAGATGCCAGTTTTCCTCTCCACACTCACATGTGCAGAGAAAATGCATTTCTTTTCTGACTTTATTGAATAATATCCCAGTTGAGGCCCACATTTTGGGTGGAATAAAGGAACTTTATTCATTTTTTATTTAGTCTAATCCAAAAATAATTAATAGCCCCATTAAATAAAAGTAGACTTTGAGGTCCTCATTTTTTCTGATTTTCACATGTCCTCTCTTTCACTCTTCCCAGAAGCAACTTGGGTGTGTGAGTGTGGCTTATGTGGCCTTGAGGGGAGAGGTACTTATAATGTCATGGGGCCAAGTTATATATGCCCTTTCCACAGGGTGATAGCTGTGGAAAGGCTAAGAGGGCTGCTCTCTGAGGCTGGTGAATGTGCTGATGCATGGTAGGTCCCGTCTGTTGGAGAGAATGTTTTTCTCTACTCTTGACTTCCGTGAAAAGTGATTTTCCCAAAGCAGACTTGTGTGGATCTTGCCCTACCCATTCCTTTCCTGCTAGCAGAGGTGGAGTGAGGTACCCGGTTGGAAGGCAACAGGTTTCTTCAGTACTTGGAGAGGATCTGTCCGAGGTCCTGAGTGTGTTCTCAGTTCTTCCCAGAAGCAGTGTCTAGGGCAGGTGGGTCTGCTTTGCAGATTCACACTCGTCTTGTGTGTGCTGTCTCAAGTCTGGACAAAATTCTGGGTAGGGTGTTATCAGGCCCATTTGGCTTTGACTTTCCTCCTCCTCCCCCTCCCCTCCCCCCTCCCCCCTCCCCCTCCTCCTCCTCCTCCTTCTTCTGTTTGGGTTAAGGTCTAATTGAGACTATTTGCCCAGGCTTTAGACAGTGCAAGAACTGTACTCTCCCTGTTGCATTTATCAGCCAGATCTGAGGGTCCCTAGGAGGTATCTTTCGCTTTGGGATGGTAAGCTCCATTTTTACATTCTTTGGTTGACTTCTGTGACACTAGCTCCCCACCACCACACGCAGATATTGCTTGTGAATCTTAGAGAATTAGATGGCAGCTTTACAGAGATGAGTGAACTTTGTTAATACAAAATAAAATGAAGCCCCTACTGTGTTGGTATCAATCTCACTCGGCTGAGAAGAAAACATGAAAAATGATTACAGATCCAAAGCCCAACAGAAGAAAAATGTCATTAAAGAAAGTTTGTGTCTGAGATGCTTTACTCCTGAGAATTAGACTGGCATTGAAACAGAGCAGGCAGCCTCAGGAATGCCCAAATTTATGAATGCCATGAAAATATATACTTTGCATGTTGTTATCATCTGTTAAATGGGGGTGTTATAATACCTACTTGACAAAGTTGTTTCTGACATAGAGTGAAATCATATTGTACATAAAGATCACTTCAGCATGTGTGACTCAAATTTGTACATCTCTAACACATATATTATATGCATATATTTGCATATAATGCATATATTTGAATATTATAATATACGCATATTATTTGTTTGATTGTGAGTACAATGATTGAAACAATGATTGTTAAGTTCATAAACACCAGGAATTTGATTGCACCTTACAGCATGTTCTTTTGTAAAGCAAGCAATTCTGTAATTTTAATAGTCAATTCCTGACTTTAAAAATTTTTGTGGTTTAGATAGGTTACTGCACTTCAATTTTCTTAAAAAAAATGACACCTATCTTCATTTTGCCTTTCCTGGGTGCAATAAGTGTGGATGTGCTGTATTCTGTAGGGTTGGAAGAGACATAGTTTTCTTTAAAGAAACTCTGCTACTACCAGGCTTATTTCACTGAGAGAGAAAATTCAGTTTAGCAAATCATTGTTTGTTTTGCAACAGATGAAGAAAATGGTAGTGAAAAATGAACTGTCAGATTGGTGCTGGTCTGTTATGTCTTCTCAGCTAGCTCTGGTAAGCATTAATGAGCAGAGTGCAAAAATAGTTATTTTGAGGTACAATGTATGGTTGCTTTAGAAAAATATAGTCATCTACCTTCAGTTTCAGGCAAATCAAACTCTTGAGCTAAAACTGCATCCTGATTTTCTGAATAGCCATATGTAATGCCAAGAGTCACTCTAATTAAAATTCTGCAACATGAGGCAATGGGAGAAATGATGAATTACCCATTTCTAATCTCTTCCCCTGCTGCCATTTCATCAAATATCTAAATGAATAATTAGTAATCAAAATTTCACCTTAGGGAGTATTTGTTGAGCACCTATAGGTGGTTGGGACTGTGAAGGATACAAAAGCTTTCAACAAAGTCTTTACCTCATAGAAAGTAATTGATAGGAAAATGACATTCTCACAAGAACAGTTAAGAAATGATATGAGTTTAAATTTAAGTGCCTAAGAAATTGGTAGAAACATTTTTAAGAGTTCAAAGGAAGTAGAGACTTCTGTGGGTCTAGGAAATTGAAGAAAACTGGACTGTGTAGAATGGTTAAGAGAGTAGAGGTTAGGACATGAGGATGAAATTCAGAGCAGGGGTGAGCGATAGAGAGCAGACATAGGGTTACAGTAGGCTAATTAGCTTGGCTGATGAAAAGAGTCTCTGAGGCGAGTTATGATTATGAGGTAAAACTGAGCCAGCCAATGACTGTCAACATTAACAAGGTCAGGAAAGTTAAAGTTGGTTTCCTTCCACACGCATGTGTGAACCCCTGGAGAAAGCTAATAGCCATGTAGGCAGCCAGTGTGGTCTGAGGACATGTGTGGGCATGAGTGTGTGTGAACAGTGCTGTGCAAGGTCTTCACTTAGGAACAAGGGGTGGAGTGTCCTGTTGTAGAGGTCAATTCTTGGGTTAAGTTTCTAGGAAATGCTAGGCCTAGGAGTAGGGATGGTGGAGATTGGCAAAAGAGAGCTAGGAAGGTTTACCCACAACGTAGGGTCTGCCTAAGGTAAAAAGAAACCTCCCTAGGTGACTTTAGTTCTTTGCCAAGGAACAAAACCTAAAGACTCAGTTGTGGGAGGAGTGCTCTTATGGTTGCAGCCTAATTTATGTGGCCAGTTTCTCTACTGGCTCTTTTTGCTGAATTGTAATCATCTTGAGGTTGTCTGTCTCCAGCATAAGAAAGAGAAAAGAACAGGAAATAATAAGAAGAGAGATCTTCTTAGAACTTCAGAACTTCAGGTGCCAGGCCAATATGCTTCATATACCACTTTTTTTTTTTTTTTTTTTTTTTTGCGGTACGCGGGCCTCTCACTGTTGTGGCCTCTCCCGTTGCGGACCACAGGCTCCGGACACGCAGGCTCAGCGGCCATGGCTCACGGGCCCAGCCGCTCTGCGGCACGTGGGATATTCCCAGACCAGGGCACGAACCCGTGTCCCCTGCATCGGCAGATGGACTCTCAACCAGTGCCCCACCAGGGAAGCCCACCACTTTTATAATGTAATTTTTCTGTTAACAACCCTAAAATAACTGCTTAATTCCAACTTTACTCTTTTATACTCCCCTCTAAGGATCAGAACCTACTTTGTCTGTCTACCTGTCTGTCTGTCTGACATCATCATCATATATCTATCACCATCATCTCATTGTGATTCCATCATTATTGATTTCCATTTTTTTACTTTAGTAAGGCTAGTCTCCTTACCAGCCATGACACCATAACCATTTCTGTTCCATGGACCCACTGTTGTTTCCCTAGCCTGGAAAGTGCCCAGTTTTTGGCTTGGATTCAAATTCTACTTATTCTCCAAGAATTCATCTCAATCCCCACCTGCTCCATGAATTTTCATCTCTGCATTTGAACCTGGAATGACCTCTGCATTTTCTGGACCATTAAAAAAAATTGAGAAACATACAGCACAGAATTAGAACGGACCAAACCACTGGAATGTTGAAGACTCTAGAACATACCATGTTATAGTCTTTGTAATTGTACTTACAGTTCTATTTAAAAGGATCAGGACCATTAACCTGCGGAGGTCTAGCCTCTGTTTGATATATTTCTAGTAGCAGGGAACTGTCAGTCTCTTCCATTTTGTTTCAGAAGGGTATTTACTGTTTTCCTGTCTTCCTGTTAGACTATATAGAAGCAGGGCAGAGAACATGTTTATATGTCTTTGTATTGATGATGCATCACAAGTGTTTTGAGCAGCAGCTATCTTTCAGACATGGTACTAAGAGCTGGAAATCCTAAGATGAAAAAAACACAGTCCCTTACTTCAAGATGCTTATTTCCTATGAAAGTGAGCCTGGCTCATAACAGGTGATCAATAAATATTTGTTGAAGAAGAGAAGAGAAAGAGGCAGTAAAACCAACTATTATTACTGACTCTTTAGAATATGGTTTCCTGGGTTAGATTGCCTGGCTTTGAGCCTTGGGTCTGACACTAGCTGTTTACTAAACTGCATCTCAGTCTCCTCATTATAAAATAGAATATTAGATTTGAGTGAAATAAGGTACATAAAGTGCATTATATGGCATCTAGCACATAGGCTCTTCATAAATGTGATGGCAATGACAATAATGAATTGGAGTTATTGGATAGTGGCATGTGCAGAATGCTAGGAAAACAAAGAAGGGGGGCAGAGGAGGGTGAGAGGAAATGGTCAGGGAAGAGGTATGTGAAGGACAATTTGAGAATTCTGAGCTATGAGCTATGCTGAACGTATAGGGAAATGTATAATAGAGATTGAGCAAAAACAGATTTGACCTTTACAAACTGGAAGATGGTACCAAGTCTTCTTAAACTCAGAGATGCCATCAGCAACGTGACACTATTCCAAGAATTCCAGGGCAAGTACTACCTTTTGAGACAATAATTGAAATAGTTTACCATATATGAGCTCTGTGTTCAGCATTTTTGTAAGAAATGTCTGAAAATATCTATAAATACGGTGGATGAACAGCTAAGAAAAACACTGGGAAGTGCATCAGTTGTTCACCAGCACTTGTTCTTCTAACACAGCATTAAATGAAAAGAGTCTGGTTGCTTTTGTCTATACTGATCTCCTGGACTTATTGGAAAAAATACCCTCAGAAGACAAATGCTAGAGGGCCAGATGGAGGCTATTCTATTTTCTATAGGGACATGTAGAGTTCTGCTGTGGATTTTACTTTCAGTTACTGGGGTAGAAGTTGTTATTTCTACATATTTCTGGGCAGTGTTAAATACCCTTATTTCTGGATATCTCATTTGCTGGCTATCAAACGAAGTGTTTATGAAAAGAGTAAATATTTTCATGTTTGTTTCATAGCTTTTGTTAGCTGAAGATGGATCGTTGTTATTTTAGTAAAGGCCTAGAGTGCTATCTAGCCACATTATCGTATGTCCTTTTAAAATGGATACTCAGTCTCTTTAAAAGGATCTCAGAACGATGTAGATAGTGTGATCCCATTTTTTGTAATGTAATGTATGCATCCATAAATATTTGTAGTATGTGTATGTATACATATGCTCACAGAAAAAGCAGAAGGGGACTCAAAGGTGTTAGCAGCCAGTCACCCCGAGAACTGTGAATAGGCAGAATAGATGGACTCTCTTTTTCATAATTCATATGATTTTGAATTGTATTAGGGTAGGCTATCTGCTGGAACAAATAGACCAAATAGAGTTGATGGCTGAGAGCACAGAAATTTAGTTTTCCTTTGGGTGACCAATCCAAGGCAGTCCCTGGACCTGGGGAAACGTAGGGAGGAGCTCTGCTTCACACAATTATTCAGGGATCAATTTTTGACATGCAGCTTACAAGATTTTCCCAGCGCTATCACATCCACTCCTCTGGGCATTGACAGCCAAGTGGCAGAAGGGAAATGAACATAGAAGATTATTCATTGAAGGTGTGGTGGTGGTGGTGGTGGTGGTGTGTGCGTGTGTGTGTGCGTGTGTAATGAGCCAGGCATGGAAAGAGTACTTCTGCTCACATTCAACTTGCTAGAGGTCAGTCATATGACCACATCTAATTGCAAGGAGGCTGGCGAATAGAATCCAGCTGTGTTCCCAGGAAGACGAGCAGAACAAAGGTTCTGGTGAACAGCTAGCAGTTCCTACCCTCGTCAGGCTTTATAGTCACAAATATCCATGTTCTCCCCTTTATCCACTTAGAGGACACACTTACCCTCTTCCTTCAGGGAGATAACTCAATGTTCCATCCAAACTCTGTATAAGATTCAAAGGCAAGGTTGCTGGGGGATGTACAGTCTTCTCAGTCATATCCAGATGTGGTTCCTAGTGGCCTGTGTATTAAGAAGACAGGTTAGCTCCTCCACTCTCCAGTGACAAAACACACACACACACACACACACACACACACATATACTCTATACAGTGATGGAGCTGGGACAGGACAGCTACAGTGACAACTCCCATTCACATTCAGGAAAGGGAAGAATGGGAGTCACGCAGCAATCACTGATCAAGGCAATGATGAAACCCTCCTGGGCAAGCATTTTGAGGTTCCCCTTCCCTGGCAGTAGGGAAAGTTCCTTAAATAAATCCCAATTCTTCCCCCTTGGAGGAACTCCCTTGTCTACTGAATGACCCTGGTTCCTTGCTGTGGGTGCCTCTTCCTTCTTTGTTATCCTCCATGGCCATAAATGGAATGAGAGTAGTGGGAGTGAGCCTTCCTCAGCTTGGTTCCTGCCTGAGCCAATATGGGCTCTAAGAGTTCTTTCAAGGCTTGAAGAGTCAAAGCTTTTTTAGGTTAGGCCCAGATCTCTTTGATAATATCATTTCTTCAAGTATTTAGCAGGCTTCTGATCTGTATGCTTCCAGTCACTTCCATGTGATAGTAACCATACCTCAAAGTCTTTCCCAAGACATCATTCCCAAACCTTTTCTACTTCCTTACTGACTAACTCAGCGCTTCTCTCCCTCAACTTAATAGTGGCTCTCTGGCAGTCATTTGAAACTAAAAGCTGAGGTGGAAAGGAAACATCCTTAATATGACACTTGGCACAATGTTAAATACCTTTGTTTAACTGATATAAATTAATGGCCAAATGAATAGGACTTCAAGGCCTATTTTTAGTCTTATTTCCTATTGTTTGTGGTTCAGAAGCAGATAACTTTTTCAGTTCTGCAAAGTCTGATTTTTTTAGACTTTCTCCATTCTCTTTTATTTCTCCTTGAAAATCAACCAGTTCTTTTTTAAGCTCATCTATTTCTTGCAGATCCTTCCTAAATACAATGAGTAATGGTCGACATGCTCTAATATCTGTTTTCTAACCACTTCCCCACAGCTAAAAGCATGGAAGGCACTGGACCTGCCTTCCAAGATAGACATCTCACCAAATGTCTCATTGCTGTATATTATGGGTCTCTATCTTTTGAGCCTATGTTAAAAAATTTCTCCACCATGTGCTCCTCGACCGCTAAGTCAGTGCCACGTACATTAGGGTTGTGTTGGGGCAGTATGCTACTTTAAGGTATACATTTCAGTATTTCCTCCGATTAAGGAGGTCTAATTTCTGTTACAAATAAATCTCAAGGTGTATAATAGCCCAAACACAGAAGTTTTTTTCTTGCTTAGGTGAATAATCTAAGCTGGTTCTAGTGTAGCAGGAGGTGGGCTATGTTTGTGATGGTTATCCAGGGATCCAGGCTGATGGAGGCTCTGTCATCTTCAACACGTAACTTCCAAAGAGGCCCCAGGTATTGTCATCCATCAGCAAAAGAGGTAAGAGAGATACAGGAGAATTTCGTGAGAGGTTTCAATGGGCCTGGCTGGCACTTTGCCATCTATTACTTAGTATACATTCCATTGGCTAAAACTTAGTCCCATGGTTGTCCTTCAAGAGAGGCTGGGAAATTTGGTCTGGCTGTGTGCCCAAGTGGAAGAAGAGAACATAGATTTTAGTGAGCAGCTAGCGTAAATTGCTTGAATTAAAAAAAATTTTAATTAAAAAGCCCTATAATGTAATTCCTTTTTTGCCTTCTGTTTGAGCAATTTTGTTACTTGGAATTTATTCTCGGAAAATAATTAGACAAGTGAATAATGACATCCATACAAGGTTATACTGCAAAATTGGTTATATGAGAGGGAAAATTGGAAATAGCTTAAGTGATAAATGCTCAGAGATTGGCTACTACATGGCCTTTAGGACAATGATGAGAGATCTGTATTCATTGATGTTAAAAGGTATTTATGTCATATTGAGTAAATAAAGGATGTTAAAGAATAACATGTATGATCTTTGTCTTGCATATTTTTGTATCTTTACGTGTTGAAGTTTGGAAGAATATCAAACTTTGGAAGAATATCAAGATGGTAGTAATGGTGATCCAAAAATTTCAGCTTTTTTCTCTTTTTCTTATCAGTATTGTATAAGGGTGGTATAGTGAATAAATCATTTTGATAATTACAAGATCAGTACAGCTGATATTTGTGTTAGAACAGCTCCTTTATAGGGTTCTGCCTCTCACATCCTGATGCAGAGATACTCTCCTTGTGTTGTCAGAGCTGTTAGAAAAAGAGCCATTTGGTGTGGAATCCCCTGGATTGCTGTGTGTTTTCTTTATTCAAGTGATATCTAACTTCTCCTTCTGCCCCTTTGAATACCCAAAAGTAGTGAGGCCCTGTAAAAACACTTTCACGTAATGATCTTACTTAATCTCTACAATAATCCCAAGAAACAAGAGTGGTTATTTTTCTAATCAGGGATCTGATTCAGAAAGATGAAGTGACTTTGCTAATGTCATATCTGGTGAGAGCTGGAGCCCAGGCCTTGAACCTAGACCTTCTCCATGTAGACCTTGCCTCTCCTACCCTGGTCACTTTCAGCTGTGGCTACACCTCCGAATCGCCTGGGGCAATTCACCAACTCCTTGGTCTCAGCCCAGAATAAATAAAAAAATAGTATTTTTCTAAACTCTGTATATCACTGTAATATGCCATGAGTTTGAGAATATCCGTCTAATGCCAGGCTACCAAAGGGACTAAACTCACAGAGGCTGTGCTCTGGGGAGTTGGGGAGATGTCGTCCTGCTTCATTTTCAGTTGTGGGTTATAGAGAAATACCGAGAGGTATAGTAGGTGTGGATAGCCTTGCAGAGAAAGGGAGAGAATATGAACACTTGGGTCTTGTAGCAAAACAGAATAGAGAGAAAGAAAGAAAAAGAAAAAGCCAAGGTGCTCGTTTGAGAAGTAGTGCCAGTGACTAAAGATCTCTTCCTGAAGATTCTGGACCAGACTGAGACACATATGCAGGAAAGATCAATTCATCTTTCCCTGCAGTGCCTTCCTTGTGCTGGTATTTCTACCCCCTCCTGTATCACATTCCATATGCCCCGCATCAGGGTATTGGACATCAGTTTATTTTCTTGGCAGTTTGGTTTCCCCTAGTCATCTTTTTCTTTACTTGTATGTGAACGTGTTCTTAGGTAGTTCACAAGGTGGGGAAAATTATACAAACCAATTTATATTAAGATACTATTGGCTGGTAGTAGCTTATTACTTTTTCCTTCTCATGAGTATTTGTAAATTAATAAGACTTACCACAAAGAAATGAATCTCTAAGATTGAACATGAAGAAAAGTGTAAACCTTCAGAGGCTACTTGGGATAGGGAAGCCATTATGAAGTTCATTGTATTATACTTGGCATGTTGCTGTATGTGTTTGGCTTCTCGTGGGGAGCGAACTGACTTAATCATTTATTCATTAAATATATATTGAGCATCACCTATGTGCCAGGCATGGTCTAGGTATGGGAGATACAGAAATGAGCAAAATAGATAAAAGTCCTTGCCCCTACAGAGCTTACATTCTAGTGGGAAGGACAGCTAATAAACAAAACAATAAGCAAGATACATAGTGTGTTGGATGGTGATAAAAATGATGTAGAAAAATAAAGCAAGAGAGGGAAATAGGATCAAAGGAGGAAGGAGGTAAGGGCTCCAGTAACTAGAGACCTGGAAGTGAAAGAAGGCACCATGTCAATATCTGGCAGAACAGCATTCAAGGAAGAAGAAATAGTAAGTGCAAAGGCCCTGAGGTTGTGGTGTTCTGGTGGGTTCCAGAAACAGCAGGGGCCATTGTGGCTGGAGCGGAGTGAAAGAGGGAAAATAACAAAGGACGAGGTCAGAGATGACAGCAGGGACAGTTTTATGTAGGGCCTCATACAAATTCTGACTTTTACCTTGGGTGGGACAGGAGTGATTGGAAGTTACTGAGATGACTCTGGCTACTGGGTTGTGTATTGAATGAAGGGGCACAGGGGCAGATTTGGAGTGATCTGTCAGGAGGCTGTAGCAGTGATCCTGGCAAGAGTTAATGGTGGCTTGGGCCAGGGTGCTGTGGAGGAGGTGGTGAGAAGTGGTGAATACTGAATATTTTGGAGGTAGAGCCAATAATTACTTACTAATGAAGTAGATGTGTGGTTTGAGAGAGAGAGGTAGGAAGAGTGGTTGGTCATTTCTGGAAGGATGAAACTGACATAAAATAACACAAGGACTACAGTAACTGATTCAGGGTTCAGGGAGTAGATGAGGAACTCATGTAACGCTGTGTTGAGTTGGAGCCTGTTCCATTTGAGAGTCTGTTAGACTTTGAGGGAGAAATGATGAGAAAGCAGTTGGATATTGGACGTGTGACCTTGGGATTCCAGCGTAAAGTTTGGGCTGGAGATCAAAATGCGGAAAGGTAGTTTCGTCAAGAAATTGGGATAGATGCAAAGTAACAGAGTGCATGAGCACAGGCCCTGCAGCCGGACCACCTGGGCTGGACTCCTGGCAAATAATCTAACCTTCAGATCCTCAGTTTCCTCATCTGTAAAATGGAGATAATAATTATAGTGTCTAGTTTACGAACTTGCTGTGAGAATTAAGTTAGTAAATATATTTAAATTATGTAGATAAAGGGCGGCCTCCTAGGGAGTGCTAAAAATATTCCCTATTATTATTGTCATTATTTATTTTATTGTGAGTTGCCTTTTGTTCGTATAGTTGTTAAGGCCTTTCCTATATTATCACACATCGTCCTCCCAAGAACCATATAAGGGAGATAATATTATTTTCCTTATTAGAAATGAGGAAACTAAAGGCACTGGGAGGATAAATCACTTGCCCAAGGAGACCCATGCCTGTTTGATCCCAAGATCGGGCAGTTAATCATTTTTATAAATAGTAAAATTTAGTCTTGTGTGCAGGTCAAGACATTCGGAGATTAGAGTCATTAGCTCAGATGAATAGCCAAGCTAGAAACCCAATGGGTTTAAGCTCAAAATAATCCTGTGAACAAAGCAACAGGATAATTTGAAATGTCAATGTGACATTCTCTTCCACAGTAAATTAATAAGATGTGACTGGAGGCCTTTTTTGTCATGGCTGTAATAATCAGAAGCCATATTTTCTCTCCCCTCTAATCTCAGGCTACGACAATAGGCTATCAGTAGGAGCATCCTTCAAATACCAGCAGAGTCTTTTTCATACACAAAGGTGACATATTGGCAGTATCCAATTTTATTCATTTCTGTTGGAAGAGGTGTTGGTTTAAATACTACTATGTGATGAAATAAGCAATGTAAAAACAGAGTCAGTTTTCTGTAATTAATTTGGTATTGATAGAAAATACTTGCCTTATCCCCTACTCTCTTTGTTGCTAAGGTGATGGTCAGCCAGGTGTTTTGAGTGCCTTTGAGGCCTGGGACAAAAGCTGTGAGCTCCCGGGTAGTATTTAAGCCGTCTGGTAAAATGCGCTGGGTCACCCTTGTGGTTTCTCCTCATATTTCAGATCCTTTCACTTTGTCCATTTCTTTAGTTACAGATTCTTGGTTCTCAGTCTTTACTATGGCTTTGGACACCTTTTCCATTTGATCTCAGTGCTGGGTCCTGAATTCCGTCTACACCATCCTGACAACTCTGTCCTGTAAATTATGACCAGCTCCCTACTTGCTACTTTCTGGTACTTATCTAGCAACTGGTACTTTACTAATTAAAATTCCATTCCCCCACTTGGCTAAGCAGGGGAGAACATCCCCATGGGTAAGGCGGGTTAGACCTTGTTGCCTTAACTCATGTTACGGCCGAAGAGAGGTCTCTCAGCTGAGACTATAGGTTTCCAAACTTGAGAGGTGCCCTTCTGATTTTGACAGCATGGATCCTTCCATACTCAAGACAAAGGTTCAGTTTTTCTTCGGAGGTGAGATTGCGAGAGAGGGCACCTTTAACCCAGGTGTTGGTGTAGAGTAAGGTCTTCAACACACATAAACATAGGAAAGACCAGATCTCATTGAAATGTGGCGTGGAGAATATTCTCTGTTCAGACCAGAAATCTAGACATTATCTACCTGTATTTCTCTCTTTGCCTTCTCACCCACATCCAAACCACCAGCCACTTCTGCTGGCTCTGCCTACAAAATATATCTATCGTCTTCCCCCTTTTCTCCATCTCCTCTCCTGCCACCCTAGTCTGAGTCTCCATAATCTTGCACCTGCAGTCTGTGATAGCCTCCTAAGTGGTGTACCTAATTCTACTCTTGAGCTTCCACAGGTCATTCTCTATGGAATAGTTAAAAGAACTTGTAAATCATAAACCGTATTATATGACTCCCTCACTTTGAAACCACTGGCTTCCCACAAGGCTCTATATGACCTGGTCCCAGCCTATCTCACTGACCTCACCCAGCCCTGCTCCCCTTGGTCACCATGCTGAGCCACAGGATTTTGTTCTGCTTATTGAAAAGAACAAGCTTGTTGTAACCTCAGGGCCTTTGTACTTGCTGTTTTCTCTGCCAAGTTTGTTGCTATGGTCTTCCCAGCCTGGCTCCTTTACATAAAAATCTTAGTTGAAAGGTTCTCCCACTACTTTAAGTGGAGCCTATTTACTCCACTTAAAGTAGTTCTTTCCTGCCCCTCCATATGTCTGTTCATACGACAAATATTTATTGAGCGCCTGCTGTATTTCAGGCACTGTCCTAGGCACTAAGTATAAAGTAGTGAACTAGACAACTAGCAATTCCGCCTTCGTGTGTCTTATAGTCTAATGTCCCATTAGGCTGTTTAATTTTCTTCATGGCACTTACCTCTCTCTGAATTACGTTGGTTTGCTTGTTTTTGTAGTTCTCTCTCTACCCCAATCCCAAAACTATAGGGAAAGATAAGTCGTTTTTGTTTCTTTAGCCTCCCGGAGGTGATCAGTCTCAGGGAGGCTGAAGTTAGAAGGATCTGGAGACATTAAGAATCAAAGAGGGCACTCCCTTGCTTAGAACGTTTTTTTTGTTTTGTTTTTTTGCGGTGCGCGGGCCTCTCACCGCTGTGGCCCCTCCCGCTGCGGAGCACAGGCTCCGGATGCACAGGCTCAGCGGCCATGGCTCACGGGCCCAGCCGCTCCGCGGCATGTGGGATCCTCCCGGACCGGGGCACGAACCCGTGTCCCCTGCATCGGCAGGTAGACTCTCAACCACTGCGCCACCAGGGAACCCCACTTAGAACGTTTTTGAGCGTGGACACTCCAACACAGAATTCAAGAATGATACTTGTCAAAGACAGTTCATAGATGTTGTTAATACAAATTGGAAACAACAGTGCCCCACCCCATTATCTCTTGGTGGTGTTCAATTTTACTTCATTGGCTAGAATCTCTAGATGGTATTTTTCTCTAGATGTTTTTCTTGTGTATAAGAATTACAGGGTCATTTAGATTTTACTGAAACTCAGTTTGCAGTGATTCAGATTACTCAGTAATTCAGAATTACTCAGTAATTCAATAATTATGCCTCTAGAGATTTTGATTACTAGATTTAAGCTGGGACCTAGGAGTCTGAGTTTTTAAGAAGCACCCCAGGTGCTGCTTTTTATAGAATACTTTGTAGAGCATAGTCTGATATTATAAGCCCTGACTTTGACTCTTTGAGTCCTGGGTGCCAAAGAATCTGCAATTGCAGGATCTCCTGAATTTAGGTGACTCCACGTCCAGGTTTGTCTTGGATGGTCTTGGCATATACCTATTTTCCTGTCATCATTATTCATAACGACACCTTTCACTGTCAAAAGTGTCACAGTTTTGATGAAGTATTATATGGTGACTCTGTGTGATGGTATCTTACCCAAGAAACTGTTACGCATAGCTTTCTTGTTGGGAATAAAAAGAGAGTCCTGTATGAAAGGGATGGACTGGGAATCTGCCACGGAAATTTTTGAACTATATCCAAACTATAAGAAAGTAGTCCCTTGTATTTCAGGAATTCTTATTTCTTCTTCCTCTTCTTTGCAGTCCTCTGAGACTTACTACAGAAATGCATGTCTTTGTCTAGGCCTGTGCTATCCAACATTGTAGATGATGGCAGCATGGGGATATTTAAATTTTAATTTAAATTAATAATCAAATCAAATAAAAATTCAGTTTTATTTGTCTCACTAGCAACATTTCAAGTATTTACTAGCTATGGGTGGCTAGTGGCCACTATACTGGACGTATATTGGAGTGACAGAGCATTTCATCATTGTAGAAAGTTTCTAGTGGACAGTGCTGGTCTAGATTGAGGTTCCATGGTTTTTACCCGCTTGCATTTGTATCCAGCACTTTTCCAAATTATTATTTGAGAAGAGTCATAAAATTAAAAATAACATTTTAGGAAAATGCTTTGGAGTTTATCTAACACACTCTCTTAGTATAATTGGTGAATAAACAGGTTCAGAGAGATTAGATGACTGGCCAGTGTTACCTGGCTAGATCTTGGACAAAATCAGCCAGATTCAGTATTCAGACTAGTTAAGTAACCATAACTAATTTATTGCTGTAAAACTGTCCATCTGCAAAATGGGAACAATCACAATAGCCCTTCCTCAGAGTGACATTGAAGTAGCCTCCACCACATGCAGACACCAGCTGCTGAGTCATTAAATGGTACATTGACTTTGCCAGGACACTGTGAACTATTTAGTATGATTCATTGTGAATGTGATAGGGAAACTGATTCAAAAAAACTAAATCAAAAAGCTGTCAGGGGCTTCCCTGGTGGTGCAGTGGTTGAGAGTCTGCCTGCCGATGCAGGGGACACGGGTTCGTGCCCTGGTCTGGGAAGATCCCATATGCCGCGGAGTGGCTGGGCTCGTGAGCCATGGCTGCTGAGCCTGCGCGTCCGGAGCCTGTGCTCTGCAACGGGAGAGGCCACAACAGTGAGAGGCCCGCGTACCGCAAAAAAAAAAAAAAAAAGGCTGTCAGCATGTTTGGGTCCAAAGATGAATTATACATTATATTGTGTTATCAAGTTCACAGTAGGTTCCCCTAATGAGATGTTTCCCATTTTGGATGGTGTTGTAAAATGGCTAGCACTTCGGAGTCTTTGAAGAGTCCTTAAGTGTTGCTGTTCGCGGCACTTCAGATCTATTAGACATCTTGAAAGGATATTCCTGTCTGTCCGTTTGGCCTGATGTGATGAACTCCCTGGCCCTCTTCAAAAGAAAGAGCATCTAGTTCATCATTGTTTCCCTCTGTGGAACAGCTGCTCAATTCAGTGGTGGAGTCATTGCTTTGGTACATGTGTGTAGTGTATGAAGGATGATGTGCAAAGCCCTTATTTGACCACTGGTTTGGACTTTACTTCCTTTGGTGGATGTGTGAAGAGGAGAGTTGGAGCAGATGTCTACAGGCAGGAGAGTACTGAGTGGGCTCTGTGTGGGAACTCCAAGCTTGCTTATCATTCATTAAACAAATGTAAATGCGCGTTTGGGAGATGCACTAATATAATTGAAAGAACCTAGAATACGACAGAACTGTCGTGGCATGGCCCAGAGAGCATAGGATTGAGAGTCAGAAGCCTTTGGTTAAATCCACCAATGACAGATGTGTAGTGATGGGCAAGTCATTCTTCCTCTCTCAGTCTTGGTCTTTTATCACAAAATGGGATAATATTTCTCCTCTTCCTTTTTGTAGGGTTATTGGGAGAATTATATGAGAAATGGGTATGAAAGTATCTGTTAAGTGCAATCCCTATGTAGAAACAAGTGACATTTATTCTTATTATTACTATTAATATTTGAATATACATTTATTGTTTATATCTTAAGGGCCTAGAACCACACTTGTAACCAAGTTCTTGAGGTTGTGACATATTCTTTTTGAGCTAAGCTAAAAAAAAGAATTGTTTCAATACGTTGAGGACCTTGCTATCCAGGCTCTCTTTATCTTTTCTCTCCCTTTGGTCCTAAATATGGCTTAATTTTTGCAGCTTCACTAGAGAAGCAATGAATTAATACCTCTAAGAAATAAGGCATTATTTATTTTAAGGCACTCAAACAAGATTGGTTAGGAAATCAAGGAGCTCTTCAGAATGTTGGATGAGCGCTCAAGACTTCTTCATTCGGAAATGATTAAAGTGGAAGCTCATTTTAATGACTTATGGGTTGACTTTTTATTTTGTTTGCTTTCCTTTTTTAAAATTAAAATATAGTTGATTTACAATATTGTGTTAGTTTTAGGTGCACAGCATAGCAATCCATTATTATTATTATTATTATTTTGCGGTACGCGGGCCTCTCACTGTTGTGGCCTCTCCCATTGTGGAGCACAGGCTCCGGACACGCAGGCTCAGCGGCCATGGCTCACGGGCCCAGCCGCTCCGCGGCATGTGGGATCCTCCCGGACCGGGGCACGAACCCGTGTCCCCTGCATCGGCAGGCGGACTCTCAACCACTGCGCCACCAGGGAATCCCACGATCCATTATTTTGCAGATTATAATCCATTATAGGTTATTATAAGTTAATGGGCATAATTCCCTGTGCTATACAGTATATCCTTGTTGCTTATATTTTATATATAGTAGTTTGTATCTGTTAACCCCATACCCCTAATTTGTCCATCCCTACTTCCCCCTCCCCTTTGGTAACCACAAATTTGTTTTCTATATCTGTGAGTCTGTTACTATTTTGCATCTACATTCATTTGTATTATTTTTATATTCCACAAATAAGTAATATTATATAATATTTGTCTGATTTATTCCACTAATATTCTCTAGGTTCATCCACATTGCTACAGATGGCAGAAATTCATTCTTTTTAATGGTTGAGTAAAATATGTATATATATATTTATAAAATTTAATATATATATATATATATATATACACACACACACACATACCACATCTTCTTAATCCAGTCGTCTGTTGCTGGGCACTTGGGTTGCTTCCATGTCTTGGCTATTATCAGTAGTGCTGCTATGAACATTGGGGTACGTGTATCTTTTCGAATTAGGGATTTTTTATTTTTTCAGATATATGCCCAGGAGTGGAATTGCTGGATCATATAGTGGTTCTATTTTTAGTTTTTTAAGGATGCTCCATACTGTTTTCCATAGTGGCTGCACAAGTTTACATTCCCTTGGGTGATATTTTGTTAAATTAACTAGGCAAACTCAGGGGTTACTGTGTGGATGTAAGAAGCACATTATTTTTCTAATTTTTTGACGGTCATGTCTTGCCTGTTGCCCTGAGATTAAATAGGGTATCAAACAATGTAATGGTCCCCAGAATTATTTTTTATAATTGCTCTGGTTGTGTCTTGCACAAGACCCCTGGTTGAGGTGGCTAGTGGGACCTGAAATCTAAGCTCTTCCTCCATCGGGCTGTGTCTACCTAGAGGGGCTGCTTTTTCAATTTCACACAAAGGCTTCTTATGGTACAATGGAGCCCCCAGGAGATCATATCTTCCATGAAGGAGGAGACACTGTCGTCCCATTGGTATCAGTGAGAAATGGGTAAATCATGAAGGCAAGCTTAGAAAAAGGATGCAAAAGACTTTTGGTTAAATATAGAGGTTTGAACACACATGTTTGTATCTACTTTCTCCTTAAACCTCATTTGAAATATATATGTGTATGTATATTCATGTATTATGTACCTACTATACAACACAGTTGCTTACAAGAACCCTGTAAGATAATTATTATTGTCCCCTTGTGGGGTAGGAGACTGAGGTTCAGAGAGATGAAGTAAATAGTTTTTGGTTATACAACAGGCAGTCAGGATTCTAACCCGGATTGTTTGGCTCCAGCGCTCCCACTCTGTCTACTGTATTATTTTGCTTTCTTTGTACAGTTTATAAAATGAATTTAAATCTGCTTCCTCATTCTATGCTCCCCACATCCTGTTAGATGGAATGGCGGGTATCAGTATCCTTAGAACTTACCTGCATCCTCTGAGTGATGCGGTGACTTGCCCAAGGTCAAACAGCTTATGTGAATGTCTGAGTCTCATGTATACATTTACCCTGTTAGATACTGAAACTGTCAAAGCACCAACAGAGATAGGAGATACTGCTGAAAGCTAACAGTGTGCTGCCAAGAAGGCATGATTCTGCCCGCAGCAGAGATACTTGGCCAGACAGCACCCTTTGTGTGATGACACATTTATCCTGCTTGTTTTGATGTTGTCTTGGGAGTTCTTGGACTGCTGTGTCACAGAATGGCATTTCATATGGCTTCCTGTAAAAATAGATGAGTGTTCAAATGGCAAAAGGCATCCAATAGGAATAAGGAGACGAGTGATTAAAAACAGGCTGAGGCCCTTGGAAATGCTGGTTTCAGGGATTCTGGGGTGCAGAATGTCAAAATTATAGTGCAACTCTTAGAGAACTTACTTTTATCCAGCCGTGTAAATGACTATATTGGAAATGTCAGAAAAAAAGAAACTCTTTTTTTGGAGGGGGCTATTAAAAAGGCAACATTAATAATAAAATTAGAAATGCATTAGCACCATTGGATGAGGCGACAGCATCACTTCCTGGCATCAGAATAGTCTCTTATGCACACACGGGTAGAGCATTTGTCGGGTTTATGATCTCCTCCCATAAAATGCTTATTGCCTCTTGATTCCTATGCCATATATCACACAGTTCATAAATCGATGTACAAATCCTATAATATCAAATGTCTGTTCTGATCAGCCCTTCAGTCTTTTTAATATTTATATGATTTCCTTTGACAGAGCTTGGTGACGTTTTTTCTGGGTTTTGGAGGCTGGAAGGGTGACGGGGTGGGTGCCCCAGAGAAACCTGTAAAGACTGACTGGCAGATTTAGTAGCTACTGAGCAAAACAATTGGGTTATGCCTAACAGACACACCAGGATGAAACGTAACACTGTCACTGCTTTGGTCCTGACAGCTTCAGAGGAAGAGACTGAGAGCTATGCCAAAAAGTATTTTCATGGGGATATTTGGATTGCAGGGACCTATGGACTGTGAAGTTGTGCTCATCAAGGGTGAAAAAGAAATTTTTAAAAGCTGTTGCTTGTGTCAATTTTTGTGTAACCAGATTGCCATGTATTTCACATCACGGTACACAAAATCATACAAGGCATGAATTGGAAGTCAGGTCAGAGGAAGTTCTCAGAGACATTTAATTGAGAGCTTTTGGAAGCCAAAGATGTGGAATTCTTCTTTAGACATAGGTTTTCTGTACAGTGCATGTGTTCCAGCTTTCATTCATTCATCTTTTCATGTAAAATTTACTGATAAATTTGTAATTTGAGGGAACCTGCAGTTATTAGTTTGTTAAGACAAATAAATGTCATTTCACAGGGATGCACCAATATGCAATATTCAGTATCCCATCTGCTCAGAGTAGCAAGAAATGAAGTCTTTTCCTCTGAGGATGCTCTTCTCAAGGTGGGTCCAAGAAGCCTGGGATGCTAACTGATTCCAGATGGTAAGTCCAAGTTCTGTCTGTCTCTCCAAAGGCCTGTTTTTCCACTGATGCCTGGTGCTTCATAAAAAGGCTGGCTCTTGCAAGGCCCATCCCATAGGGATTGAGGGGAAGCTAAATTGTGACACAGCATAAAAGGGATTAGAAGAACAATCCTTCCTGAGTCCTGCTTAGATATGGGGGCCTCCTGCCAACACTGACTCAGTAGCACAGCACTTTCTCTAGCCAGATTTTTCGATTAGCTCAACACATTGCCTGAGGGTTATAAGTACACATGTTACTAGAATACATGGTTTGGGACAAGCTTTTTGGCAAATCCAGAAACAATATCTCCCCTCACACTTAAGGTGACTTTTATCTCAGGGGCTTGTTAGAGCTTTCCTACCGATAGGCCTTGATCAGGGACACCCTCTATCTTCCCCGCAAATATTTAGATGTTTCAATAACTTTGAACCTTGAAGAAAGTTCAAAAGGTCTTGACACTTTACTTCCTAGAAGGTCTTTTTGCTTTTATGCAAATTTGTACCCCCTCCACTTCAAGCTTTGTGTTTCAGTTAGTACGGGGGAAGGGTAAAAGCTCTATCTATCGACAGAGCTGGATTCTGCTCTTCCTTCAAAATTAAGGAAAGAAGAACCCTGCTTCACTAGGCGCCCACCTGTATCTGTTGTGTGCTGGACATTCTGTTAGGGTCTAGGAGTTGGCACACTAAATAACGTTTTATTGGAACACAGTCTTTCCCACTCATTTGTTATTATTTATGGCTCCTGTCCCTTGGCTTCTGTTCCTGTATTTCCTCCATGCTAGAGCAAGCTTAGACCTTGGTAGGGGAGATAGGACTCTTGGCAGAGGTGCTTACACCTTGACAAGCTAATGCCACCCGTGCTGGATCCCAGGAGGAGCTGTGGACCACTGCAGCAGAGGGTGTCCAACGCTGGAGTCACCTTTGTGTTTTTGTTTATAAGAACTGAAACATCTATGGGATTTGGGGTGTAAGAGATTTGGTGAGATTAGAAGAATGGGAAGGTGGGGTGGATGACAGAAATAGTGGACATTGTAACAATGGCCAGGCACTGCTGAACCCCTGCACATTGGGCCCTTCCTGAGGTAAGAGAGAGGCTGTGGGGAGGGAGGAAGCCGTGAGGAATAAATTGCATTTTCATTCAGTGAGCTCAATCTTTGAAAATCCATGGAATGCCCATCTAGCATGGGTACCAACTATATTCATTTTACTAAAAATGAGAGCTAATGTTTAATGGGGCTCCTATGCTAGGCATCATGTATAGTGACTTATTTAAGTACTGTAGTAACAATCATAATCCCCATTTTATAGATGCAGAAACCGATGTTATTTGAAACAAGTATAACATAGGGTTCAAGCACATAAGTTGGAAGTCTTAAATTTGGCCTAATAAAATATACAAGTCACCAAATATTTTCTGTGACTTAACTGATTACAGAGCCATTGAATACAGAAAACATTTAGACATTATTACAAGAGCTAGAAAAAAAATTGAATATAATTGCTGTTACTTTAGCAGAAGCTGAGAAAGGATCCAGCACCATAAACAACACATTGCTGATGGTAAGATGTTCACACCTAAGACTACTCGCGGGCTAATGATCATCAATTTAGAAGAGTTTGTGGTTTTCTGTCAAACTGCGTCTAACAGATGGAGGCTATATGACAGCTAGTGACAACCTCATCCAACAAAGGGTAGCATCAATAATTTATCATATTGGGAGAAATTATTGATCAGGTAAATAACTTCTGTTACAATTTATATCATTTGGTAACTGGTTCTATAAATATATATAGTTCAGTTTATGTAGAGACAAAATAGGAGCAGAAGTTTTCATTTTTGATTTACATATTTATTTATTTTTCTACACAGGTTGTTAAATATTTTAAGTAGTTTGACAGTATTTTATTTACCTAGTGTGTAAATCAAATAGGGAGACTAATGGATGTGAAAAATGTATCATAAACTGTGACACACTCATAAATTGTAATGGAAAGAGTTAATATATTATTTTACACATGCACATATATTTTTTAAAGGCAAGAATAAAATTGGTTTAGAAATATGCTATTGATTTAGCACTGGGACTGGGAGTGAATGTGTCTCCTGTATGAAATAAATGAATCTATGGGGTAGCTCAATTGTGTGTAGAAATGTACTGCCATTCAAGCAGTGTGGCACTGTGAAAACTGCGTGCATTTTGAAGTCATGAGAATCTGGGATTTGTCAGCCTTGAGCCTCATCTGTGCAGACTTGGGCCCTTTATGTAACTGTTCCGAGCCCCATTTTTCATTCTTGTGAGATGTGTATAAAACTTTTGCAACCTGGAGAGTTAGGAATATTATGCTCCTATCAGTACCCTCAATATATTGATAAATGTTATTATGAGTTTCTTTTGAACATCTCCCATTTCTCCTTTATACACTTTCAAGGATTTGGTCTCTGGTTCTTTATTTAATTTCAATTATTACCCTGAATGCAAGGAACTTCTATTTTAAATTATAACTCATTTTTTAATTACAAAAGCAATATATAATCATATAGAAAACAGAAATCACCTAGAAGGAAAGAAGAACAAAAATAAACATTTCTATCATCCCTAGAGAGAACCATTATTCATTTTCCCAGTCTTTTTATGCATAAATATACCTTTAAAAATTATGCTCTACTCACTGTTTTGTAACCTGCTTTCTTCGGATATATAGTGAACATTTTTTTCCATGTCATTAAATGCTCTACAATATTTAAATGACTGTATACTGTGAATATAAAAAGCCAGGGACTTTTTGACTTGCAAAACAAATCCTCAGTTTCTTCGGTTTTGTTTATTGGGTGGGTGGGTGGGAGAAGGTATGAATTGCTTTTAAAGTATTTTTTTTTTGAATTTTATTTATTTTTTAATACAGCAGGTTCTCATTAGTTATCCATTTTATACATATTAGTGTATGTCAATCCCAATCTCCCAATTCATCACACTACCATCCACACCCCTCCGTCGCTTCCCCGCTTGGTGTCCATATGTTTGTTCTCTACATCTGTGTCTCAATTTCTGCCTTGCAAACCGGTTCATCTGTACCATTTTTCTAGGTTCGACATATCTGCGTTAATATACGATATTTGTTTTTCTCTTTCTGACTTCCTTCACTATGTATGACAGTCTCTAGATCCATCCATGTCTCTACAAATGACCCAATTTTGTTCCTTTTTATGGCTGAGTAATATTCCATTGTATATATGTACCACATCTTCTTTATCTATTCTTCTGTCGATGGGCATTTAGGTTGCTTCCATGACCTGGCTATTGTAAATAGTGCTGCAATGAATATTCGGGTGCATGTGTCTTTTTGATTTATGGTTTTCTCTGGGTACATAGCCAGTAGTGAGATTGCTGGGTCATATGGTAATCCTGTTTTTAGTTTTTTAAGGAACCTCCATACTGTTCTCCATAGTGGCTCTATCAATTTACATTCCCACCAACAGTACAAGAGGGTTCCCTTTTCTTCACACCCTCTCCAGCATTTGTTGTTTGTAGATTTTCTGATGATACCCATTCTAACTGGTGTGAGGTGATACCTCATTGTAGTTTTGATTTGCATTTCTCTAATAATTAGTGATGTTGAGCAGCTTTTCATGTGCTTCTTGGCCATCTGTATGTCCTGTTTGGAGAAATGTCTATTTAGGTCTTCTGCCCATTTTGGGATTGGGTTGTTTGTTTTTTTAATATTGAGCTGCACGAGCTGTTTATATATTTTGGAGATTAATCCTTTGTCCATTGAAATATTTGGTTTGCAAATATTTTCTCCCATTCTGAGGGGTGTCTTTCCTCTTGTTTTTAGTTTCCTTTGCTTTGCAAAAGCTTTTAAGTTTCATTAGGTCCCATTTGTTTATTTTTGTTTTTATTTCCATTACTCTAGGAGGTGGATCAAAAAAGATCTTGCTGTGATTTATGTCAAAGAGTGTTCTTCCTATGTTTTCCTCTAAGACTTTTATAGTGTCTGGTCTTATATTTAGGTCTCTAATCCATTTTGAGTTTATTTTTGTGTATGGTGTTAGGGAGTGTTCTAATTTCATTCCTTTACATGTAGCTGTCCAGTTTTCCCAGCACCACTTATTGAAGAGGCTGTCTTTTCTCCGTTGTATATCCTTGCCTCCTTTGTCATATATTAGATGACCACAGGTGCGTAGGTTTATTCTGGGCTTTCTATCTTGTTCCATTGATCTATAATTCTGGTTTTGTGCCAGTACCGTATTGTCTTGATTACTGTAGCTTTGTAGTGTAGTCTGAAGTCAGGGAGTCTGATTCCTCCCTACTCACTTTTTTTCCCTCAAGACTGTTTTAGCTATTCAGGGTCTTTGTGTCTGCATACAAATTTTAAGATTTTTTGTTCTAGTTCTGTAAAAAATGCCATTGGTAATTTGATAGGGATTGCATTGAATCTGTAGATTGCTTTGAGTAGTATAGTCATTTTCACAATATTGATTCTTCCAATCCAGGACATGGTATATCTCTCCATCTGTTGCTATCATCTTTAATTTCTTTCATTAGTGTCTTATAGTTTTCTGCATACAGGTCTTTTTTTTCCCTAGGTAAGTTTATTCCTAGGTATTTTATTCTTTTTGTTGCAGTGGTACATGGGAGTGTTTCCTTAATTTCTCTTTCAGATTTTTCATCATTACTGTGTAGGAATGCAAGAGATTTCTGTACGTTAATTTTGTATCCTGCAACTTTACCAAATTCATTGATTAGCTCTAGTAGTTTTCTGGTGGCATCTTTAGGATTCTCTATGTATAGTATCATGTCATCTGCAAAGAGTGACAGTTTTACTTCTTCTTTTCCAATATGTATTCCTTTTATTTCTTTTTCTTCTCTGATTGCCGTGGCTAGGACTTCCAAAACTATGTTGAATAATGGTGGTGAGAGTGGGCATCCTTGTCTTGTTCATGATCTTAGAGGAAATGGTTTCAGTTTTTAACCATTGAGAATGATGTTTACTGTGGGTTTGTCATATATGGCCTTTATTATGTTGAGGTAGGTTCCCTCTATGCCCACTTCCTGGAGAGTTTTGGTCATAAATGGGTGTTGAATTTTGTCAAAAGCTTTTTCTGCATCTATTGAGAGGATCATATGGTTTTTCTTCTTCAATTTGTTAATATGGTGTATCACACTGATCGATTCGCGTATGAAGAATCCTTGCATCCCTGGGATAAATCCCACTTGATCATGGTGTATGATCCTCTTAATGTGTTGTGAGATTCTGTTTGCTAGTATTCTTTTGAGGATTTTTGCATCTATATTCATGAGTGATATTGGTGTGTAATTTTCTTTCTTTGTAGTATCTCTGTTTGGTTTTGGTATCAGGGTGATGGTGGCCTCATAGAATGAGTTTGGGAGTGTTCCTTCCTCTGCAAGTTTTTGGAAGAGTTTGAGAAGGATGGGTGTTAGCTCTTCTCTAAATGTTTGATAGAATTCACCTGTGAAGCCATCTGGTACTGGACTTTTGTTTGTTGGAAGATTTTGAATCACAGTTTCAATTTCATTACTTGTGATTTGAAGGTTATACCTTTCTGAGAATTTGTCCATTTCTTCTAGTTTGTCCATTTTATTGGCATAGAGTTGCTTGTAGTAGTCTCTTAGGATGCTTTGTATTTCTGCTGTGTCTGTTATAACTTCTCCTTTTTCATTTCTAATCATATTGATTTGAGTCCTCTCACTCTTTTTCCTCATGAGTCTGTTTAATGGTTTGTCAAATTTATTTGTCTTCTCAAAAACCAGCTTTTAGTTTGATCGGTCTTCACTATTGATTTCTTTGTTTCTATTTCATTTATTTCTGCTCTGATCTTCATGATTTCTTTCCTTCTGCTAACTTTGGGTTTTGCTTGTTCTTCTTTCTCTAGTTCCTTTAGGTGTAAGGTTAGATTGTTTATTTGAGATTTTTCTTGTTTCTTGAGGTAGGATTGTATTGCTATAAACTTCCCACTTAGAACTGCTTTTGCTGCATCCCGTAGGTTTTTGATCATCATGTTTTCATTGCATTTGTCTCTAGATATTTTTTGATTTCCTCAGTGATCTCTTGGTTATTTAGTAACGTATTGTTTAGCCTCCATTGTTTGTGTTTTTTACGTTTTTTTCCCTGTAATTGATTTCTAATCTCATCGTGTTGTGGTCAGAAAAGATGCTTGATATGATTTCAGTTTTCTTAAATTTACTGAGGCTTGATTTGTGACCCAGGATGTGATCTATCCTGGAGAATGTTCCATGAGCACTTGAGAAGAAAGAGTAATCTGCTGTTTTTGGATGGAATGTTGTATAAATATCAATTAAATCTATCAGGTCTATTGTGTCATTTAAAGCTTGTGTTTCCTTATCAATTTTCTGTTTGGATGCTCTGTCCATTGGTGTAAGTGAAGTGTTAATGTCTCCCACTATTATTGTGTTACTGTCGATTTCCTCTTTTAAAACTGTTAGCAGTTGCCTTATGTATTGAGGTGCTCCTATGTTGGGTGCGTATATATTTATTATTTTTATATCTTTTTCTTGGATTGATCCCTTGCTCATTATGTAGTGTCTCTTCCTTGTCTCTCATTATTTTAAAGTCTATTTTGTCTCATAAGAGAATTGCTACTCCAGCTTTGTTTTGAATTCCATTTGCATGGAATATCTTTTTCCATCCCCTTACTTTCAGACTGTATGTCCCTAGGTCTGAAGTGGGTCTCTTGTAGACAGCATATATATGGGTCTTGTTTTTGTATCCATTCAGCAAGCCTGTGTCTTCTGGTTGGATCTTTTAATCCATTCATGTTTAAGGTAATTATAGATATGTATGTTCCTATTACCATTTTGTTAATTGTTTTGCGTTTGTTTTTGTAGGTTCTTTTCTTCTCTTGTGTTTCCCACTTAGAGAAGTTCCTTTAGCATTTGTTGTAGAGCTGGTTTGGTGGTGCTGAATTCTCTTAGATTTTGCTTGTCTGTAAAGCTTTTGATTTCTCCATCAAATCTGAATGAGATCCTTGCTGGGTAGAGTAATGTTTGTTGTAGGTTCTTCTTTTCATCACTTTAAACATGTCAAGCCACTCCCTTCTGGCTTGTATAGTTTCTGCTGAGAAATCAGCTGTTAACCTTATGGGAGTTCCCTTGTATATTATTTGTCATTTTTCCCTTGTTGTTTTTAATAATTGTTCTTTGTCTTTTATGTTTGTCAGTTTGATTACTATGTGTCTGTCATGTTTCTCCTTGGGTTTACCCTGCCTGGGACTCTCTGCAGTTTCTGGACTTGGGTGGTTTTTTCCTTTCCCATGTTAGGGAAGTTTTTGACTATAATCCCTTCAAATATTTTCTCAGGTCCTTTCTCTTTTCTCCTTCTGGGACCCCTATAATGTGAATGTTGTTGCATTTAATGTTGTCCCAGAGGTCTCTTAGGCTGTCTTCATTTCTTTTCATTCTTTTTTCTTTATTCTGTTCCGCAGCAGTGAATTCCACCATTCTGTCTTCCAGGTCACTTCTCCATTCTTCTGCCTCAGTTATTCTTCTATTGATTCTTTCTAGTGTAGTTTTCATTTCAGTTATTGTATTGTTCATCTTTGTTTGTTTGTTTTTTAATTCGTCTAGGTCTCTGTTAAACATTTCTTGTATCTTCTCGATCTTTGCCTCCATTCTTTTTCCAAGGCCCTGGATCATCTTCACTATAATTATTCTGAATTCTTTTTCTGGAAGGTTGCCTATCTCCACTTCATTTAGTTGTTTTTCTGGGGTTTTATCTTGTTCCTTCATCTGGTACATAGCCCTGTGCCTTTTCATCTTGTCTATCTTTCTGTGAATGTGGTTTTTGTTCCACAGGCTGCAGGATTGTAGTTCTTCTTGTTTCTGCTGTCTGCCCTCTGGTGGATGAGGCTATCTAAGAGGCTTGTGTAAGTTTCCTGATGGGAGGGACTGGTGGTGGGTAGAGCTGGGTGTTGCTCTGGTGGGCAGAGCTCAGTAAAACTTTAATCTGTTTGTCTGCTGATGGGTGGGGCTGGATTCCCTCCCTGTTGGTTGTTTGGCCTGAGGCACCCAACACTGGAGCCTACCCGGGCTATTTGGTGGGGCTAATGTGGACTCTTGTAGGGCTCACGCCAAGGAGTACTTCCCAGAACTCCTGCTGCCAGTGTCTTTGTCCTCACGGTGAGACACAGCCACCCCCTGCCTCTGCAGGAGACCCTCCAACACTAGCAGGTAGGTCTGGTTCAGTCTTCCCTGGGGTCATTGCTACTTCCCCTGGGTCCCGATGCACACATTACTTTGTGTGTGCCCTCCAAGAGTGGAGTCTCCGTTTCCCCCAGTCCTGTTGAAGTCCTGCAATCAAATTCTGCTAGCCTTCAAAGTCTGATTCTCTAGGAATTCCTCCTCCTGTTGCCGGACCCCCAGGGTGGGTAGCCTGACGTGGGGCTCAGAACCTTCACTCCAGTGGGTGGGCTTCTGTGGTATAAGTGTTCTCAAGTTTGTGAGTCACCCACCCAGCAGTTATGGCATTTGATTTTATTGTGATTGCATCCCTTGTACCGTCTCATTGTGGCTTCTCATTTGTCTTTGGATGTGGGGTATCTTTTTTGGTGAGTGCCAATGTCTTCCTGTTGATGACTGTTCAGCAGTTGTGATTCCGGTGCTCTGGCAAGAGGGAGTTAAGGTATCTTTTTAAGAGATATTTGTTTTCCCCAATGAAGGTTCAGTAGTTTGAATGATGTGACTCAGTCCATACCTTGTGCATGACAGTGATAGGATTTAGTAAGATAACCCTCTCAGGGAGTTCATTGCCTGCCAAGATCCAGAACTCGAAGATTTACTGATGACAGAGAGTTTGCTATCAACAGGAGTCACATGAAAGTTATTCTCTGCAGGAATGCCTGCCTTTCACTCTGCATCAGCCACCTCTGGTTGCCCGAAATATACAAACCAGCAAGTGACAAATGCTTTTGAGAAAGATACAGTTGCATTCAAATTGAAATTGGAGGGTGTTGATCAAAGAAGAAAGAAAGGCATTAAAAATTAATCATCCCAGGGCCATAAAGTCAGCTGGAAACCCTTAGCCATAAAAAAATTAAATGAAGAAGAAGATAATGTTTTAAGCAGAGATTTACATTTCCAGGAGAGAACCTGATAGTGGCAGCAGATGCGGAGCCTGCAAGATTTACAGGGGAAGCCCAAGTGTCTTGTTCCAGCAGAGGCTGCAAAAGCATAAAACAGTCATCAAATATAATATATTTATATTGTTTAGTATCATTGTTCAAAACCTTGGTTGTAAAAGGAAGTGGCACTTCTGACCGACAGAATATTGTATTCAGAACAGATTGAAGTGGAAAAATTGGAGGAATGGTAAAAAAGACACATCACTGCTGAGAGGAGCCCAGAGGAAATATTACAGAAATATTTAATATGCGGAAGTTGTAGGACTTCAAATAATAATATTTATCTACCTATCTTTATGTTTCAATACCAAAGCGTAAAATTGTGCCTGGGATTACATGTTTATCGGCAGGTTGTCTCTGGGTGGGCTTAATGAATGGTCAAGTCTTTGGACCCAAAAGGAAAGCTGAACCAGATTCATTAGTTTCTGAGCAAAGTTGGCACATATTTTAGAGTTTTCCTGACAAACTTAAAAATTGGGCCTGGAATGATATAGGTATAAAGACATTCTAACATTGGGGTTAAGAGAACTGGTTTTGGCAGCAAAGGGATCCTGCTTGAATCTTGGCTGTGCCACAGTGAAACCTTGGGGAAATTGCTTTTCTTTGAGCCTTGGTTTCCTCATCTTGCCCTCAGCTGAGGGAAATGGGAATGGCAATAAGATATTCACTTCACAGGGTGGTAGTTTTGAGGATTAATTGTAATAGGAGATATTAAGCATTTAGCATAGGTCTGTGTACACAGCAAACCTTCAATAAATGCAGCTTCTTACTCTGTTCTTGTTTTGCTACATAATTACATGGAGGTTAGATGGTTGTGTGGCAACCTGTCTGAAGGTAGCCTGGATGACTTGTGAAATCATAGCCTTGGAACTACAGGTTAGTGTTATCTTACAGTGTATCGAGATTCTGGTCTCTTTCTGTAAATCCCCGAAGCTTTTAGGGGTCTTTTCTTGGTATTCTTGACTGCTTGTTACCCGTTATAGAGGGTTTCTTGGTCTGAGGCGTGGCGTTAATACCTTCTGATTTCTTTTAGATTCTGGCCAACTTTAGGGGCAGAGTATGCACCGGGCTAATCTTAGAAGGGCCTTCTCCCAGCTCAGCTTCCCTGGGTCTACCCGCAGAAATAGCTTATGAATGGTTAGCAACCCTAGGAGGGAATGTTCCAGCTGTTGAGAGGAATTGACACTTATTTAGCTAATTTTTAAAGCTCATTAAAATTTATGGAGCTCTTGTTGATGCTGTTTCTGTGCCGCACTGTTGACCTTCAGTTAAAGGAAGCAGTTGAAATATTGCATCATATTCAGATTATTAATATGTCAAATGAAAATAATAAAAATAATCTTTTGCAATCATTATAGTCCTTTCCTCCCAGCGTTCTTTCAGATGAACTGAGTTCATTTGCTTTTCCTCTGGGAAGCTGGCTCTTTGCACATCTGTGAGACTTGTCCCCTGACTCCCTTCCTCCTTCAGTCTTTCTGACTTCTGGGTCACCATCATCCATTCACTTTGCTAAATCAGAACTCTCAGCGTCAGTCTACACTTTTTCTGCAAATAAGCGATCAGCAAATTCTGTCAATTCTAGTTCCTGTAATGCATCTCTTTTCCATTATCACTACCACTGCCTTAGTTCAGGTCGTCAGCATTTCTTGATGCACTTTAATCCCTCGATTTAATATTCTTGATGAACTCCTCTAGCCAGTAATTTATGACTTTTAGAATATTCTTTCTAAAAGGCAAATACAGTGATGCCACTTCTTTGCTTAAAAATCATTCAGTGAGTCCAACTGGCTTCTATTTGGTGTACTTTCCCTCTCCCTTCCCTCTTTCTCTTAATTAGCCTGTGCTAGAATGATACAGAATTGCCTGCGGGTCTCCAACAGGACCTGCTTTTTCATGCCTTCATTCCCACTGCCTGAAATCTGACCCTTCCAGTCTCTCCTCTACTGAAAACCAAGGGAGGTGGCACATATGACACTTTCTCCAGGACCCACTCAGTGACTTTATTCTTCACCTTCCACCTTTCCCCTCAACTTCACTCAGTCATCCTGTGTCGACAAAACAGTGAATATGCTCTGAGATTACAGTGCTTATGCACTGCCCTGTGTTGGTTACCAGCTTATTTACCCCGCTACACTGTGGACTTCCTGAACATAGGAATGGTGTCTCTTTATGGCTGTTGTTAGACCCTTAGACATTGCACGTAGTAGATGCTAAATAATACACGGTGGAAAAATTGGATGTGTGGATGGAGAAACCAGTGGGGACCCCTGTTGCCTTCCTCCGGTGTCTCTTCTCCCTCATGTTCTGACCCCAAGCTGCTCTGTGCTCTCGGGAATCTCCACTGCATACTCAGAGCTGAGCCTGTTTCAAGGCGGCCACCTCATCTTTCATGATGACTTTTCCCTCCCTCCTTAAAATCTACCTTTTCTCTGTACTGATTTTAATAGCTGTTCGGAGCAAAACATTTGAATTTAAACTATTTTATTCTAAATTATGAATGACTCACCACCCCCATATTTTCTATTTTAAAAAATAATTCTTATTCCTACTCCTAGTTTGAAAAAGAAGGCATCAGTTCCTAGTGAGATTTCAACAAATGTATTAGGCCAGAGGATATAGCTTTGCTCTTTCAAATTACCCCCTTACTCTGAGTACACCTAGGCCAGCCTTGTTTCACAAAAGAAGAGCTTCGCTTTTATAAGATCGAGAAATAATATTGTTATTATAACAACAATAATAACTACCCTGTCATGAGTGCTTGTATGAGCTTGCTATGCTAAGTCCTTTATATAGGTAATCTCATTTAGTCCTCCCAGTTACCTTGAAAAATAGGTCTCATTTTTCCCATTTTGTAGTTGAGGAAGCAGAGACACAGAGAAGTCAAATGACTTGCCCCAGGCCATACAATTAGTAAGTGGGGAGGCTGGGATTTGAACCCTGTCTTCAGAGGCCACTCAACCTATGCCTGCTCAGCCACCGTGCCAGGTGAGCACAGTGACATTTCAGGGAAGCAGGTTCAAAGAGCAAAGGTGGCAACTGGAAGTGAGGACTTGAGGAGGAAATGAGAACAATTGATCAATTCTGAAGAGAATAATACTGATGATCAATAGGGATTCCTGTTTCTGGTACACCGGGTACTTTGCTCAGCACTTTCCGTACTTTGTATGTATTCAGTCTTCCAAAAAACTCTTTAAAACATGAAGAGGAGAGAATTGAACTCAAAAAATTAAACTCGGAAAGTGACTCGCCTCCGTTGTTTGGTTAATATATATAATATATGAGGGGATTTAATAAGAGTTCCAACAATGAACATTCTTATTTTATCAATTTCATTAATTAAAAACCCCCCTGCAACTCAGGGTAGTATTTATTTTAATATGGGCTTTGATATGTATATAGTTTGTCTCTATTATCAGAGCCATTATACTTAGAAGTCTGCAATTTCAAGGGTCTTTCTAATTTAGGTTGTGCCATTTGTCTTGCTATCCCCCTGATCTTTCTGAAGGTGTTTATATTTCTCTTTAGAAGAGAAGTTCTAAGCGGTAATCCAGTAAACTACCTGTAAGAAAGGTCCTGGGACCTGTTGATGTGCATTTTTCCAGTTCTCTAAACATCCTCTTTATTGGTGTTAGATGGCTAGTTCCTCTCAGGCTCTATTACTTCTGACTTGTATCAGGGCTATGATATCTTTAAGGAATGAGGTCAGTATTTCAAAGGCATAATTAATTGAGCACGCCTCCTCCTTCATTAGGAAGCTCATTTTTCCCTTGAGCCTCTCTCTTTCTCAGTGTGTCTGCAAAGCCCTTCTTCATTCTCCTTTAATTCCTTTTGTGAGCCCTATGTCACTGTTCTTTTTTTAAGGTTTCTGACTTTGTTCTCATTCTTTAACCTTCTTTAACCTCACAAATAGCATGACTTCTTGCACAATTTTTATTCTATCTTCAGTGGCACTTTATTTCTCGAGGGTCAAACTCACTGTGGCTGCAGCTGCTTGGGCTGGTGGGCATGCCCTCAGGTGAGCGGTAGACCAAGTTACACTTCGGTGGGGCTGCAATACCTCTGGTTAGCACAGGGGCAAAAGTGACCAGCTGGCAAGTTGAATAGATTACTTTAAAAAAAATTAAAAAATTTATTGTGGTAAAATGCACATGAGATTTACCATCTTAACCATTTTTAAGTGTACAGCTCAGTAGTATTAAGTATATTAACACTCTTTACAATCTCTAGAACTCTTTTCATCTTGCAAAGCTAAAATTACCCCTTAAACAACAATCTCTCACTCCCTTCTCTCCCCAGTCCTCAGAAACCACTTTCTGACTCTATGAATTTCACTACTCTAGGTACCTCATATAAGTGGAATCATAACAGTTTTTATCTTTTTGTGACTGGCTTGTTTAACTTATAATGTCCTCAGGTTTCTCCCATGGTGTAGCATGTGTTGGAATTTCTTTCCTTTTAATACTGAGTAATATTCCATTGTACGTATGTACCACATTTTAAAAATTCATTCATCCATGATGGACTTGGATTGCTTCTGTCTTTTAGCCATTGTGAGTAATGCTGGTATAAACAGGGGTGTATAAGCATCTCTTCAAGATTCTGCTTTAAATTCTCTTAGTTGTATACCCAGAAATGGAGTTGCTGGATCATATGGTAATTTTATCTTGAATTTTTTGAGGAACCTCCATACTGTTTTCTATAGGGGCTGTATATCCTCACAAACACTTGTTATTTTCTTCCTTTTTTTTTTGGTAGTAACCATCCTAATGAGTGTGAGGTTGAATAGTTTATTTTAGGAGTTTGGGAGAAATTCAAGTTTAGTCTGTTTAGAATTCCCCAAGAAGGTGTTAATTTGAAGGAGGAAAGGTAGCAGTTCCTGGCAACAGGTGGGAAAACTGGTCTTGGATCAAGAGATTCTGACACAATATGAAGGAAGCGAATTCAGGACACAATATTGAAAGAAGAGACTGAGAACAACCTGTGAAAGTGTCGTTCTCACCCGACCACTGGTTACAGTTCACAACTAGACCTTGTTGCCCAGACGCAGACACCCTGAGCAGAAACCCAAGTAGATGGGGTGGGGCTTCAGCGGGAAGGCTGCCACCAGACAATTCTCACAGACACGGGATTGCTTTCACCTTCACTTTCAAATTAAGTATAAAAAACTGGGTTCAGGGCTTCCCTGGTGGCACAGTGGTTGAGAGTCCGCCTGCCGATACAGGGGACACGGGTTTGTGCCCCGGTCCGGGAGGATCCTGCATGCCGTGGAGTGGCTGGGCCCTTGAGCCATGGCCGCTGAGCCTGCGCGTCCGGAGCCTGTGCTCCGCAACGCAACGGGAGAGGCCACAACAGTGAGAGGCCCGCGTACCGCAAACAAACAAACAAACTGGGTTCAATTAACATGCTTGTTTGATAGGAGCTGAGCTGTTTCTTGAGCCAAGGGGAAGTTTTCCCCTGGTGTGGAGAGGAGGGTCGCTGGAGTGTTGCTTCCAGAAATGACAACCAAAATTCAGAGTGTCCCTGTTCCCTGGGTCCCCTGACTTACAGATGGTGCAGGGAAAGTGGGGTAATGGAAATCTGTTGCAAAAAAGCGTATCCCAATTAGAAAAGAAAGGCTGAGAAGACTGATTGATACGATGGTACAAGAGAGAGCATGCAGGGTCAGAGTAAAAGGCTGGCCAATTCCTTGCGGTGTCTTTCTTAAATACATGCCTCGAGGTTGCTCCCAACGTGAGCAGAGAAGATGGACTGTGGTGACATTATTTTTCCTGTCGGGGATGATCTGTGGATTTTTGTAGGTCTTTTATCTTTGCCTCTTGGCACAATTAGCCCTCACAAAGAGGCAAAAAAACAATAAATGCCTACGCTGGGCCAGCCGGTCATTTTCTAGGTGGTTTACATGTGTTAGTTCTCTTAATTTGATCCTGGAAACAACTCCACCAGGCAGGTCTTATTATTCCTATCTTATAGATTAGGAATCAGAGGCTCAGAAACTTTCAGTAAATTTCTCAAGAATTCACAGCTAAGTGGTGAGACCAGTATTTCATCCAGGGGTTATCTTATGCCAAAGCCGGGGTCTTTCCTAGCAATCAGCCACTGCTAAACTATACAGCTTAGGATATGCACCCTAAAGGCAACTGTAGGTAATATACTCTCCTCCTCACTATGACCTTGACCTTCTTCACTCTAGAATACCTGGTTATCGCCTGCAACTCTCCTGTCCTTGCAGCTATGCCAACATTTTAATAGAATGACCTTCACTCGTATCATAGGCACGGCCTCTGAGTTACATCTTGTGTTGATTATTAAATCCCCCTCCTCCAAGTCCTTGGAGAACTAGCCTCACTAAAACCAACCTGAAGAATAATAACTTATTACTCTTGCTATATAGTTACTCATCTTAATCCTCATAACCACTTCCAGGGCCAGGCGTTATTATTATCCATATTATGTGTATGAGGCAATAGAGACATAGACATTAAGATGTTTGCTCAACATCTTAGATGGTGGAGTCAGGAATCAAGGCAGGAATGCCACTCAGTGCCAAATGTTCTGAGCCTCACATTTCTATCTCTGCCCAAAGGACTGCTTGAGTGGGTTCTTACTCAGTAATACTTTCACTTGGTCTCCAGTTTATAGATGAAGCAATTGAAGATAAGAGAAGTCACATGGGAAATGGGGAGTTGGAACTCAGATTTTAATTGTCCTCAAACCCCTGAACGCTGTAGCAGCATTTGGAAGAATATCCATCCAAAGTCTTCTTAAAATGCATTAATTACTTAATTCTCCCATTTAGCAAGGGAAACCTCTGGGAAGGGTCTAAATGCTGGTCTCCAGCCCAGACACCCTCCCTGCTTTCCTCCATGATAACTCTTCGCTATGGAGGAGAAAAGAAAATTGGGGACAAGAATGTGTATGGATTTTACATACTGTAACCCATGGCAGTATTTAGTAGATGCGAGCAGGCTCTTGAGTCAGATCTGGGTTTGAACCCGGCTTTCTTGTTCAGCTTCATCTGTCACATGTCTGTCTCATAAGAGTGCTCGGAGGAGGACGGGATTCAAAGTGCTTGGCATGGCGTCCGAAGTTAAGAAAGGGCTCAATGCACGGCAGCTGTAATGAGAACCTCGCTTCACCTGATTTGGGCTGAGAGGTGTAATTTTCCTGGAATAGGAGTTGCTGCAGGACTAAGTTCCATTATATTCATTGCCACGAAGTTTGTGTTCTTTGGCCGTGAGTGTTTATAAATCACAAAGGGGCTATGAATACTCACGGGCTTATCCGAAATATCGTCAACTCTTCCCAAAATTCGTCTTTCCTTTACCTTGTTTTATTTTTTGATATCTTTATTGAAGTATAATTGCTTTACAAAGTTGTGTTAGTTTCTGCTGTATAACATAGTGAATCAGCTATACGTAAACATATATCCCCATATCCCCTCCCTCTTGCGTCTCCCTCCCACCCTCCCTATCCCACCCCTCTAGGTGGTCACAAAGCACCGAGCTGATCTCCCTGTGCTATGTGGCTGCTTCCGACCAGCTATCTGTTTTACGTGTGGCAGTGTATATATGTCCATGCCACTCTCTCACTTCGTCCCAGCTTACCCTTCCCCCTCCCCGTGTCCTCAAGTCCATTATCTATGTCTGCATCTTTATTCCTGTCCTTCCCCTAGGTTCATCAGAAACATCTTTTTTTAGATTCCATATATATGTGTTAGCATATGGTATGTATTTTTCTCCTTCTGACTTACTTCACTCTGTATGACAGACTCTAGGTCCATCCACCTCACTACAAATAACTCAATTTCATTTCTTTTTACGACTGAGTAATATTCTGTTGTATATTTGTGCCACATCTTCTTTATCCATTCATCTGTTGATGGATACTTAGGTTGCTTCCATGTCCTGGCTATTGTAAATAGAGCTGCAACGAGCATTGTGGTACATGACTCTTTTTGAATTATGGTTTTCTCAGGGTATATGCCCAGTAGTGGGATTGCTGGGTCATATGGTAGTTCTATTTTTAGTTCTTAAGGAACCTCCATACTGTTCTCCATAGTGACTGTATCAATTTGCATTCCCACAAACAGTGCAAGAGGGCTCCTTTTTCTCCACACCCTCTCCAGCATTTAATGTTTGTAGATTTTTTGATGATAGCCATTCTGAATGGTGTGAGGTGATACCTCATTGTAGTTTTGATTTGCATGTCTCTAATGATTAGTGATGTTGAGCATCCTTTCATGTGTTTGTTGGCAGTCTGTATATCTTCTTTGGAGAAATGTCTATTTAGGTCTTCTGCCCATTTTTGGATTGGGTTGTTTGTTTTTTTGTTGTTGAGCTGCATGAGCTGCTTGTAAATTTTGGAGATTAATCCTTTGTCAGTTGCTTCATTTGCAAATATTTTCTCCCATTCTAGGGTTGTCTTTTGGTCTTGTTTATGGTTTCCTTTGCTGTGCAAAAGCTTTGAAGTTTCATTAGGTCCCATTTGTTTATTTCTGTTTTTATTTCCATTTCTCTAGGAGGTGGGTCAAAAAGGATCTTGCTGTGATTTATGTCATAGAGTGTTCTGCCTATGTTTCCCTCTAAGAGTTTTATAGTGTCTGGCCTTACATTTAGGTCTTTAATGCATTTTGAGTGTATTTTTGTGTATGGTGTTAGGGAGTGTTCTAATTTCATTCTTTTACATGTAGCTGTCCAGTTTTCCCAGCATGATTTATTGAAGAGGCTGTCTTTTTCCATTGTATATTCCTGTTTCCTTTATCAAAGATAAGTTGACCATATGTGTGTGAGTTTATCTCTGGGCTTTCTATCCTGTTCCATTGATCTATATTTCTGTTTTTGTGCCAGTACCATACCATCTTGCTTACTGTAGCTTTGTAGTATAGTCTGAAATCCAGGAGCCTGATTCCTTTGGCTCCATTTTCCTTTCTCAAGACTGCTTTGGCTATTTGGGGTCTTTTGTGTTTCCATACAAATTGTGAAACTTTTTGTTCTACTTCTGTGAAGAATGCCATTGGTAGTTTGATAGGGATTGCATTGAATCTGTAGATTGCGTTGGGTAGTATAGTCATTTTCACAATGTTGATTCTTCCAGTCCAAGAACATGGTATATTTCTCCATCAGTTTGTATCATCTTTAACTTCTTTCATCAGTGTCTTATAATTTTCTGCATACAGGTCTTTTGTCTCCTTAGGTAGGTTTATTCCTAGTTATTTTATTCTTTTAGTTGCAGTGGTAAATGGGAATGTTTCCTTAATTTCTGTTTCAGATTTCTCACTGTTAGTGTGTAGGAATGCAAAAGATTTCTGTGCATTAATTTTGTATTCTGGTACTTAACCAAATCCATTTATTAGTTTTCTGGTAGCATCTTTAGGATTCTCTATGTATAGTATCATGTCATCTGCAAACAGTGACAGTTTTACTTCTTCTTTTCCAGTTTGTATTTCTTTTTCTTCTTTGATTTCTGTGGCTAAAACTTCCAAAACTATGTTGAGTAATAATGGTGAGAATGGGCAACCTTGTCTTGTTTCTGATCATGGTGGAAATGGTTTCAGTTTTTCACCATTGAGAATGATGTTGGCTGTGGGTTTGTCATATATGGCCTTTATTATGGTGAGGTAGGTTCCCTCTATGCCTACTTTCTGGAGGGTTTTTCTCATAAATGGGTGTTGAATTTTGGCAAAAGGTTTTCTGCTTCTATTGTGATGATCATATGGTTTTTATCCTTCAGTTTGTTAATATGGTGTATCACATTGATTGATTTGTATATATTGAAGAATCTGCATTCCTGGGATAAACCCCACTTGATCATGGTGTATGATCCTTTTAATGTGCTGTTGGATTCTGTCTGCTAGTATTTTGTTGAGGATTTCTGCATCTACGTTCATCAGTAATATTGGCCTATAGTTTTTTTTTGTGTGTGACGTCTTTGTCTGGTTTTGGTATCAGGGTGATGGTGACCTCATAGAATGAGTCTGGGAGTGTTCCTCCCTCTGCTATATTTCGGAAGAGTTTGAGAAGGATAGGTGTTAGCTCTTCTCTAACTGTGTGCTAGAATTTGCCTGTGAAGGCATCTGGTCCTGGGCTTTTGTTTGTTGCAAGATTTTTAATCATAGTTTCAATTTCTGTGCTTGTGATTGGTCTGTTTATATTTTCTGTTTCTTCCTGGTTCAGTCTCGGAAGGTTGTACTTTACTAAGAATTTGTCCATTTCTTCCAGGTTGTCCATTTTATTGGTATATAATTCCTTGTAGTAATCTCTCATGATCCTTTGTATTTCTGCAGTGTCAGTTGTTACTTCTTTTTCATTTCTAATTCTGTTGATTTGAGCCTTTTCTCTTTCTTTCTTGACGAGTCTGGCTAATGGTTTATCAGTTTTGTTTATCTTCTCAAAGAACCAGCTTTTAGTTTTATTTATCTTTGCTATCATTTCCTTCATTTCTTTTTTCATTTATTTCTGATCTGATTTTTATGATTTCTTTCCTTCTGCTAACTTTGGGTTTGTTTTTTTTTTCTATTCTTCTTTCTCTAATTGCTTTAGGTATAGGATTAGTTTGTTTATTTGAGATGTTTCTTGTTTCTTGAGGTAGGATTGTATTGCTAAAACTTCCTCTTAGAACTGCTTTTGCTGCATCCCATAGGTTTTGGGTCATTGTGTTTTCATTGTCATTTGTTTCTAGGTATCTTTTGATTTCCTCTTTGATTTCTTCAGTGATCTCTTGGTTATTTAGTAGCATATTGTTTAGCATCCATGTGTTTGTATTGTTTACAGTTTTTTCCCTGTAATTGATATCTAGTCTCATAGCATTGTTGTTGGAAAAGATACTTGGTACGAGTTCAGTTTTCTTAAATTTACCAAGGCTTGATTTGTGACCCAAGATATGATCTATCCTGGAGAATGTTCCATGAGCCCTTAAGAAGAAAGTGTATTCTGTTGTTCTTGAGTGGAATGTCCTATAAATACCATTAAGTCCATCTTGTTTAATGTGTCATTTAAAGCTTGTGTGTCCTTATTTATTTTCATTTTGGATGATCTGTCCGTTGGTGGAAGTAGGGTGTTAAGGTCCCCTACTATTATTGTGTTACTGTCGATTTCCCCTTTCACGGTTGTTAGCATTTGCTTATGTATTGAGGTGCTCCTATGTTGGGTGCATAAATATTTACAACTGTTATATCTTCTTCCTGGATTGATCCCTTGATCATTATGTAGTGTCCTTCTTTGTGTCTTATAACATTCTTTATTTTAAAGTCTATTTTATCTGATATGAGTATTGCTACTCCAGCTTTCTTTTGATTTCCATTTGGATGGAATATTTTTTTCCATTCACTCACTTTCAGTCTGTATGTGTCCCTAGGTCTGAAGTGGGTCTCTTGTAGACAGCATATATATGGGTCTTGTTTTTGTATCCATTCAGCCAGTCTGTGTTTTGGTTGGAGCATTTAATCCATTTACATTTAAGATAATTATCGATATGTATGTCCCTATTACAATTTTCTTTATATTTTTGGGTTTGTTTTTGTAATTCTTTTCCTTCTGTTGTGTTTCCCACTTAGAGAAGTTCCTTTAGCATTTGTTGTAAAGCTGGTTTTTTGGTGCTGAATTCTCCTAGCTTTTGCTTGTTTGTAAAGGTTTTAATTTCTCCATCGAATCTGAATGAGATCCTTGCTGGGTAGAGTAATCTTGGTTGTAGGTTTTTCCTTTTCATAACTTTAAATATGTCCTGCTGTTCCCTTCTGGCTTGCAGAGTTTATGCTGAAAGATCAGTTGTTAACCTTATGGGGATTCCCTTGTATGTTAATTGTTGCTTTTCCCTTGCTACTTTTTTTTTTTTTTTTTTGCGGTACGTGGGCCTCTCACTGTTGTGGCCTCTCCCGTTGTGGAGCACAGGCTCCGGATGCTCAGGCTCTGGACGCACAGGCTCAGCAGCCATGGCTCATGGGCCTAGCCACTCCGTGGCATGTGGGATCTTCCCGGACCGGGTCACGAACCCGTGTCCCCTGCATCGGCAGGTGGACTCTCAACCATTGCACCACCAGGGAAGCCCTCCGTTGCTACTTTTAATATTTTTTCTTTTATTTAATTTTTGATAGTTTGGTTAATATGTGTCTTGGCGTGTTTCTCCTTGGATTTATCCTGTATGGGACTCTCTGCTCTTCCTGCACTTGATTGACTATTTCCTTTCCCATATTAGGGAAGTTTTCAAGTATAATCTCTTCAAATATTTTCTCAACCCTTTCTTTTTCTCTTCTTCTTCTGGGACCCCTACAATTTGAATGTTGGTGCGTTTAATGTTGTCCCAGAGGTCTCTGAGACTGTCCTCAATTCTTTTCATTATTTTTGCTTTATTCTGCTCTGCTGTAGTTATTTCCACTATTTTATCTTCCAGGTCACTTATCTGTTCTTCTGCCTCAGTTATTCTGCTATTGATTCCTTCTAGAGAACTTTTAGTTTCATTTATTGTGTTGTTCATCATTGTTTGTTTGCTCTTTAGTTCTTCTACGTCTTTGTTAAACATTTCTTGTATTTTCTCCATTCTATTTCCAAGATTTTGGATCATCTTTACTATCATTACTCTGAATTCTTTTTCAGGTAGACTGCCTATTTCCTCTTCATTTGTTTGGTCTGGTGGGATTTTCCTTTGCTCCTTCATCTGCTTTGTATTTCTCTGTCTTTTCAGTTTGCTTAAGTTACTGTGTTTGGGGTCTTCTTTTCACAGGCTGCAGGTTCCTAGTTCCTTTTGTTTTTGGTGTCTGCCCCCAGTGTGTAAGGTTGGTTCAGTGGGCTGTGTAGGCTTCCTGGTGGAGTGGACTCGTGCCTGTGCTCTGGTGGATGAGGCTGGATCTTGTCTTTCTGGTGGGCAGGACCGAATCTGGTGGTGTGTTTTGGGGTGTCTGTGACCTTATTATGATTTTAGGCAGCCTCTCTGCTAACAGGTGTGATTGTGTTCCTGTCCTGCTACTTGTTTTGCATGGGGTGTCCAACACTGGAGCTTGCTGGTCGTTGAGTGGAGCTGGGTCTTAGCGTTGAAATGGAGATCTCTGGGAGAGCTCTCGCCGATTGATATTACGTGGGGCCAGGAGGTCTCTGGTGGTCCATGTCCTGAACTCGGCTCTCCCGCCTCAAAGGCTCAGGCCTGACACCCAGCTGGAGCACCAAGTCCTGTCAGCCACACAGCCAGGTAAGTGGGGAGTTTCTTGCCTTTTGGGAAGTCTGAGGTCTTCTGCCAGCATTCAGTAGTTGTTCCACATGTAGATGTATTTTTGATGTATTTGTGGGGTGGAAGTTGATCTCCATGTCTTACTCTTCTGCTGTCTTGAAGGTCCTCTCTTTGCCTTTTTTGTATTCTTCTCCTTCTTACCTTCCTATCTCAGTCAAAAGAGACAGAGTTTTCACTCTCAGCTGAAGAAAAAAAAAAAACATAGGGAAAGGAGTGGGAGAGAAAAGCATTTACCTAGAATGTCAAACAAGTGGAAAAGAATAGTAAAGAGATATGATTGCTTTTCTTCTTTTCTTTTTTGAACGATGTTGGAAGAAATATCTCTTTATAAAATTTCAGAAACCAAAATCTGGAAATAAGCAAAAGAAACCATATACCATAATCCCACCATCCTAATGCATTTTAGCCAACCGCTTTCCAGTCTTTTTCCCTATGCCCCCCTTTTTTTGAAATGTCGATGTAAGGTGGAGAATAGCCATCTTTGTACTTTTAACATGTTGCTGAATTAAAAATAGATATACTAAAACCATGAAAAGACATGGAGTAAACTTAAATGAATGTTGCTAAATGAAAGAAACCAGTCTGAAAAGACTTTTGTGTGATTTCAACTGAATGGCATTGTGGAAAATGCAAAACTGTGGAGATGGTAAAGTGATGAGTAGTTGCCAGGGACTTGAGGGTAGAGAGGGAGGGATGAATAGCTGAAGCACAGGGGAGTTTTAGGGTAGTGACATTATTCTGTATCGTATTCTGACAAATACATGACACTATACATTTGTCAAAATCCACAGAACTGTACAATATAAAGAGTGAACCCCAATGTAAACTGTGCACTTTATTTAATAATAATGTATCAGTATTGGTTCATCGGTTGTAACAAAAGTGCAGCACTAATGCAACTGTTGATAATAAGGAAGCTGTGTGTTGGGGAAAGGCTTATGTGGGAATTTTCTGTACTGCCTGCTCAGTATTTCTGCAAACCTGAAACTGCTCTAAAAGCAAAGACTATAAAGAAATAGATATATTAGAATTAAAAATTTTGAACATCTGTTGTGCCCTTCAGAAATGGTCTTCTCAGATGTGATGTGCATGTTTTAAAGATACTGTCTTTGCTAGAAACATGTTGTAAGTCCTCACTGAAATATTTCTACAGAGATTAGGTGGGTGAGCAAGATGGAGGTACCATTTTAAAATTATGTTTGTATAATCACAGAAAGATTGGAGGAAATGAGATATTTTCACATGTGACTCATAAATTGGACGGGAAGGTTTTCCTTATAGAGGCAAGTGTTAAGCAAATGTATTCTGGTTGGTGTATGTGGGTAGCCTCCCAAGGGAACACTTTGAAAGAGAATGGTGCTTTGGATCATGAAGTCTTGCATGAGAGAAAAAAATGAAAACACCATATTCATGTCTAGATTTTTTTCTTTCATGGGACATTGGACATTGGTGATATTTGACTATCCAGTCACAGTGGACATAGACCTTTGATCAATTCCTAGTTACCATTTTCCAGTTGTAGAATCTTGAGCAAGTCTGAACCCTAATTCTCTTCTCCTTAAAATGGGGAATATTATCTTGGAAAGTTTGTGTAGGATGCAAATTCTGTGCCTGGAACAAGCTATTCAGTACTGCTCAATCACGGTAAAAATGGTTACCAATAAAACGGTTTTTATTGAAAGAGCATCTGATTTTAGCATTCTCTTCTGAGGCTAATGTTAAAGACTAGAGTTAAACTTATAAAAAGAGCAATACTTATAAAAAGAGCAATATTTTGCAGCACAAAATGTGCATGTCAATGACATATTATCTGACATGTTAATATCTATTATTTTTTAACCCATTTTCTTTTTTGTAACCATTAAGGTACAAATTTTATGACCTACTTTTTAAAAATTTGGGCTTATATAAGGTGATGTCTATAATAATGTCACTTCCACTTACTAGCATTCTGATATACTTTCCTGAGTGGCAGAGAAACTTGTATGCAGATGCCTGTGCATTGAGAATTGCCCATAACCTGCACCCTGTCTTAGCAATGCTGAGATCTGTAATTTGGTACAGCCATGGTTGTGTTATTGTTACCAAACCCAGGTCCAGCTGCTCACTGCTCAAAAGCCAATTCTCGAGAGGCAGGTGTTTGTAGGAAAGGAAATGTTGCTTTATTTCGGAGGCTGGCAACTGGGGGAGAGGGTGGACTCCTGTCTGAGAACCAACTCCTGATTGCTGCTCAGGGGACAGGGTCATTTAAAGGGGAGTTTCAGGGTTGTATTGGCAAAGGGAGGGAGCAGAACAGTCTAGTCAGTTCTTGACAGTCATGAAATCATGTAGTGTGGTGGTCTGATCGGCGTCATCTTGGTTGTTTTAAGTACAGTTAATCTTTAGTTCCAGGGTTTGTTCCCATTTCTTTGAGGCCAGTTCTCAGAATTGTGTGAAGTGGAGTAGCTTATGTCATGGCTTCAACTTGCTCATCATGTAGTCATCCCCCTCCACCTGGTGTGGGCTTCAGTATCTGCAAAACAGCTCACAGGATATGGCTCAGAATATTATCTGTAGCCCTTAAGGCGGCACTAAAGGTCCTTGGCTATGCTTAATGACTAAACTATTATTATTTGGTCTCCTTTGACAGTTTTCCTTTGTTTCTACATTTTCTCACTTCTCTGAGTAAACTTATTCTTTGGCTAAAGTTTTTCCACAGACAAAAGGCAGGCTGAGGACACGGGGAGGTAAGGACCATAGGGTCCTGCTCCGTTTCATTATGTGAATGTGATTTGTCATCTGTTTCATGGTGAAGGAAAAGACTGAGAATTGATGTCTTGGCGTAGTCCACATGTTGGCATGTCGTTCCTATGACCCTTCAAAGGAAGACTCAGCTGCTACTGCAATTCCTGGGGGCAGCTGTTGGAATCCATTTTGTTTTTCCAGAGAGTATAATTTTGCCTTCACATATACATCTTTGAGCAAATGGTAATACATCGAAGAGGACTGATGCAGTATTCTGCTAATTGCTGAAGCCCTTGGTTGACACTTTAGGAATAAATAGGGGGGAAAAAACCCAAATAAAACTTAGGAGAGGATAGAAATTAATTTTAGTAACAATCTATGCCAATTCCAAGCCTGGCTCTTGTAACTAACCATCAAGTTAATTTAATTCCTCAAATCCCATTGCTCTAACAAAATGTTGTTTAAATCAATTCATTCTTTCATTAGACTGCCTAAGAGCACCATGGAGTGATGAGAAATTACTGAGATGGCATTCATGTTTCAAAAATCCCTCAGTTTCACTTCATTTTCCATCCTGACATGGGACTAATCTGCATTTGCATGCTAAAGTAGTATTTTTAATTGTAAAAGTGGTGTTGTTAAATTACCTTCAAATGAGTTTATTTTATGTGGTTCATTAAAGTTTTTGAAATCATTCCCTGCATGATTGCATCTCTTCTCTGCTTTGATGTATTACATCTCTCACCAAAGACACTGGTGCTGAGAGAAAAGCCTTTTCTTGCAAGACTCACATCTCACAATCTGGCCGGTTTTGAAGTGAGAGCAGTAAAAGCGTCAAGCGATCACAGAGTGGCCGAGGCATCGTCCCTGGCACTGCAGCTGAGAGGCTCGGGTAAGAGGGGAGGGTGGGTGGCCGTGTTCACCAGTAATGGAAGGTCAAAGCCACAGAGATCTCAAAAGGTTTGTGTCAACTCAGAAGATGAAAAGTGGCTCCCCCTGGGGAGCTAGTTTGGTTCTGAAATTTAAATACATCTCACAGATTCTGTATGTTTGCTTTCATTTTAACTTTTCTCTCCGATAGCACCTTTCCTCTTCATTATTTCTCCTCTCGTGGTGTCTTCTAGAACAGTGGCCCTCAACTATTTTATCTTAAGCCTCAACGATGACTTTGCCAAAGTAGGGGTTTTTTTTTGTTGTGTTTTTTAACATCTTTATTGGAGTATAATTGCTTTACAGTGGTGTGTTTCTGCTTTATAACAAAGTGAATCAGCTATACATATACATACATCCCCATATCTTTTAGAAATAAATAGCATGATTTTTCTGAGATTGTCATTTGTATGTTTATGAGAGTTTCTTTATCACATTATTTATTTTTAGTAGGTTTCGGGGAATACAAAATTGACAGTATATTGTTGGAGTAAATTTGATTGTGATTCCTCAGTTCTTGGTATGAAATCCTAATTATCCATCCAGGCCCACTACTTTCTCCAGCGGTGGAGCCACTGAGCAAGAAGGCTTTACCCAGCGAGGTAGACCACGTGGAGAGGAAATGAGGACAGCCAGCTCTATGCTGTATGTCAGCACTTCGCAGCTTATAGATCAGTACCTGGTGCTGAAAGTATCTCTTAGCATCCTTGCTTGTCAAATAAAATCCAAACTCTGCTTAATGACGTCAATCATCTAACCCTGAGTAGAAGCAGCGTTTCCATTTCTGTTTGAACACAATTCCAGCTTCCCCCCCCTTAACATCTATTATTGAAAATGCTGTCTATCTTTATGATGACCTTTAAAGGCACCATATTACTATTATGCATTTACAGTTTGTTTTAAACGTTTTGAGCAATGACAACAGCACAATATTCAATGCATTTGCAGAAGCCAACGTCAAGAATAGAAATCCTGCTTCCTCAAGTTAGCCTCTGACTCCTAAGCCTTGCCCAACATTAACTTTTTCTTGAACTTGAAGCACTCATAGTGCATCAGACTATATTTATTCAGCCCCTACCATGCGCAAGACACTATAATAGGAACAGGGAGGAATACAAAAAAGTAAAATTGGAGAGGAAATGAAAGCCACTAACCAATTTATCTTTGTTAATTACTCTGCTGTGAATCAATATTTCACATGCATTATCTCATGGTAGGCTTGTAGGATAGATATGATCATCCTCAACTTATAGGTAAGGAGGCTGTAGATTCTAATTTTAGCCCTCAAGGAACTTACAATCCGATGGGAAAATAAGGTACATACACGTGGTAAAATAACAATATAAAGAACTATGTAAGGAATATCAAATGAGTATTTCCAACATAACTACCACAGTTGTTGAAAAGAGGGGTCATTAATTTGGGATGGGCTAATTAGGAAAATCTTTGATACTCCTGTGGGGTGGGGATGCGGATTCATTCATTCTATAAGCATTTGGGGAATGCCCACCATGGTCCTTTTCTAAGAATTTGAAGTCTGCGGTTAGGGACTGATATATAACTGGGAACATCAAGGAGAGAGTGACTCTGTGACTGGACATGGGTTTTAAATCAAAGAGGAAATTTAATAAATGTGAAGCACTTTGAGACTCCATGGCTTATTTGGGTGGTTTTTATATTTTTCTTCTCTTCTGGTGGCACTTTTGTTCACTTTAAAGAACTCACTAAGAGTTATGGAAGAGCTTACGTTTTTGATGTTTCTCCTCCGTCAGCTCTTGCTTTTACTCTGACATTGGATAGAAACAGTCTATTTCATTCCCCAGGATTCAGGACAGTTGATTTTATACATTTCATTTTGGCTAATAACACAGTGTATTCAAATTTTCAAATTCACTTCCACACTAATTCTCCTACCTGTTTTTTAAGGTGGATGTTTTTAGCATTGATAAAAGCAGTCAAGGCTGAAAATTGACTGATACTTGAGTCTTGACGTAGAATCTCAATTTCTTCGGTTATTGTATGGTGAAAATTGGGATATTTAGTTCAAACTACGATACAAAAGGGTTCCATTGCTTTATTAGAAGTGATGTCTTCTACTGAAACTATTCATTGAAATGACACAACAAATCACCCGCAGGTTCCAGACAGCCCAATATTTTGTTGCTGACCGAGAAGTATATTAGGAAAATCTTTATAACAAAGTGAATCAGTTATGCATATACATATGTTCCCATATCTCTTCCCTCTTGCGTCTCCCTCCCTCCCACCCTCCCTATCCCACCCCTCCAGGCGGTCACAAAGCACCGAGCCGATGTCCCTGTGCCATGCGGCTGCTTTCCACTAGCTATCTACCTTACGTTTGTTAGTGTATATATGTTATAAAGCAGAAACTAACACACCATTGTAAAGCAATTATACCCCAATAAAGATGTTAAAAAAAAAAGAAGTATATTAGGAAAATCTTATGTTTCTGTGACATCAGAGGTTAGCAATTTTCTCTGAATACTTAAAAGTTCCTTAAAACCTTGTTGATAGAGCTACCAAATAGAAGTTTGGCCACACCCCTTAGGAACCTATATTTGTTCACCTGTATATACTGGAATGACACCAAAGAACTGAATTATAAGCTAGAAAATCTGGATGTTTGTTCTGGATTTACTTACCAGTTACTAACTCTGTGGCCTTGGAAAATCACACAAAGTCTCACGGTCTCAGTTTCTTCATTGGCAAAATAGAGTAATACTATCTACTTAGGGTGGCTGTGAGGCTCAAATTCATGTCTTTTGAGCATTCTAAAGTATTTTTAAAATATAAAATATTTTTATTATGTATCAATCCCAGCTGACTTGAATTGTACTTTCATTTCTTCTTCCTTAGGGGCCCTTCCTCAAATTAAAAAATATATCGTTCTCCAATAAAAAGGACCAGAGCTCCTTGGAGAAATGGCTGATTTTAGGACTGGAGTAGGAAATATACAAGATCTGCTTGGAGCATCTTCTAGTGCTAGAAAGTAAAGAAGTGCTCAAAGCAACAACAGCAACAAAAAGTCCCACAATGATGGGAATATGTCAAAGAGACACACACAGGAGCCAACTGAAAGAGCACCCAGTGGCCAAAGCTGGGGCAATTTGACCCACAAAATAAACATATTAGTGTTGGATTATACCTCAAAGGATAAAATAAATGTCTGTGAGTCCACACTAAAATAAATAAATGATTGAATAAATAAATAAAAGGGGGAGAGAATAGACAAACTTCCTATATAGAAGAATTCCAAATATCAATAACTTACATAGGTATTCTGCCATGAGGGAGATGGAGCATTATTCCATGCTCCTAAAGTGTGGGCTGCCCATAGTGACAGCATGCAAAGGGGAAAAGAATTAGTAACTTTTGGTGGAGGACCCTGACTAACACTACTTCAAGCCAGGTAATAGAGGAAAAATTGCATTGATAATATATACCTTTAAAATGACGTAATGAGCATGGCACTCCACCTCTGTGGTCTTCTTCCTAAAATGTCCTAACCCACTCTGATCGTGAGAAAAACATTAGAAAAATCCCAGTTGAAGGACAGTCTATAAAATATCTTGACTCCTCAAAACTGTCAAGGTCATCAAAAATAAGGAACGTGAGAAATTATCACAGCAAAGAGAAGCCTGAGGACGTGACAACTAAGTGAAAAGTGATTTCCTGAATAGGGTCCTAGAACAGAAAAAGGAGATTAGCGGGGAAAAGCTGAAGAAATTTGCATAAAATATCCATTCTATTTAACAATGTTATTAATATTTATTCATTAATTATAACAAATCTACCACACTAACCTCAGATGTTAGTAATATGGAAAACTGGGTGCAGGCTATATGGGAACTTCTTACTAAATTCACTATAATTTTATAAATCTGAAACAGTTCTAAATAAAAAGAAAAATTCAAGGACTCTTTGGAAAGTGTTTTACATGTCTGGATAGAGAAACTTCTACCATAACTAAAAGGGAGATTTCTTTCATTTTAAATAAGTTGGATTTCTTTCAAGCCTAGTGATCTGTTTTTCATTACTGAACTATACATTTTATTTTATTTTATTATTATTTTTTTTTTGCGGTACGCGGGCCTCTCACTGTTGTGGCCTCTCCCGTTGCGGAGCACAGACTCCGGACGCACAGGCTCAGCGGCCATGGCTCATGGGCCCAGCCACTCCGCGGCATGTGGGATCTTCCCGGACCGGGGCACGAACCCGTGTCCCCTGCATCGGCAGGTGGACTCTCAACCACTGCGCCACCAGGGAAGCCCTGAACTATACATTTTAAATAGTGAATTATTACTAATAAAATGTTCAGTGGAGCATAATTTCAATATGAAATGAAACGCTGGTTTTCATCAGGAAGGAAGAAAAAATTAATCATTATAAGATAAATACCCCTTTTAGTTCTGCAGAGCATTACTACTACTTTTAAGTTAGATAAAATAAATTTTGCAACATTAACAAAAAAACAGTGGAAAAATCCCATGTCCCTATATTTGTTTTTCTGGCTTTGCTGATCCTCACTCTCTCTGAGATGTCCAAGTTTTTTGAGTATTCCAGTGACCTTTCTCTTTAGCTTTCATCTTTTGTAGAACAAAGGATGCTAACTTTCTCAATTCTTACCTCTGTAGAAGCCCCATCATTTCTTTATTCATTGCTCAAATTAAAGTTTGAAGTAAAATCAGAGTCTAGTACTTTCAAAGCCATGGTCAAATACTAGATTTCTCATCCTTTTTCCTTTATCTGATTGCTTTGCTTGAATCTTAGCTAACAACAATGCAGAGATGCATTTGGAATCCCAGGTCCTTTCTCTGCAATCCTGGAGAGGCACCCAGCAGATAAAGTTGTTGAGCAGAGCAGTTACATAGTCTGGATTTCATGCAAGCTTCCACAAAATTGCTGCTTTGAATTGAACTGTCCAGCATGAATTGGTAAGATAGCACCAGGAGATCAGGGGGGTCTCCCAGTCCGGTAAGAGTTCAGTTCAACATAGAAACTCACCAATTACTTTGATGGTTTGGGAAGGGGAAGAGAAGGAGAATTTTACATTTCTATTCATTATTAATGGACTCTCAGAAGAAGCAAGAGTATCATAAAAGAGAAAGTAGACACACCATTTGTGTACTCAGACATTCAACCGAGATTGGCCAAAGTAAGATGGGTCACAGGGTACAAGAGAGTTTCTTGTCTTGAATCCTGGTTCAGGAGGACCCAAACTGGAAATGGCTGAATATAGGGCTACCTTGCAAAAAAATGAACCTGTCTAAAGAGGCTATTTTCTTACCTGACTTTAGCTATTGACTACACAAAAGAAAGTGGTATAGGATTGTGCTTTTATCTCAGTGACATGTGTGTGGTTGGATGGAGAGCTCACCTGGAAAGAAATATTCAAATCCACTTTCACTCAACCAGTTTAATTCTGGGCTGAATTTATGTAGTGACAATGGATTTTGAGCCCAGTCCCCTGCAGGATGGCCTGCATTTTAACGCAGAGAGAACCGATGAGTATAATTGATATTCGTAGTTCCCAGGCCACTGGAGAGCAGTCATACATTGGTTTGAGCCAGGAAAGCCTTCTGTTGGGTCATGTTATTGCATATAAGCCAGATGCAGGCTAACTTTTCATTCTTTTGATAATTTTAACAAGAAAAAAATGTTCTACAGGTGTTTGTCTCTGCGTGGCCAATGATTATTCCTAGTTTGCAAAAGGCTGTTTATCTAAGCTTAGCTGTCTAGATAAATTCTCCTGAGATTTCCTAATGGTTTCTAGCTTCTGACCTCCCTGCTTGGATTGCTCCTGCTTTGGACTGGTTTTGAGGACCTTTGGAGATGAAGATTCCACGTCTCTTTGTTAATCTTTTCCACTATTTCCTACCAGATGAGGGGAGGGTTGGTATCTGCTGGAAGAGGAATCAAGGACACGTCCAACATGGGCCAACAAAGATCAGGGTCTACTTTCAATCCAGAGTTTGGAGCCTGGGAAATAGTTTGTGGAGAGTGGAGTCAGTGTGTTGAGTCATGAAAGAGTCACTGGGAAGAGAATCTTAAGAATATGGTCACTAAGAGGAAGAGAGCCTGTGAAGTGGGAAACAGAACAGAATGATAGAAAGCAAGGCTGGGCAGGGGTCTAGCTAAATTCTAGTCAGAGAATGTTAGAGTGGACACACAGATGGTTCTGCTAACTCTTGGCAACCAGGGTTGGATTTGCGAGCTCTGGACCAGGGCTCTTGACTCTACCGCTTCTAATTCTAATTCCGTGTGCACTGGTTGAAACTTTGATAGCTGCCAGATGTTATCCTAACTTCCTATATTTAGTCTTTGAAACAACCCTTTGAGTTTGTGCTGCTGTTATCATCCCCATTTTACAGATAGGAAGACTGAAGCTCAGCAGATTCAAGTAGCCTATCTGAAGTCTCACAGCTGTAAAGAGCGAGCCGGGGTTCAAGGAGGAGAGTGGGAGAGAGGGGAGAAGTTACAATCGTGAGATTGCAACTTGAAAGGACAAAACTTTGGTTCCCATGTACCCTTTCCTTAGGAAGTAAATCTGTTGGTTTGAGGGTGTTTTAGAGGTTTCATCACATAGCATTATAAATACTCCATGTGAAAGGCAGAATTTTAGTCCAAATGAACCCTCCCCCCCCCACCCCTACCCCTGGTGTTACTTCTGTGAATATGTTAAGTTACGTGCCACAGGGGCTTTGTAGATGTAAATCAGATTAGTAGTCAGCTGACTTTAAAATAGCAATTCATCTTGGGTTATCCTGGGGAGCCGAATGTAATCACATGAGACTTCTGAAGCAGAGATCTTTCTCAGGATAGTAGTGGAAGGGGAATTCAGAGATTTGAAATATGAGGATCCCATGTCCTATTGTTGCCTTGGACCTGAAGGGACCCATGTGTCAAGGCTCTGCAAGGCACTGAATTCTATTCAAGCCCTGAATAAGCTTGGAAGTGGAATTTTCCTTGGAGCCTCCAGGAATAACTGGAGGGCTATTCCTGACCACCCTCCTTCACTACCCTACTAACAGTTTAGGCTTCTCTGTTATATGCTCTCAGAGCAACATGTACTTTTCTGTACTTATTTGCAGAATTATTTGTTCCATGTTTTTTCTTTCCACCAGATTGTCTGCTTTAGGACAGTCCTCATTTCTGTGTTGCTTACTCCAGTACAGCACCTGTCACAGAGTAGTTTGGCTTTAAATATCTGTTGACTGAATCAAAGAGTATTCCTTTTGACTCATTCTCTGTTTGGAAATATCAAAGGGGTCAACCCAAGTAAAGGTCAATAGAAAAAAATGTTAAATGTACCTCTTCCTGACACCCAACTTCAATGCCATTTCCCAAAGTGCCAACCTTCTACTAATATTCAAACTAAAGAAATGTCCAAGGACAGGAACCTAAAATGGGAACTGTTGACAATAAGAAAAGAATAGCTAGGACTCATAGCTCCTGTTTCTGTTTCTTTAAATGCGTTCCAGACTTGTTTCCGAAGAGCAGCCGCCCAGAAGAAGAATGTGACGGCTATCTGATGCCCACATAATTGTTCATTTCCAAGCAGACGGCCTTTGCTCTAAACATTAAGTTTTTTTCCTTTTATTTGTTTTCCCTCTTTTGTTTAAGTAAAAGTAATTACGTTTGCATTAAATTAAGCACCGGCTTATTTTTGTGCAAAACAATGGAGAGTTTTTTCCCTTTTCACTCTGTATTCACTATGTCATCTTGACAGTCATGCTGAGGAGTCAGCTTGCAGACTTGGAGCTATGTCCTGGGACACATCTGCTTGCCCTTTGCAGAAGGACAAGGGGGCACGTAGGAAGGGATATGAAAAGAAGAGACTGGAGTGACCAGTTGACTCGGATTAGCAAAATCAAAAGTAGTGTAAGAATGCTTTTGGTTCCGCTTTCCTGGGAGGTTCCATGAAGAGCTAAGTTTTTTCAATAGTTAGTTAATGCAGTAAATAAGTAGTTAAATTGTTTGTGACCCCAGTCATTCATTTCTGTTTCTTGTGTGCTTTGTGGCCAGTGGGCCTCCAAAGTGTTCCTCAGATCCCTAAGTTCCCTCTCTCCACATAGTTTTCTTGGGTAGATTCTTGGACAAGATTTTCTCACTACCTTGAGACACCACAGTAAGTTGAGAAGCTGGGGAGCTTCTGTAGGGGGACTGGGAGGGGTAAAGGCTGGGGAGAGGGTAGGGCTCCCTGAAGCCTCTGAAGAGGGAGAGCAACGACCTTCTGGGTCAGCAATGACGGGGGAGCTCTGACATTAGGAATCTAATGATAATCGGAACATGTGAACAGAACCTTCCCTTGCACTGTGGAAGGCACACCTCTCATTTTTCTCAGGGGGCTTACAGATAGTTCTGAGCTACTGGGTCTGGTCCGAATGACTAGATTTATTAGTACAGGAAGTTTTCTTTGGGGACAAGACTTTAGTTGGAACTCTCCCAAAATTTCACTGCTACTCTTGTCTTCTCTGTACCTGGGAAACTGTGTGGGTCACGTGGAGATAGAAACTCAGAGAAGGTAGGGGTAGACTTCATGCTCTGCCGTTTACTGGTTGTGGGAACATCAGCCCATTATTGAGTGCAGCAGGCTGCAGTTTCTTTACTAGTAACTGGGTGCGATAATGTTCACTTCTGATGATAGTTGTGAAGAAAAAAAGATGAGATAATGTGGAAAAAACATCAACACAGTTCCTGGTATATAATAATCTTTCCAAAAAGAGTGGCCAGAAAATCCCCCAGACCATGTGTTTGGTGGATTATGTCAGTAGCTAAGAGAGCACCACTGTTTCCATTGACTTAGGACTCTACAGTTTAATCCTGAGCTTTACTGTTTAACCTATCATTTTATCCTCAGACTTGTCCTTTAAAGTAGGAACATAATTTGTTTTTCTTTCTTGGTTAACCTAGAGTTTTGTCCTTCAAACTGTCTCCCCCAGTGGGACCTGCCTTAGGCCGCACAGTCCCGTTTCCATATTTCCTCGTTAACAGGTGTCCCCTACCAATTGGCACTTGCCAGCTACCTCTACAAGGATCAAATTATGAACTGCTGCAGCTGCTGACCTTCACAACCCCCTGAAAGGAGTTCAGGGTGGAGATCAGGAATGAGACACTCTGTGCTCTGGGAAAAACTGGCATTAGAACATGTCTTCAGATAGTTAGATATTTTCAGGAGACAATTTTATGAGCCCAATTCTTGCATCGTCTCATATCTATTGTAGAAAAGCACTAAAATCCTTTATGGTGACGTCTGCTCCTCATGACTCACAGTAACGTTCACGAGACTAGCAGAAACCTTCCACCAAAAATATGTGTTTGGGGACTTCCCTGGTGGCACAGTGGTTAAGAATCTCCCTGCCAATGCAGGGTACATGGGTTCGAGCCCTGGTCCGGGAAGATCCTGCATACCGCAGAGCAGCTAAGCCTGCGAGCCACAACTACTGAGGCTGCGAGCCACAACTACTGAGCCCGTGTGCCACAACTACTGAAGCCCTCACACCTAGAGTCTGTGCTCCACAACAAGAGAAGCCACTGCAATGAGAGGCCCGTGCACCGCAACGAAGAGTAGCTTCCGTTTGCCGCAACTAGAGAAAAGCGTGCGTGCAACAACGAAGACACAATGCAGCCAAAAGTAAATTAAAAAAAAAAATATGTGCTTGATTGTGTGTACTCCCCCTTCACCAAAATCACATATATACTGACCTTCGCCCCCCCACCTCTTTGGACCAGTTTCTTGGAGCTAGAAGAGAAAGAACTTAGAATGAATTTTTTCACCTATTCTTGGCTGACAGCCTACAGATGAGATCTTGTTTGATCCTCACGCAGCCCCTGTGAGGAAGGTTTTACTAATATCCCCATATTGGAGATGTGAACATGGAGGTTGGGAAGGTTTAAGCCACGGTGTCTGACACAAAAGCACTTGTTCTTTTAATGAAACCGACTCTCTCTCCCTATGTTTTGAGGGGCAAGAAGATGGATTCTGAAAGTGGGACAGAGTAGAATCTGTGCATCCTTAATGCCTGTGAGCATAAGAAAATTATCCCTTTCCATTCAGGAAAATAGACTTCCTGCAATGCTCAAAGAACTTACCTTCTCTCCCTGAAATGATTAATCCTTAGCCCTTGAGGGGTGATGAAAAGGGTCCTACAGAGGACAATGTGTGTGAGGGCTCCTGTGTTGAAGGGCTCAGCTCCACTGGCTTTGGATTCTCCATGACAAAGCACAGACCTGTGAATTATAGGTATTGTTCCTTGATCCCTGACAAAAACCTCCAGTTTCTCTTATGTAACTGCAGAAAACCCTGTGTTTAGTAAAGTATCGTGTGTCCCTTAGCCATGTGTTACATTCAGAAACAAGGGTTTGGTATGCAGAGTCTGAGTAATGGCCTGAAATGAGACCATTTCTCTTTGCTGACAACATCCCATTAAGCATTCAAACCCATACTCAGCCATTGTTCAGGACATATTCACAGTCCTTTGCGGGGGGTGTTAGTTACAAGACATTGAGTTATGAAGGGAATCTGGGCTCCCAAAAGCCACAGCAGATTGACATACTTGACAAGTTAGTTCTAAAATTACCTTTTGTTCAGTATAAGTCAACATAATTCAGTTAGGCTTTGTGTCTTTTTTTTTTTTTCCCTCTCACTGTATAAAACTAACCCTCAGCATTGTTCCATAGCATCCTGCTATTCCTCTAATTATTTTTTGGATTACTTAGCAAAACCTCCCACTAATCGCCATGCTGATTCCTCATGGGTCTTGTGAGTGTAAATATTTACTGTAAAGTTGGCTGGGGCAATGCGGATAAGCACAGTAGCCACACCTCGAAGAGGACCTCTGGTGGTGTGGGATGGGTGTGGCGGGTCATACACAGTTGTAAACAATAGTATCTCTCTCGTAAGCACTTCCAGTCCAATTTACCAAAAAAGTATTTCTGTAAAAGAAACCTAATGTCATAGGACAGAGCCTGCAATCTTCCTGGGAGGTGTGGCGCCTTGATGGATTTATTCACTTTGAATCCACAGTCTGGCACATACTATGTAGTCAGTACATAGGCAACCAATCAATAAATAAATGAATGGTACAGTAGGCACATGAGAGACATAGACATCATGGCATAAAAAAAAATCACAGGCTTTAGAGCAAAGGGGAGAGAATTCTGGCTTCATTATTGTGTAATTCGGGGCTAGCCATTGATTATGTTTTCTCATATGTGAAATGGGTAAGAATAAGCATTTCCTTTTTTGTGTGTGATGATTTAATGAGAAAATGTCTGAAAAGAACCCAGAATGAGTAAATGTGTATATGAATATATGTGTATATGTATGTATTTATTTCCTCCCTTGTTCTAAAAAGGATTTGAGGTGACATACAAAAACATCCAAGTTATTAGGATTACGTATAAAAGTGGAGGAGAAAATATGAGTAAAGGGAAATCAAACATGGGGAAAACTTAAATATAATTAAGGGTGGATGTAATGCATAAATAGCAGGGTATATATGTATTTCTACAGTGTCTAGACAATAACCACAAGTTTGTCTCAGAGCTTTCTAGTAAATAAAACAAAGAAGTTAACATGATAAGATACGTAATTCACATTCTTAGTCAAATAAAAACAAAATAACACTTCAGAAGACTGGTCCTAAGGAAAAATTAGAGGTTTGTTGTGAACTACATTCTCAATAACAGACTTCAGTGGGCTATTTCTTTTTTTGTTTTTTAATTAATTTTGATTGGAGTGTAGTTGATTTATAATGTTGTGTTAGTTTCTGCTGTACAGAAAAGCAAATCAGTTATACATATCCATATATCCGCTCTTTTTAGATTCTTTTCCCATATAGGTCATTGTAGGGTATTGAGTAGAGTTCCCTGTGCTATACAGTAGGTTCTTATTAGTTATCTATTTTATATATAGTAGTGTGTATATGTCAATCCCAATCTCCCAATTTATCCCTCTCCCCCTTTCCCCTTTGGTAACCACAAGTTTGTTTTCTACATCTATGACTCTATTTCTGCTTTGTAAGTAAGTTCATTTGTACCATTTTTTTAGAGTCCACATATAAGCAATATCGTATGATATTTGTCTTTCTCTGTCTGACTTAACTTCACTCAGTATGACAATCTCTAGGTCCATCCATGTCGGTGCAAATCTTTTTGATGGCTGAGTAATATTCCGTTGTGTATATGTACCACATCTTCTTTATCCATTCATCCATCGATGGACATTTAGGTTGCTTCCATGTCCTGGCTATTGTAAACAGTGCTGCAATGAACATTGGGGTGCATGTATCTTTTCAAATTATGGCTTTGTCTGGATATTACAGGAGTAGGCTATTTCTTATGGTGCATGTCAATGTGGGATCCAGTAAAATTATGCCTTATTATGGGAAAAGGAGGGCATTAAAAACCTACAGTCTAAAATTTAGATTTCTGATGGTAATACTTATTCCTACGGTAAATTTAATTTATTCTTTTATTTCATTTTAGGAAGGCTATATAAAAAGAAGTCAAAGATAAAAGAAATGACCAAACTGATGGTCAATCAGAAATACTTTGTTACAGAGTTTATAAATAGGGATATTTTTAAGTAGGAGTTTTGGAGAAAAAAAAATTGCTTACTTGATATCAATTACAATGATTATGATTTAGAGATATTTTTAATAACTCACTTTTTATTTGCTATATTTGTCATATATTTTACTTCTACATAAGTTACAAATGCCACAAAATATTGTCATTATTATTGCCTTAAGCAGTCAATAATCTTTTATGTTCCCCTATATTTACCTTTTCTGATGCGGTTTATCCTTTCTTGGACTTCCATGATTTCATCTGCATTTTTTTTCTTTTAGCTTGAGGAAATTCCTTTAGTATTTCCTACAGTAGAAGTCTGTTGCAGTAAATTCTCTCATGTCTATTTGAGAATATCATTCTTTTGCCTTTTTTAAAAAAATTACTTTTACCAGGTATGGAATTCTAGTGTTAGCAGGTTTTTTTTGTTGTTGTTTGTTTGTTTTGTTTTGTTTTGGCATTTTAAGAACGCCATTACAATTTCTTATGGCAAACATGGTTTCTGCTGAGAAGTCAATTGTCATTTTAGTTGTTGCTTTGCTGAGGAAAATGTTTTTTTACTTCCTTCTGGCTGGCTGATTTTAAGATTTTTCTCTTCTTCTTCTTTTTTTATTGTGTGGTTTGTTTGTTTGTTTTCAACAGTTAGACTCATGTGCCTAGGCATCATTCATCCTGCTTCTGATTCACTGAACTTCTTCATCTGTGCATTAATGTCTTTCATCAGATTTCAAAATTTCTCGATCACTAATTTTTCATATAATGCTCTGTCTTGGTGTCCTTGTCTTTTATTTCTTGGAATCTAACTATGTGTATATTAGATCTTTTCATGTATTACATGTTGCATGATTTTTTTCTATTAATTTTTTTTTACTCTTGTGCTTTAGTTTGGATTATTAATACTGTCTTTCACTGTGTCTCATCTAGCCTGTTCTAGACCTGTATGTATTAGTTATCATTCTCCAGAGAAAAGAAGATTCTTTTTCTATATAGGGTTGACCCTTGAACAATGCTGGGGTTGGGGTGCTGACCCTCTTACTCAGTCAGAAATGTGTGTATAACTTACAGTTGGCTATCCGCATACACTGTTCCTCCGTATATCTTCAGTTCCTCCATATCCATGGTTCCACATCTCCACATCCGTGGAGTACTGTAGTATTTGCTATTGAAAAAAATCCTCATGTAAATGGATGCACAGTTCTTTCTCTAAATATATATGGTGGGAGAGGGAGGGAGAGAAGAAGAGACAGACACATTTATTATAAGGAATTGGCTTATACTGTTACGGAGGCTAACAAATCCCAAGATCTGCAGTTGGCAGGCTGGAGGTCCAAGAGAGCTGATGGAAAGTTCCAGGAAATCTAGGAAATTTCCAGTCCAAATGCTGGCAAGCCTGATATCTAGGAAGGGCCAATATTTCAGTTTGAGTCCAAAGGCACGGAAAATATGATGTCCCAGCTCAAGACAGTTCCCTCTTACCCACCTGAGGGCCAACCTTTTTGTTCTATTCAGATCTTCAACCGATTGGATTGCTCACATTAGGGTGGGAAATCTGCTTTACTCAATCTTCTGATTCAAATGTTAATTTCATCCAGAAACACCCTCACAAACATACCCAGAATAATGTTTGACCAAATATCTGGGCATCTGTGGCCCAATCAAAATGACATCATCACACCCATCTAATGAGTTTTCAATTTGATTTATATTTTTCACAATAGAAGGAAGGAACAGCAAGGGAAGATCCCAATCTACTCCTCTTACAGATATTTTAAGAGGTAGGATTTGCCCCTTGTAAAACTGAGTAGTTTATTGAGGACATGCCCCTAGAAAGAAGGCCATCCTTATTCTTCAGAAGTGACCAACAGAAAACTTCTGACTGCCTGGTTAATAGTAAGTGCTCAATAATTGTTAGTTCCCTTGAAATTTCTTAAAGAATTTAGCATATACTTGGTGTATAATAGGTAGCAAATACAAATACTCTTTTCCTTCCATACCACTTACTAGACATGTGACCCTGGGCAAGTTACTTCTCTGTGTTTTTAAAAGCCAAGGTACACTGACATAAGAGTAATACTAAATTGTTGGGTTGTTGTGACAATTAAATGTGTTAATATATGCCAAATGCTTAGACTAATGCCTAGAACAGAGAAAATATTAAATAGCTGTTGTGTGTACTGTTACTGCTGTTACTATTGTTATAATCATTCTCTGCCATAGTCAATGCATTTTCTAGAAGTTGTAGTGGGATAACTAGAATATCAGAGACATGGTTCTATTTTCCTGCTATTTTCTGTATGTCTACCATTCCCACATGTAAAAATGAGGAGTTTTCCGTAGATGGCCACATTCTCTTCCAGTTTGACCGTTTTCTGATTTTTATAAGCTCAGGTGAGCTCAGCTTATAGAGTCGACTGTCAGTGATTCAGGGATGGTTGAGGATTATGTAGTAAATCAGGCATTAGGCATATTAACAGCATTGGTGACACTCCTTATCCATCCCTAGGCCTTGATACAAACTCCCATTAAGAGAATGTCAGAAAAAGTGGACTTAAGGAGCAATATGTACCAATTAGGACTGGATATATAATCACTTTGGAGGCACAGAAAAAGAAATGTTTTGCTATATCATGGAATAATAACCACCGGCTTTCATTGAGGGCTTAATGGGCATTACATCAGTGAACCTTTTAATAGCTCTTTGAAGTAAGCAATATTATTAACACTGTTTTACAGAGGAGGAAATTAAAAGGCTCTGACAGCTTGAATTGCACAGTGATGTGGACCAATAGGTGGCAGTACTGGGAGTTGAATCTAGGTCCAGTTAACTCCAAAGTCCAACTGGTGAATCCATAAGGTGTGCTATTTCCTGAACTATGGCTATGGTCAGATCATCTCCCAGTTGTGCCTGAAACTATTCAATAATACTTTTTAAGTTCTAACTTTGTGTATCCCTTCAAAGGAAATACCTTCTGATTCCATTACCTTTCTCTTATTCTCAGCCAGTCACTATCTGCTTCTCATACCTGAGAGAACCTGAATGCACCAGCAGAGCCACATTTAATGAAAAACCTTTCAGGACCATTACCCAGCCAGTTTCTGTGGGAACAAATGCCAGCCCAATATTAGGCTCATTTTCAGTTCTATTAAATTTCTAACAAATTGTCATTTTACAAAAAGCATTTCATCCTGACATAATAGACTTATCTATTTTCTCCTCATTCCTTCAAAGACTGTAGATGTTGTTTGTGTGGGCCAGTCTTTTACAGATACCAGTTCATCCCAAGAGAAACATTACTGAAATATTACAGACTTGAACATGATGTAGACTGGACTATTTACACATACTCTGGATGTCATACAATTCTGAGGCAAAACATTTTGTGACGGCTTCAATCATTTTAATAAATAATAGGCTTTAATAATTTTAATTAATTATTAATTATGTATTAATAATTTAAACACATAATTTTAATAATTATGGCTTTCTTTTATATAGTGGTTTGGGCTGCCAAAATGATAAATCCCTGTTTTAAGGAACTACTTCTTGAACATTTTCCTTATATGCAAGAAAGGATAATTTGACAATAGAATCTTTGGGAAAGATTCAGAGATATATTTTCCATTCACTTGCCATTTCCTGAATGCTGTAATCTAGCTATATTTATAGGGAATTCATCTTGCTGCATTGTTGATTGTTTCGTGGAGGACATGCTTTTTTTTACTGAAGTATAGTTGATTTACAATGTTGTGTTAGTTTCAGGTGTACAGCAAAGTGATTTAGTTTTATATATATATATTTTTAAAGATTCTTTTCCCTTATAGGTTATTAAAAAATATTGAATATAATTTTTTAAGGCAGACCGCCACCATTTGGAAAGCTGTGTGGTGTAAAGCGAAGAAACTCTGGGTTTTAAATAGGCAAATCTAGGTTCTAGATACCATTTAGTCTCTGAACAGTTGAAGTTGGGTAAGTCACTTCATCTGTAAAAGGATGGAGTGGAATTAAATGCTTTTAGGTCCCTTCTTGCTAGAATATATCTAATTGTAGGCAGGCAAATTTTTGCTCCATCCATTTTCAAGAGATGTTCAGACTTTTTACTTTGGTCATTGATGTGTAGGTGCTGTTGTGAAAAAATTTATGAACATCTGAGTCTACCATGTTAGCATTTTTCAGAAGGAAAGTAATTAATACTCCTTTCTGTGCTTTCTGGGTTCAAAAACAATTAAGAGATGAACTAATTATAAAATAGGATTCCATACCTGTGCCTAAAAAAATCTTGCCAAAACACTCTGTACTTTACACTCCCACCCATCCTGCAGTCTCTAACTTGGGCTATCCCAACTAAGGAAAAGTTTAGGTCTAGGGCTTCCCTGGTGGCACAGTGGTTGAGAATCTGCCTGCCAGTGTCGGGGACACGGGTTCGAGCCCTGGTCTGGGAAGATCCCACATGCTGCGGAGCAACTAGGCCCGTGAGCCACAACTACTGAGCCTGCGCATCTGCAGCCCATGCTCCTCAACAAGAGAGGCTGCGACAGTGAGAGGCCCGCACACTGCAATGAAGAGTGGCCCCTGCTCGCCGCAACTAGAGAAAGCCCTCGCACAGAAACGAAGACCCAACACAGCCATAAATAAATAAATAAATAAATAAAAATTAAAAAAAAAAAAGTTTAGGTCTACAGATCAGACATAATTGTCCTGGATTGTTGCCTCATATTAGTCAGGAATTGAGAATGAAAAACAGAAAAAAAAAAAAGCATCTCTAACGCATGCAAACCTTTAAAAGATTGGTTCTACCTAACAGAGAAATGTGGACCATTGGCAAGCACACGTCATGAAAAGTTTTTGAGCGGTGGGGTGATGTGTTCGATGTGAAAATTAAAAATTGATTGAAATGGGGGAGGTCCCAGAGCAGGGAAGACGCTAAAGTTGTTATTGCAAGGTAATAAGGACTTCTGCTTGGTGGTGTCAGTGGGAGCAGAAACTATATGAGGTGAAAAAAGGAGGACTGATCAGGAGGAAATGGCACCTGACTGAACATGGAGAGAAGAGTCAGAAGCACTTGAGATTTAAAACATGTTGCTTGGAAAGGGATGGTACCGTTAACATTTCGGAGTCAGATGTAAGCATTTTAAGTTTACTTTGTTGGTGGGCCATCCAGCTGGAACCATGAAGAAGTATGCTGGAGTTTTGAGCTGGAGATGTAGATCTTTCAGGTCATTCATTAGAAAGGTTAATTGAGGGCATGATCGTATGAGATGGTGAAACTAAGAGCAATGAAGAGAGGAAGGATGAAGACATGGCCTCAGACATGTCTGCCATGAGGGGATGAAACAGAAGACTAGGGGTGAATGGAGGAGGCTATTTGAGTGTCCTGGACATTTTAGGAGGGAAGAAATTTACAGAGGGAATGCTAAGCTGTGCCAAATGCTGTACAGAGGTAGTAGGTGAAGAGAAAGCACCAGTGGTGACTTTTGAGAGGGCAGCATCAATGTTGGAGAAGTTTAGAGGCCAGTTTTCAAGGGCAAAGAACGGAGTGCATGATGCATGGGAAGTGGAGTCTACATTCTTCATTTGGAAACTTGGAGTCATAAAAAGAGAGACTGTTATCCTGAAAGGAAAACACTGTTGAAGAAAAAAAAATGTTTCATGTGAAGAGAGTTAATTACATTTGCACTTGTATGGCTGTTATTTTTTTCTGTGCTTCATAATTTTCTTTTGCAGAGTTACCTCTATTTTGGCCTCTGCCCACGTGCTGTGGCAGTAGGTAATTCCCTCTTCTCTCTTTGCTTCTACTCCAGGATCTCCATGTGGCTCAGACCTAGTCCCTTAGAGCATTCTGTCTTTTGACCAAAGGTACTGGTTCAGAGAGAAGCACATGACTCCAGCTGGGAGATTTTTCTGCAGCTAGGACTTTTTCTGCAGTCATTAGGAAAGAGTATTTTTTTTTTCCCTCTGATATTGGTAGTACAAAGGACAATGAGAATGTCTGAAAAGGAAAGACTGAGAAGCAATCAGAACACAAACATACACATACAGAGAAGAGAGAGAGAGGGAGAGAGAGAGATTAACTATTGAGACTTTGTATTTTTGGATCCGACTGTAACTCTGAATTTAAACCAATAGCAGTGAAAGAGTATGCAAAGGAAAAATTCAGAGTGAAGAATAAAAGACCAAAAGTCTGGTGAAAGAGGGGGTCTATTGATGAAATAAAGTCTGTGGGGAGCTTTAGGAGATGAAGTGGAGAGATTTGCCTTTGAGAAAAGTTGCATCATTGTTCCCTCTGATGCTGAAGAAAGAGAAAATGATAGTAGTAGAGATACAGAGAAATGTTGATGGTGGGGAGAAGCAGAGTTGACGAAATTGGGATTAAATGGCTAAGATCACCTTTATACAATAGGAAAAAAGGTCATATTACATAATTTACTTGTTACATTGATTTTTTTCATAAACTGTTATGAGAAGTTGCCTTCATAAAGATGTTATATTACTGATTGGGTTTTATAGTTGATTGAATATAAATAGAATAGGGAGATACGAAAACTAGTAGAAGATATGGAAAATCCTTGAAATGCGTCTCTCACACACATACACACCCCTTATGGACATGGATGTACTGTCCTTATTCCTTCCTTGTGAATATTTACAATGTACTAGCCACAGGGATTACAGTTTTGAATAAGGTAGATATGGTCTCTGCCATCACAGTGGTGAAAAAATGATGAAAGGATTAAGAGGGGACTAAATATTTCAGGAGTTTGAAGTCTTGTGTCTATTTTACCTACTGCAGAAGTTTTTACAGGAATATTATTTATTGATAAGTTGTCAAAACAGAATCAGCTTTGCTTATTTTTATTGAAATTGGAAAGTTGATTATGTCCAAGAAGCTTGACAATTTATGTGGACAAACCTTTGGAGAGAAGTCAGTCTTTTAAAATAGCATGCTCAGCTAGACTGCATCTAGTTTCTTTCATTTAATTGAATATCAATAAATATATTTCAGCATATACCGTCTCTCTTGCTACCTTCTCTCCACTGGACAAGTGTTTATTACAGAAAAGCCTTTGTGTGTGTGTGTGTGTGTATGTGTGTGTGTGTGTATGTGTGTGTGTGTGTGTGTGTGTGAGAGAGAGAGAGAGAGAGAGAGAGAGAGAGAGAGAGAGAGAGGAGAGAGAGAGAGAGAGAGAAAGGGAATTCAATTATTTGCAATTATTTCTCTATCTTCCTGAAGGGTTTTGGCACAGGAGAACTGTTCAGTGTGTGCGGTGAGTTGGAAGGGACATTAGTCCCTGTAGAGGTTACACAAAGTAATGCGCCAAGCTACAAACTAGCAGTGGGAATATAATGCAGAATTCAGAGGAAAATATTTCATGTCCATTGCCCCATCGTGTTAAAGAATCTACCACTCCCTGTAGAGTTTAAATTTCAACCATGGCTGGCATTACAGGTTATACAAGCATTGCCAATACATTCAATCTAGTCTGCTTATATAAAATCTAAAACTAGTCCATTCAGAACTTTAGTTCAGTTCAAGCAAAGTTTCACTGTCTCTTGACCTTTGAATCCCAATGGTTGGTTGGCTGTATTGTTTATTTCCTCCCCAAGTGATTTTTCAAGTCACAGTCATACCCAAGGCTTTACCCCCATTTGCTTACCATTAAATTCACCTGTTCTGGTTTTAGTAGTTGGAGAAAATAAAGTTGGCATGGAGTTACCTTCTCACTCATCTGTCATTTTATTTATATTTCTGCCTTGACTAAAGAGAATAAAGATAGAAAAAAAAGAGAACTGGATCCAATATTTTGTAAATTGTGTCAAATCTCTTTGTAAACTCAGCAACTAATGTCCATACTCATAGGCTAATGCCTTTTCCAAATAGTCACTGCCTTTTGTCTGTCAGTAGAAAGCCAACATTGCTCAGTAGAAAGAATGCTTAAATTGGAGAAAAGAAAATTGGCTTTAGTTTCATCTACTACAATTATAATATGCATAGCTTTGACTTTTCATTTAACCTTTCTGAACCTTTTAATTTTATAAAACAAGATTAATAATGTGAACATATTCCATACAGATAGCCTTTAGAGTCAAATGAGAGAAATTATATCTGAATACTTTGTACATTTGTATAGTGCTGTGAAAATGAAAATAATGACCATAGAGATAAATTCCCATACAATTTGTTTTGCATATTTGTCATTTTAGATTTTAGAGTGATATTGCCCAATATGGAAATAAATAAGCATCAGTATTATATTAGAAAGAAAAATTCTATTTTTTCTCTCTCATCAAGTACAGCCCATCATTTTGTCCATCAGTGAAATGATTCTTTTAAGACTTATGGTTCTTCCATGCATTGTACACATTCATAGTATAGGTCTGCTATTAACCACAAGAAGTCTTAAAATTCAAGTAGATTCAGAGTGAACTATTCAAAAAATATTTTTATAAGCCGTTCTATTCTTTTCTTTATTGTCTCAATTAGAGAGTTGATATTTATCAATAGAAAAAGATTCCAACTGGCTCCATGTTTATCTGATAGTTTAAAAAATCTTTCTCTTTTCCCAGCTAATTTAATTATAATTCTTTTGCCACACCTCAAATTACTTGATCAAGAGTGTTTCATGTCTCTTTGATAGTACTTTAGTGTTTACTTTCTGGGATGTAAAATTTAAGTGACCTAAGATCTTCAAAAATACAATCTTGAGTATAAATTTTGTGAGTATTGAAAAAAAAGAATGGTTAGAGACTATCTTGTGTTAAAATAGTGGTGAGTATGAAAGATTATACATCCTAAGAAAGCTAATATCAGAATACTCCTCTGATGCTGCTCATGAGGGGATGTGGATTGACTTGGCGACGGTCAAGCATGAAAGACAATATAAGTCTATCTCCATGGGGTTCCACTGGGCATCACATGGCCTCAAAATCTCAGGTTCCTTGAGTTGACTAGTCTCTGATTTTGCTCTGTTACCACAATACTCTAAAGTGGAAGTAGATGGGGTTTAATGAGGAGTTGAGAGGTAGAGGGCTTTGCAACTAATAAACATGCATTAAAATTCCACTTTCAGTAACCCTCACATTTTTATGCTTTTACAATCATAACTATGTTTTTATGTACAAATGGGTGAGAAGCATATGTGGTGGGCTTCACTTTAAGAAATCTCACCAAAAAGGCTAAATTTAGAAAGACTAATTATACTTAGGGTTGGTAATGAAGTAAAACACCTGGCACTCTCATATACTGCTGGTGAGAGCGTAACCTGCTAAAATCACATTCAAAACTCTTTGCCAGTAGCTAATCAAGTTTAACGTTCATATACTCTATAACCAAGCACTTCCTCTTCTAGGGTTATACCCAACAGAAATGCATACATATGTGCACCAAAAGATATGTATAAGAATATTCATGTTAACATTATTATTAATAGCACCAAACTAGAGATCCAAATGTTCATCAACAGTAGAATGGCTACATAGATTGTGATATATTCATCTAATGATACAGAATATATCATGATGCATGATAATGATGAATAATGTTGCTATATGCTACAACATGATGACTATCACAAACGTGACGTCGAGTGAAAGAAGCTAGATGCAAAAACAAATCATGAATGAGTCCTTTATATTTCAAAAGCAGACAAAACTACTTGTCTCTGCTGATAGAAGTCAGAAGTAATTACTTTTGGTGAAGAGGGAAGGTTAGTACTGGAGAGGAGCAGTAGGGGCCTTCTGGGATGCTGTACTATTTCATCTCTTGCTCTAGGTGACAGTTACACAAGCATGTTAACTTTGTGATAATTGACTTCTTTCTCATGGCTGAATAATATTCCATTCATCTACCATTGGACACTTAGGTTGTTTCCATATCTTGGCTATTGTGAATAATGCTGCAATGAGTATGGGAGTGCAGAAATCTCTTTGAGATACTGATTTCACTTCCTTTGGATATATATCCAGTCATGGGATTGCTGGACCATACAATAATTCTATTTTTAATTTTTTGAGGTACCTCCAAACTGTTTTCCACAGTGACTGTACCAGTTTACATTCTTACCAACACACAGCATTTTTAAGGAAACCACTTGTGTATACATCTTAGAAAAATGAAGATGTAAACCAAGAATCATGCAGATTTAGGATCTAGGAAGAAAGAATGGTTTGGGAAAATAATAAAGGGAAGTTAAGCCTGGTAATCATGCAGAAAACTTATAAAAGTCCAAGTAGAGTAAAAAAACAAAAACTCCAAGTGGGTATTTAAGAGATTTGATATTATCCCAGAGAAATGGAAGAACTTAGGAATTCAGTAAAGGTAAACAATGCAAGAAAATAATAAAGGTTGATAGAAACATCAAGATAAATAAGAGGCAGCATAAGAAAGAAAATATAACCAGAGAATACTTCTTGGCTCTACCATGAACAATATTTACACAGAATAGTAATATAAACCCTGTTTATTACTGTCTGAATCTCAAGACTTCAATTTGGTTTCAGAGCAGACTTCAAATATTAGTAACTTTGCAATGTAAAAATACAATTACGATTACAGAAGCTTGGAGGCAGAAATGTGCCTCGGAGGCAGAGGAGGGAAAAGACTGGTGGGGACATGGACACTTGCTAATTGGATTATCCGGTCCACGGAGGGTTAATTTAAATAATCAGTTCCACTTCAGCCCTTGGTGAAATTCCTTTTAAGAAGTTCACATTCATTTTCCTGCCTTAAGCAATAGAACGTTGTTAAAAATGGACTCTGATGGCAGGATGTTATAGGACATCGTGCAGTTGCAAAAAGGGTAGAATATTGAGACAGATAATCAACAATCCCAAAACATTGTAAGAACACTTTTGCAGGGCTGCTAGCTGCACACACAAGACTTTCGGGGTTTTTTGTTTGTTTTATTGTCTTGGGGTTTTTTGGTGATTAGACTTTCTCTGAAACAGAGTAACAAGCAAAATATTCCAGTGCACTGAGAGCCATGGTTACGTGGATTCCTATAAATCAGGATTTTCCTCCACCTTTAAGAGAGATATCTATTGAATAGGCTTCTGCTGTATCTGACACCGAACTGCCAGCTTGGATTTAGAGATGGAAGTTTAAAAAATGCCATAAAGCAGCTCTAGCTTTTAGTGCCAACTATAGAGATCAGTATCATTTGTACACCACAACAGGAGCATTTGTTAAGAAATCACTCTGCCTCTGACTCTCAGGGAGAGAATAAAGCTTCACACTTTGTGTTTATGTGGCCATTCTCTCCACTGATAGCAGTGAGCCCTGGTGAAGTCCAAGTGAGCTGTGTTCTCTACGTGTGTTATGTTTGTAACTTGGGAGTGCGAGGCTGGTTCTCACCCTCTCTTCAAATTTATTGATATTGACTGACTCACTTTGGAGCTAAGGAGCCTTTTTGGAAAGTAATAATTCAAACAAGGTTGACACCTGGAATGCAGATCCACGCAGGCATGACTCATTGACTGAAGGACGCCTGAAGGAAGCCAAATTGCCATGGTGGACTGTAGGGCCAGTGGGAAAGAATCAACCCTGAGTGAAAGTAAGCTGAACTTAGCCACAGGGCCTGAGGGTTGGAGGAAAATAGTGGTACTGGGTAAACTATGGTGACTGTAACTCAACCATTTGCAAACTTTTAGTGGAGTAAGTTGTATATGTTGAATAACAAATAAGTGCTCCTAATTTATCCTCCTTATCACTCCCTAAGAGTGATAATGTTTGCTTATTCAACTTCTTTCTGCTTTTACTAGACTTGTTTTTGTAATTGCTTTGTTTTTATTTATTTAATTTATTTTTTATTGAAGTAGAGTTGATTTACAATGTTTCAGATGTACAGCAAAGTGACTCAGTTATGTATACATATATTCGTTTTCAGATTCTTTTCCATTATGCATTATTACAAAATATTGAGTATAGTTCTCTGTGCTATACAGTAGGTCCATGTTTATTTTATATATAGTGGTATGTATATGTTAATCCCAAACTCCTAATGTATCCTTCCCCTCCTTTTCCCCTTTGGTAACCATAGTCTATTTCTGTTTTGTAAAGAGGTTCATTTGTATCATTTTTTTTTTAGATTCCACATATAAGTGATATCACATGATGTTTGTCTTTCTCTGTCTAGCTTATTTCACTTAGTATGATAATCTCCAGATCCATCCATGTTGCTGCAAATGGCATTATTTCATCATTTTTTATGGCTGAGTAATATTCCATTGTATATATGTACCACATCTTCCTTATCCATTCATCTGTCGATGGACATTTAGGTTGCTTCCATCAGACTTATTCTTGAGATTTGTGATTTAGAATCTTGCGAATAGATAGAAATGCATGGTTGGCTAGACAGGGAGACTGTTGTTGTGTTTAAGATGGGTGGTTTTAGATATGACAAAACTGTAGTATATGTGGTATAGGAAGGTGATGTTAAGGGCAAGAGAGTGTCCAGATTTTGTTGGACTGGTATCATCTTTGAGAGAAAGAATACAAAATTATAAAAACAAAATTAGGTGTGAAATTGAATGTACATTTGAAAAGAGAAAATAAATCACAATAAATTGCAAATATTAAGAGCTGTCAAATATCACAAATATCATTAAGTGCATAATAATTTAATTATTGTATACATGTTCGATATGTTTGTGTCCCGCCCCACCCCCCAACTTCATATGTTGAAGCCTTAACACTCCCAATGTGATGGTATTTGGAGATGGAGCCTTTGGGAGGTAATTAGGGTTAAATGAGGTAATGAGGGTAGAGTCCTCATAGTGGGATTGGTGCCCTTTAAGAAGAGACACCAGAGAAGCTCATGATCATTCCCCAGCATGTGCGCAAAGAATAGGTCATGTGAGCACACAGTGAGATGGCAGCGTCTACAAGCCATTGTCAGAACCTTGATCTTGGAATTCCCAGACTCCAGAACTTTGGGAAATAAATTTCTGTTGTTTAAGCCACCTAGCCTATGGTGTTTTGTTGTGGCAGTGAGTGGACTAAGACGTAATATGATTTTTCAGGTATACTTTTTGACTGCATACATTGAGCATTTCTTCACGTGAAAACATGATTTTTGTAATACTTTGTCTTAACATGGTTGATTGAAGTTTGTATTTTATTAGTAGTAGTAGTGATGCATATATATGACTTACCTCACAGCTTCGCTCACCGTTTATAAGTTTGTGCCCTAAACATAAAGGAATTCTGATAAATTCTATTTTCCATGCTTCTAACCAAAAAGGAAAGAAATAAAGTATGGTACTTTTATAATTGCAAATGCCACATTATTAAATATTTCCCTGAAAGGAGAGGACTTCCCTGTTTCCTCTGCTTACAACTTTACATTTTTGATGATTTGAAGAATTTTCCACAGACTAGGTACTGGCTTTCCCATTTCAAACCTGGTTTCTCATCCACTACATACATAGTTCTGGTGCCAGGGGCTACAGGACAGATTCACTTTTCAATACCACCTCTGCCCCTGTACATTTGTGTTTATAGTGCTGGGTGAGTTGGCACAGTGCACAGTGGGAATATTCCTGAAAGCCATTCCAACCCGGGAAAGCTAGCGATAGCTGTAAGTCACATAAATACACTCCACTCGGACTAAGTATATCTTAAATTTAACTCTTCCTTAGGTTCCCAAAATGTAGTTACTGCATTGCCACCCGACATGAGAGTGAATGTGACAGAAAGAAGTCAGAATGCAAAGAGACAATGATCTTATTTTCACTTAAAATATACTTTTACAAATTTTACAAAAACATTTGATTACATGAACACATTGCTTGAGCCCCCCCTTTCTTTGTTGATCTTCTGTCTATTGTCTTCATCATTGAAAGTGGGGTTTCAAACTCTTCATCTAAGTTTACTGAATTGTCTATTTGTCTCTTCAGTTCTGTCAGGTTTTGCTTCATGAATTTTGTGTCTCTGTTCTTAGGTGCATATATGTTGTGTTTTCCTGATGGAATTACCCTTTTATGATTATAAAATTTCTCCTTATCTTTAATAATTTTTTGTTTTAAAATCTATTTTGTCTGATATTAGTGTGGCCACTCCAGCTCAGATACTTGTCAGAGAAAGTGACAGTTGTTGGTTTGGCATTGCATTTTATGCAATGTCATTTTTACTTATATATCAAAAAGGTATCATGGTGGGAAGAGGCAGAAATGGCACTTTATATTAGAGAAATGAACATTGTATCATTAGGAATGACAAACTTTCATTTTTGTTTCTTGTTTGAATTTCCGTGAGAGTATGATATTTAGATAGCTGTGTGATGCACCAATTGCTGACATGAAATACAAAAAAAGTCAGAGTTGTACTTTGGAATTTCTTTGAGTTTTAGGGTGAGGGAAGAGGCAATATAGTTTGGGTTTTTTGTTATCTGGAGTTCAGTTTCATTAACATCATGAGAACTTGTTTGTAGCTAAGAATAACTTGTCTAAAGTTTCATCACTATCCAGTAAGTTGCCAAGCTAGACATCTTGGAGTTGTCCACAGTTCTTGTTTTCCCGTGTCCCACTTCAGTACAGATATGTCGTCAGCTCTGAAGTCTTGCCTCATTTATCACTGTTTTCCATACCACCTAACCCTCCTACAGCCCCTATATCTCCTCTGAATCCTTGGAACAGTTTTTATACTCCTTTTATAGCACTTCTCACATACTGTGGCTCTCTTCTTATATATCTGACTCTTCAATTACATTAGATGGTAAACTCTGAGAATAAGGGCTATATATTATTTAACTTTGTGTTTTCCATGCCTGGTATATGGTACATGGTACATGCTTAATAGATGTTTAGACCTCTTGAAAATGTGAACTTGAGCATCCAGTATACTGAACCAGCTAGTACTAGAGAGTTTACTTAGAAAGTAAAAAAGTGAAAAATAGGAGTACTTGCCAGATGTTCATTATTATGAATGTCAGCTTACAACTTAGGGGAAAATGGATTATGTAATATATTAAATCATGTATATTTAATATTTAATGATTAAAATAATCTATATTCATGAAAACAGTAATTGGCATATGTTCCCTTTGGCTCTTGTGTTCTGCTTGATGAAATTATAGATATTTAACATACTGCCAGGTTTTATTTTATAAATGGCTCTATACCAAATATAGTTTTAAAAACACCTACATTCATGCAAACAACAGCATAAGAGCCCATTAATAACTGCAGTTTTTTAGAAGCTGTTTTGTTGAAATTGGCTTACATTTAATCCATCAGAAAAATGAATCCCTCCAAACTAGGATCTTTTCTATCCCTAGAGTTATTGTATTTGCCAAGTGTCCAGGAATGTTGATAGGTCAAAACAGTTGATTTGTTTAAAAGTCTTGAGTTATTTATACTAAACTGCAAAGATTATTCTCATCCTTGAAATAGATATAGAACCCTAGAATCTTGAATTTGAAGGTAACTTCCGAATCAACATAACCTAATTTCCATATTTTACAGATGAAGAAATTGAAGCCCTAGGAATGGAAATGATTTCTCAACTATATTTCTTAAGTTCCAGCCCACTGCTCTTTCCCCCATATCTTTCAGCTTCATACAAAGCATTTGAAAAAAAACTTCATCACAACACTGACAAAAATCCTACTTGTCTATTTTGCAGACACTAACAAATTGATCCTAAGATTGATATGGAAATGCAAGGGACCCAAATAGCCAAAACAGTCTTGAAAGAGAAGAACAAACACACTTCCCAGTCTCAAAACTTACTGCAAAGCTAAGTAGTTATGACAATATGTGGCATAAGGATGGACATGGGTATCAATGGAATAGAACTGAGAATCCAGAAATTAACTCTTACATTTATGGTCAATTGATTTTCAAGAGTGCCGACATAATTCAATGGGTAATGATAGTCTTCCTAAAAATTTGTGCTAAGAAAACTACATAACCACATACAAAAGGATTTGGATTCCTACCTCACATCATATACAAAAATTAACTCAAAATGGATAATAGACCTAAATGTAAGAGCTAAAACTATAAAACTCTTAGAAGGAAACATGGGTGTAAATCTTTGTGACCTTGGGCTAGGCAATGGTTTTTCAGATATGAAACCAAAATCACAAGCAACAAAAGAAAAAGATAGATAAAACAGACATCATTAAAATAAATAACATTGTGTTTCAAAGGCCAACATCAGAAAAATGAAAAGACAATCCTCAGAATGGGAGAAAATATTTGCAAGTTGTATATCTGGTATGGGATTTGTATTCAGATTATATAAAGTACCTTACGTCTCAACAATTAAAAGACAAATAACCTAATTAAAAATGAGCAAAGCATTTGAATAGACATTCCTCCAAAGAATATATATGAATGACTAAAAAGCATATGAAAAGATCCTCAACAACATTAATCATCAGGGGAATACAAATCAAAACCATGTACCCCAGAAATTCCACTCACTGATAAACACTCAAGAGAAATAAAAATCCACGTCCACACAAAAGCTCGTACCAAATTGTTCATCATAGTATCAGTCACAATATCCAAGACGTAGAAACAACCCAAATATCCATCAACCCATAAATGGATGAATAAAATGTAATATATTCATACAAAGGAATGCTGTTTGGCAGTAAAAAGGAGTGAAGTATTGCTATGTGCTACAACATAGACGGACTTTGAGGACATTATGCTAAGTGAAAGGAATCAGTCACAAAAGACTGTGTATTGTATGAATCTATTTATATGAAATGTCCAGAATAGGCAAATGCATACAGACAAAAAGTAGATTATTAGTTACCAGTGACAGGGTGACGGGGGAAGCAAAGTGACTGAGTAGATACGAGCTTTCTTCGTGGTGTGATAAAATGGGCTAAAATTAGGTAGTGGTGATAATTGCATAGTTTGTGAATATGCTAAAAACCACTGAATTTTACACTTTAAAAGGCTGCGTTTTATGGTGTGTGACTTATAACTCGATAAAGGTGTTATAAAAGAAACTTCTATTAGGCAAGGACTGTTAGTAACTCCATTTTATAGATTAGAAAATGTAGGCAGTTGCCTAAAAGTCAAATTGATACTGAGTAATGAGGCCAGGATTTGAGTCCAGGTAATCTGACTCCAGGTCTTTCATCCTAAACTTGGCTTTATTCCTGCTTTAATAAGGCAAATAAGGGATATATTATTGCTCTAATGGAGTCATGGTTCTTTTGCGACTAGGATACGTTTGGTGAATGATACTTAACGATGTAAAATCAACTGCCTTATCTGACATGGCCTGAATTAGTTGATTCCTCTTGCACTCCTATAGTTAAATCAGCTTAGAAAGAAATGCATCTTTTAAGGTTACAAGAGTAACACTTCTTTAGGTGATACCATCTCTTCCTCAAGCTGGCATATGTATATAGACACAGCCTAAAAAGTGTTTTGTTACACATTAAAAACACCTGTATGATTAAATATACAGAGCTAGATATATAAAGTGAATTTTTTGTGCTTTATAGTTGAAGAATGGATTTTGCTGATCCATGAATGATTTGATATCATTTGCTCGTGACTGAATAGAATTGGCCGTTTGTCGAAATTTGCACTCCACACAGATTAGCTAATTGGAGAGATTTCTTTGTACCACTTCTATTATCTTTCTATTTCTCATGCTCTTTTCCAAAGAATCACCTCATACATCCTTATTTCTCTCTGATATTACAAATGAAGGCTTTTTCATAAGCTGGGGTTGCGGCACTCTCAGCTCTCCAGAGCACAGAGAGGGACCAGGAAGGATGTAAAACAAAAAGTCTTTAAGTGTTTTTGCATTGATATTCTTGCAAAGGACTAAAAGCCCTTTCCAGAGCCTTACTCTGATGTAATAAGTTTGGTTATTTGGTTTTCTAGTGCACATAAAATCAGAATCAGCAAGTTAGAAGTTTTAGGGAGACTGGCAGGGGGACAAATATTGATCAGTGGGAAGGGACAAACTAATAAAGTAGAAATTCTAGCAGAGGCCGTAAATCCTGCCAATAATGTCATAGTTGCTAAGTGCCCCTACATCCTAAGTCAAGTGCAAGACCTCCTATCAGGCCTTGCTAGGTGACTGTGAAACAAGTTCATTCAGCAGCAGCCCAGCATCCTTATAGAGAGCATCTAAGATTTGAGGAGGGCAGGACCTTGAGAGAGAGGATTTCTTGGGAGAGGGATGTCGCTGCCTATGCTTCTCCCTACCCAGTGCAGGAGGAAAGGGAGAGGCCTCTATTTCACCTTCAGCCAAATGAGAGAGGCTCCAGAGCTTGCTATTTATCTCTTGAAGTAGAGACTTTAATATCTATGATGATGGAAATATTTCTCGGTCATTATGGTGACCACTAGCCACGTGTGTCCATTGAGCACTTGAAATATGGCTAGGGTAGGTGAGGAACTCAGTTTTAATTCTGTTTAGGTTTTGTAAATCTATATACTAAATTCAAATAGCCATATATGGCTATGGAATACTTTATTGGGCAGCACTGTATCATTGTACAGTAATACAGTAGTAATTGTATTACTATTGTAGCAACAGTAGTAGCTAATACATATTGATAATTTGCTAGGTACCAAATACTGCACTAAGCACTTTCTAGTATCTTTAAGATCCTCCCTGTAGCCACTTGATTTTATCCATCTTGATTTTATTCAGGAGAAATCCAAAGCATAGAGAGGTTATGTAAGGGACAGATTTAGAGTAGAACCTAGAGGATTTGATTCTAGACCCTTTGGTTTTAATCACTGCACTCTTTTTTGTGGACATGCCTCTTTAATTTTACCCCCCCCCCCCCCCGTTATTCATACTTTTATTAATGAGTCACAGTAGCAAAGATCATCTCTGGAGACTTCATTTATACCTTTATACCATATCTTCTTTTAGTTATATACACTTCTAATCTTTCTCAACCACTTTGGTATATATACATGTTTTGTTTTGTTTTTATACAGCACCTCTGAGACAGGATAATTCCATTTGTCTTATTTTCTAATAATCTTTGTTGAATAGTAAGTGGAGTCTTCAATGATGAAAAGATTTTTATCCTTGAGATATATGTTTGGGAGGTCCCTAAGCACCCTCATATATCTGATATTCAGAAACCTGAGAACACATTATCGCCTCTACCTTGGAAAAACCTCATTTGGTGCATAATGAGAGTGAAGCTCAGGGGCTTTGTGACATGGTTTTCTATGCAGAAGGTGCTTTCCTCTTTTTTTTTTTTTTTAAATTTTATTTATTTATTTATGGCTGTGTTGGGTCTTCGTTTCTGTGCGAGGGCTTTCTCCAGTTGCGGCGAGCGGGGGCCACTCTTCATCGCGGTGTGCAGGCCTCTCACTGTTGCGGCCTCTCCCGTTGCGGAGCACAGGCTCCAGAGTGCAGGCTCAGTAGTTGTGGCTCATGGGCCTAGCCGCTCCGCGGCATGTGGAGTCTTCCCAGACCGGGGCACGAACCCGTGTCCCCTGCATTTGCAGGCGGATTCTTTTTTTTTTTTTTTTTTTTTCTGTACGTGGGCCTCTCACTGTTGTGGCCTCCCCCGTTGCGGAGCACAGGCTCCGGACGTGCAGGCTCTGCAGCCATGGCTCACGGGCCCAGCCGCTCCGCGGCATGTGGGATCCTCCCGGACCGGGGCTCGAACCCGCGTCCCCTGCATCGGCAGGCGGACTCTCAACCACTGCGCCTCCAGGGAAGCCCTGCAGGCGGATTCTTAACCACTGCGCCACCAGGGAAGCCCGGTGCTTTCTTCTTTGATTCATGAGTAAACTGTGGAGTTCACTTGTATTTTTTATTTTCCAAATGGGATAATTATATAAGAAGAAAGATTTGTGCTTTAATATTTATATTCTAGGTGCATCGGAAGCCTCTACTGATTCTATATAAACAGGAGTACCCAATGACTGGAGAATGAATATTCATGGACAGTCTCTGACAAAATCTTATAGAATGGTAGCCATTCACCAGCAAAAATGAGTATGTACCATGTGCAAGGCTCTGTACGCACGTCATCTTTTTAATACTCTCTACTTAAATATCATTAGCCCACTTACAGGTGAGGAAACTGAGGTGCAGAAAAATAAAGTCGTTTATGCAGGGTCATACTGGAACCATACTGGACTCATGTAGAGTCCTCGCTAAACCTGGGTTAATTTGATTCTAAAACTGTCTGCAGGAAGAGTAGCATGTTTGAGCAGTACATTCCAACTCTGGCTGCACACTGGCACACCTTCTGCAGGGAACTTTAAAAGATCCCAGTGCTGGGCTTCCCTGGTGGCGCAGTGGTTGAGAGTCCGCCTGCCGATGCGGGGGACACGGGTTCGTGTCCCGGTCTGGGAGGATCCCACATGCCGCGGAGCGGCTGGGCCCGTGAGCCATGGCTGCTGAGCCTGCGTGTCCGGTGCCTGTGCTCCGCAATGGGAGAGGCCACAACAGTGAGAGGCCCGAGTACTGCAAAAAAAAAAAAAAAAAAAAAAAAAAAAATCCCAGTGCCCAGGCTATACTCCAGAGCAATTAAATCAGAATCTTCCAAGGGGTAGGACCTAGACATCATTACAGTGTAAAGTTCTTCATGTGATTCCAACACGCATCTGAGGAGGTTAGCCATGCTGAAAGCCATGCGGCTGCTTCCTATGTGCTTCCTATCAGCCGGGGTTGCAATGCCCTTTAAAATTCAATGGTGTGTGGATAGATAGACCTGCTGCATTTTTGTAAGGTGTTTGTAAATTTTTTGGAAAAAATAATAAGAACAGTTGGTATCGGATTTTCAGATCACAAAACTGAATCTAATTTCTGTTTTGAGCCTCACCCGCGTTCTCTTTGGCATAAGGAAATATGAGTCACTTCTAGGTAATCAAGTCGTATCAGTCAAATCAGGACTTAAATTTGGTCAATTTAAGACTTGAAATCAGTCATTTCAACGTTCTCACTCACCCCTTCTTTCTCTCCCAGATTCTGGTGGGCTGGCACAGCCTCGGCATGAGAGATGAAGCAGGAAGTATCTGGCCTGTGGCCATCCTCTATCCTCCATCAGTGTAAGCTGGGGTTTAGCCACCTGATCTTTGGGTGTTGGCCTCTAATCCTGTGCATGGCTACCATCTTTGGGGCTCCATGCTGTATTTGTAAATGTTGATCAACATTTGTTGATGTTCTCTCTCATCAAGACTGTAGGATCCTATCAGTCTGCCAGTCCCTCTTGTCCCCTTCTGAGCTTTTTGAGACATTGGAAATGCCACGTGTTCTCTCCCACAGGGGGAGTCAGTCTGTATCCAGCTCACAAGGGCTGCTTGTGTGAATCTTTTCCCGTCTTGTGTTCAGTAGCATTCCCTTCGTAGCTTGAAATTAGCCTTGGGAAGTCTTTACACCATTTGAAAACTCTCTGTATTAGTTTCCTATTGATTCTGTAACAAAGTACAACAAGTGAAGTGGTGTAAAACAACACAAATGTATTCTTTTTTCTGACATTATCTCTCTCTCTCCTGGATAATCCAGGATCATCATCTCCAGGTCCTTGAATTAATCACATCTGCAATGTTCCTTTTGCCATCTAAGGTAACATTTTCAAAGGTTCTGGGGATTAGGGCATCACCTTTGGAGGGCTATCATTCTGTCTACCAACCCCTAAAATCAGAGATTTTTATTTTAAAGAGAGCTAGTTGGTAACTATTTATCAGCACACACAATCCCTATGACCCTTTGAGGGCTTATGGGGAAAGGCCCTAATCCTTCTCATGGTAGACATGCTGCACTACCATGTTGACATCAATGCTCCCATACCTTCTGCTGTATAGGGACATTTGTAAGGTTTCTGCCTCTGGAAAGTGGGCCATAACTACGATCTCATTCCCAAGCTTCTCTGGGCGTCCTATCGAACCCAGGCTGGAGGCTGCCAGGTGCAGTAACGCCACCCTGTTGCTTAAGCTGTCACTTCTCTCTAGTTTTCCCTCCTTCTTTAGCCATTGAAATTTACCTTGTTTTGGAAGGGAAAACCTGCTTTTATGTTATTATACATTCATCTTAAGCCATGCTTATCAAACAAACTTTTTACATCTTCTAGGTCTTAGTTCCTAATAGCTAAAGGCAAGCTTTTAGAATTCAACAAACCTTTTCTCTCTCACAAAGCCAGCTTCTCACAAATCAAAAACACCTTTCTTTTAAGATTCCACTTATTTCCAAGTTTCAAAGCCCTATTTTGAACCTCAAAGCCAATAAATGCTGTTTTGCCATCCCTCTAAAGCAATGACAGCCACTGAATAAAGAATGGGTGGAGGGTCTCCAGGCAACTAGAATATAATACGACAGTTTTTATCTTTCGACATGGCTAACAATGTGGTAAGACATGTATCAAAATGCCAAGCAGGTGGACCAGATAACACATGCTGTTGAAGTTTAGAGGATGGACAGGTTGGTGGGGGATGCCTGGTCAAAGGTACCTTGATGGTATGGGAAGGACTGAGCTTGGCCAGGGTGGATGGTTTGGGTTCAAGCAGGAAAAGAATCAGAGGGTCAGGAAGGGGCAGGTGTGCACAAGGGACCAGGAGTCCTTCATCTGTCTGCTGGGGGCATTTATGTGGGAGAGTACCAGGGAAATGGAATAGCTGAGGCTTTGAATGGCAGGCTGAAGATTAGGACCACGTTTCTAGTCCCGGGGCAGTGGCTCCATGGACATGCTGCGAGCTGTTGATCACCTGAGTGGAGGGGTGTGGCTACAGCTTATCCTTCGAAACCCAAAGCCCATCCGAGCTCTACAGCAGCGCATGGCATCTTGGTAGAGCACCCTTGACATGTCACCGAGCCTTTGTCCATACATCACAGACACCTCCCAAAGCAATCCTGGGAAGCATCTTGCTACTGCCTCCACCACATGCGGGAAAAACAGACCTTAGCATATCTTGAAATTCTCTTATAAGCAGTTTACATTTGGTGTTCGCTACTTAGTTATTGGCTCAGTTTGGGGGAGGACAGAGAATGTATGTATGAGCACGTGTGTGTGGTATGTGCGTGTGTGAGATGTATGTACGTGTGGTATGCATGTATACACAAGGTGGGGCATGTGTGTGTATATGTGATGTGTGCTGTGCTTGTGTGATGTATATATGTGTGTGGGGGGATGTATGTGTGTATGGTGTGGTACGTTCCCTCTGTATGTGCCCACGATGCATGGAGTGTGTGGGGTAGGTGCATGTGTATACAGAGTGTGTGTATGTGGCATGTGGTGAGTGTGTGGTGTGTGAGACTTGTGGGGTACGTGTGCCTGGGGAGCGGGCTGTGTGTGTGTGTTGTGTGACTGTGGGTGAGATACGTGTGTGTTGGGAGTGGTCTGCACCTAGTATAAGCATGGATGATGTGTGGTGCATATGTGTGGTCTGTGGTTTGGGGAGTGTGTGTGTGTGCGTGTGTGTGTGCGCGCACACATGTGGACTTGTGCTGTGGTATTTAAGAGCCCAGCTCTGGAGCCAGACTGCCTGAATTAATGACTGGCTCCACCACATGGGCGAATGACTTAACTGCTTTGTGCTGTCATTTCCTGATCTCTAGAAAGAGGGTAGTAAGAGTGCCTGCCTCCAAGTGATGTTGTGAGTTGCCACACACAAGACATTGACACAGCGCCAAGCACATAGATGACCCTCAATAAATATTAGCTGCTGTTTCGTCCCCTCACAGATCCTCAGGTTTTCAGGTGCAGTTTAGAGGTCTCTCTGCCTTTTCTGCTGGTGGATGGTCCTTTGGAAGCAGCAAGCAGTCACAGTTTGTTATAGAACCGTTAGGTCCAAGCTAACAGAGAGGATTTTTCTTCTTCACGTCCTCGCTGACCTTCAGCATCACTGCTCATCTTTGAACTCACTGTAGATTCTGACAACACACAAAATCCTGCGCTGCTTGGTTTTTCAGAAACCTGTCTGGGCTGATGAAGAATAGAGGCAGCCCTCCACCACGCTCAACTAGGAAGAAAAGAAAAACAAGTATGTTACAAGGACACAGGGTGGGTGGCTGTCAGATATTAACCACAACTACGACCTCCACGGCTCCTTAAAAGGAGCGTGTGTTCGGTAAGATGCAATATGTTTGCTGCTCATGGAACTTGTATTCTGAAGAGAAAAATGCCCGTGAAAACTCCTCTAGAATGAGTGGTGATGCCTCTGGCTGATGGTTCAAAGACTGACATTTCTGTGGGGGCAGTAAGGAGCCAGGGGGTGAGGAAAAGTCATTTTCCCTCATTTTTATCGGATCCAGAGTGGTTTCTAGGGCATGGGCAAAGAGAGTCCACCTGGAGGGCACTGTACAAATATCAGGACCATCTTGTCCAGACTAGCAATTAGAGAGGAGGAAATGAATCATAATTTAATTGAAAAAGTAAGTCCATCAAATTTGTGTTACTGGACAAATGCATGAAGAAGTATATATAATATATGTGTGTGTATCTCCTGATTATCATAGTCACCTCTAGTCCTCCTCTATCCCCTAACCAGCTTTATTTTGTTAACTCCCTTCCCCTCTAGACTATAAGGTTGACAGGGACAGAAATTTCGCTTCTGTTGCTCATGGCTATAGCTCCAGTTACTGGAACAGTCCAGGCACATTGCAGGTACTTTGTACTTAGGTGTTGAGTAAATAAATGAAAAAAAAAGAAAGAAAACCACTTAACTGTCCAGTGAGAGGGTTTGGTAAATACAATAAGCCACCTCTATTGAGCGGAAAACAATGGAACCACTGAAAGTGATAAGGCAGATTTAAATCCTTATTTATTAACCTGGAAATACAAACATTTTCTATTTAGTGGAAATAATTAGGGTGCAGAACAGTTTATGTGTATGTGTCTTTTGTATGTATGTGTTTATAGTTATGTGTCTGTATGTATTTTTTTTAAACATCTTTATTGGGGTATAATTGCTTTACAATGGTGTGTTAGTTTCTGCTTTATAACAAAGTGAATCAGTTATACATATACATATGTTCCCATATCTCTTCCCTCTTTTTTTTGAAAAATTTTATTCTGTTTATTTATTTATTCTTGGCGCCTGGACAGGGACATGAACCCTGGGCCCTCAGATTAAAAGTCTGATGCTCTCCCAGCTGAGCTACCCAGGCATCTCTTCCCTCTTGCGTCTCCCTCCTTCCCACCCCCACAATCCCACCCCTCCAGGCGGTCACAAAGCACCGAGCTGATCTCCCTGTGCTATGCGGCTGCTTCCAACTAGCTATCTACCTTACGTTTGGTAGTGTATATATGTCCATGCCTCTCTCTCGCTTCGTCACAGCTCACCCTTCCCCCTCCCCATATCCTCAAGTCCATTCTCTAGTAGGTCTGTGTCTTTATTCCTGTCTTACCCCTAGGTTCTTCATGACATTTTTTTTTCTTAAATTCCATATATATGTGTTAGCATACGGTATTTGCCTTTCTCTTTCTGACTTACTTCACTCTGTATGACAGACTCTGAGTCTATCCACCTCATTACAAATAGATCAATTTCGTTTCTTTTTATGGCTGAGTAATATTCCATTGTATACATGTGCACATCTTCTATATCCATTCATCTGATGACGGGCACTTAGGTTGTTTCCATCTCCGGGCTATTGTAAATAGAGCTGCAATGAACATTTTGGTACATGACTCTTTTTGAATTTTGGTTTTCTCAGGGTATATGCCCAGTAGTGGGATTTCTGGGTCATATGGTAATTCTATTTGTAGTTTTTTAAGGAACCTCCATACTGTTCTCCATAGTGGCTGTACCAATTCACATTCTCACCAGCAGTGCAAGAGTGTTCCCTTTTCTCCACACCCTCTCCAGCATTTATTGTTTCTAGATTTTTGGATGATGGCCATTCTGACTGGTGTGAGGTGATATCTCATTGTAGTTTTTTTTTTATATTTTATTTTATTTAACATCTTTATTGGGGTATAATTGCTTTACAATGGTGTGTTAGTTTCTGCTTTATAACAAAGTGAATCAGTTATACATATACATATGTTCCCATATGTCTTCCCTCTTGCGTCTCCCTCCCTCCCACCCTCCCTATCCCACCCCTCCAGGCTGTCACAAAGCACTGAGCCAATATCCCTGTGCCATGCGGCTGCTTCCCACTAGCTATCTACCTTAATACGTTTGTTAGTGTGTATATGTCCATGACTCTCTCTCGCCCTATCACAGCTCACCCTTCCCCCTCCCCATAACCTCAAGTCCGTTCTCTAGTAGGTCCGTGTCTTTATTCCTGCCTTACCCCTAGGTTCTTCATGACATTTTTTTTTTCTTAAATTCCATATATATGTGTTAGCATACGGTATTTGTCTTTTTCTTTCTGACTTACTTCACTCTGTATAACAGACTCTAGGTCTATCCACCTCATTACAAATAGCTCAATTTCGTTTCTTTTTATGGCTGAGTAATATTCCATTGTATATATGTGCCACATCTTCTTTATCCATTCATCCGATGATGGGCACTTAGGTTGTTTCCATCTCCAGGCCACTGTAAATAGAGCTGCAATGAACATTTTGGTACATGACTCTTTTTCAATTATGGTTTTCTCAGGGTATATGCCCAGTAGTGGGATTGCTGGTAGTTCTATTTGTAGTTTTTTAAGGAACCTCCATACTGTTCTCCATAGTGGCTGTCCCAATTCACGTTCCCACCAGCAGTGCAAGAGTGTTCCCTTTTCTCCACACCCTCTCCAGCATTTATTGTTTCTAGATTTTTGGATGATGGCCATTCTGACTGGTGTGAGGTGATATCTCATTGTAGTTTTGATTTGCATTTCTCTAATGATTAATGATGTTGAGCATTCTTTCATGTGTTTGCTGGTCAATCTGTATATCTTTTTTGGAGAAATGTCTATTTAGGTCTTCTGCCCAGTTTTGGATTGGGTTGTTTGTTTTTTTGTTATTGAGCTTCATGAGCTGCTTGTAAATTTTGGAAATTAATCCTTTGTCAGTTGCTTCATTTGCAAATATTTTCTCCCATTCTGAGGGTTGTCTTTTGGTCTTGTTTATCGTTTCCTTTGCTGTGCAAAAGCTTTGAAGTTTCATTAGGTCCCATTTGTTTATTTTTGTTTTTATTTCCATTTCTCTAGGAGGTGGGTCAAAAAGGATCTTGCTGTGATTTATGTCATAGAGTGTTCTGCCTATGTTTTCCTCTAAGAGTTTGATAGTTTCTGGCCTTACATTTAGGTCTTTAATGCATTTTGAGCTTATTTTTGTGTATGGTATTAGGGAGTGATCTAATCTCATACTTTTACATGTACCTGTCCAGTTTTCCCAGCACCACTTATTGAAGAGGCTGTCCTTTCTCCACTGTACATTCCTGCCTCGTTTATCAAAGATAAAGTGACCATATGTGCGTGGGTTTATCTCTGGGCTTTCTATCCTGTTCCATTGATCTATCTTTCTGTTTTTGTGCCAGTACCATACTGCCTTGATTACTGTAGCTTTGTAGTAGGGTCAGAAGTCAGGGAGCCTGACTCCTCAAGCTCCGTATTTTGTTCTCAAGATTGCTTTGGCTATTCGGGGTCTTTTGTGTTTCCATACAAATTGTGAAATTTTTTGTTCCAGTTTTGTGAAAAATGCCAGTGGTAGTTTGATAGGGATTGCATTGAATCTGTAGATTGCTTTGGGTAGTAGAGTCATTTTCACAATGTTGATTCTTCCAATCCAAGAACATGGTATATCTCTCCATCTATTTGTATCATCTTTAATTTCTTTCATCAGTGTCTTATAATTTTCTGCATACAGGTCTTTTGTCTCCTTAGGTAGGTTTATTCCTAGATGTTTTCTTCTTTTTGTTGCAATGGTAAATGGGAGTGTTTTCTTGATTTCACTTTCAGATTTTTCATCATTAGTATATAGGAATGCCAGAGATTTCTGTGCATTAATTTTGTATCCTGCCACTTTACCAAATTCATTGATTAGCTCTAGTAATTTTCTGGTAGCATCTTTAGGATTCTCTATGTATAGTATCATGTCATCTGCAAACAGTGACAGCTTTACTTCTTCTTTTCTGATTTGGATTCCTTTTATTTCCTTTTCTTCTCTGATTGCTGTGGCTAAAACTTCCAAAACTATGTTGAATAAGAGTGATGAGAGTGGGCAACCATGTCCTGCTCCTGATCTTAGTGGAAATGCTTTCAGTGTTTCACCATTGAGGATGAGGATGATGTTGGCTGTGGGCTTGTCATATATGGCCTTTATTATGTTGAGGAAAGTTCCCTCTATGCCTACTTTCTGCAGGGTTTTTATCATAAATGGGTGTTGAATTTTGTCAAAAGCCTTCTCTGCATCTATTGAGATGATCATATGGTTTTTCTCCTTCAATTTGTTAATATGGTTTATCACATTGATAGATTTGAGTATATTGAATAATCCTTGCATTCCTGGAATAAACCCCACTTGATCATGGTGTATGATCCTTTTAATGTGCTATTGGATTCTGTCTGCTAGTATTTTGTTGAGGATTTTTGCATCTATGTTCATCAGTGATATTGGCCTGTAGTTTTCTTTCGTTGTGACATCCTTGTCTGGTTTTGGTATCAAGGTGATGGTGGCCTCGTAGAAGGAATTTGGGAGTGTTCCTCCCTCTGCTATATTTTGGAAGAGTTTGAGACGGATAGGTGTTAGCTCTTCTCTAAATGTTTGATAGCATTCGCCTGTGAAGCCATCTGGTTCTGCGCTTTTGTTTGTTGGAAGATTTTTAATCACAGTTTCAATTTCAGTTCTTTTTGATTGGTCTGTTCATATTTCCTATTTCTTCCTGATTCAGTATTGGCAGGTTGTGCATTTCTAAGAATTTGTCCATGTCTTCCAGATTTTCCATTTTATTGGCATAGAGTTGCTTGTAGTAATCTCTCATGATCTTCTGTATTTCTGCAGTGTCAGTTGTTACTTCTCCTTTTTCATTTGTAATTCTATTGATTTGAGTCTTCTCCCTTTTTTTCTTGATGAGTCTGGCTAATGGTTTATCTATTTTTGTTTATCTTCTCAAAAAACCAGCTTTTAGTTTTATTGATCTTTGCTATTGTTTCCTTCATTTCTTTTTCATTTATTTCTGATCTGATTTTTATGATTTCTTTCCTTCTGCTAATTTTGGGGTTTCTTTGTTCTTCTTTCTCTAATTGCTTTAGGTGCAAGGTTAGGTTGTTTATTCGCGATGTTTCCTATTTCTTAAGATGGGCTTGTATTGCTATAAACTTCCCTCTTAGAACTGCTTTTGCTGCATCCCATAGGTTTTGGATCGTCGTGTCTCCATTGTCATTTGTTTCTAGGTTTTTTTTAATTTCCTCTTTGATTTCTTCAGTGATCACTTCGTTATTAAGTAGTGTATTGTTTATCCTCCACGTGTTTGTATTTTTTACAGATCTTTTCCTGTAATTGATATCTAGTCTTATAGCGTTGTGGTGGTAAAAGACACTTGGTACGATGTCAGTTTTCTTAAATTTACCAAGGCTTGATTTGTGACCCAAGATATGATCTATCCTGGAGAATGTTCCATGAGCACTTGAGAAAAATGTGTATTGTGTTGTTTTTGGATTGAGTGTCCTATAAATATCAATTAACTCCATCTTGTCTAGTGTATCATTTAAAGCTTGTCTTTCCTTATTTATTTTCATTTTGGATGATCTGTCCATGGGTGAAAGTGGGGTGTTAAAGTCCCCTACTATGAATGTGTTACTGTCGATTTCCCCTTTTATGGCTGTTAGTATTTGCCTTATGTATTGAGGTGCTCCTATGTTGGGTGCATAAATATTTACAATTGTTACATCTTCTTCTTGGATCGATCCCTTGATCATAATGTAGTGTCCTTCTTTGTCTCTTGTAATAGTCTTTGTTTTAAAGTCTATTTTGTCTGATATGAGAATTGCTACTCCAGCTTTCTTTTGGTTTTCATTTGCATGGAATATCTTTTTCCATGCCCTTACTTTCAGTCTGTATGTGTCTCTAGGTCTGAAGTGGGTCTCTTGTAGACAGCATATATATGGGTCTTGTTTTTGTATCCATTCAACCAATCTGTGTCTTTTGGTGGGAGCATTTAATCCATTTACATTTAAGGTAATTATTGATATGTATGTTCCTATTCCCATTTTCTAAATTGTTTTGGGTTCGTTATTGTGGGTCTTTTCCTTCTCTTGTGTTTCTTGCCTAGAGAAGTTCCTTTAGCATTTGTTGTAAGGTTGGTTTGGTGGTGCTGAACTGTCTCAGCTTTTGCTTGTCTGTAAAGGTTTTAATTTCTCCATCAAATCTGAATGAGATCCGAGCTGGGTAGAGTCATCTTGGTTGCAGGTTTTTCTCCTTCATCACTTTAAATATGTCTTGCCACTCCCTTCTGGCTTGCAGAGTTTCTCCTGAAAGATCAGCTGTTAACCTTATGGGAATTCCCTTGTGTGTTATTTTTCCCTTGTTGCTTTTAATATGCTTTCTTTGTATTTAATTTTTGACAGTATGATTAATATGTGTCTTGGCCTATTTCTCCTTGGATTTATCCTGTATGGGGCTCTCTGTGCTTCCTGGACTTGATTAACTATTTCGTTTCCCATGTTAAGGAAGTTTTCAACTATAATCTCTTCAAATATTTTCTCAGTCCCTTTCTTTTTCTCTTCTTCTTCTGGAAGCCCTATAATTCAAATGTTGGTGCGTTTAATGTTGTCCCAGAGGTCTCTGAGACTGTCCTCAGTTCTTTTCATTCTTTTTTCTTTATTCTGCTCTGTAGTAGTTATTTCCACTATTTTATCTTCCAGGTCACCTATCCGTTATTCTGCCTCAGTTATTCTGCTATTGATCCCATCTAGAGTATTTTTCATTTATTGTGTTTTTCATCGTTGTTTGTTTCATCTTTAGTTTTTCTGGGTCCTTGTTAAATATTTCTTGCATTTTTTCTATTCTATTTCCAAGATTTTGGATCATATTTACTATCATTTTTCTGAATTCTTTTTCAGGTAGACTGCCGATTTCCTCTTCATTTGTTAGGTCTGGTGGATTTTTATCTTGCTCCTTCATCTGCTGTGTGTTTTTCTGTCGTCTCATTTTGCTTATCTTACTGTGTTTGGGGTCTCCTTTTTGCAGGCTGCAGGTTCGTAGTTCCCGTTGTTTTTGGTGTCTGTCCCCAGTGGCTAAGGTTGGTTCAGTGGGTTGTGTAGGCTTCCTGGTGGAGGGGACTAGTGCCTGTGTTCTGGTGGATGAGGCTGTATCTTGTCTCTCTGGTGGGCAGGTCCACGTCTGGTGGTGTGTTTTGGGGTGTCTGTGGACTTATTATGATTTTAGGCAGCCTCTCTTCTAATGGGTGGGGTTGTGTTCCTGTTTTGCTAGTTTGGCATAGGGTGTCCAGCACTGTATCTTGCTGGTCGTTGAGTGAAGCTGGGTGCTGGCGTTGAGATGGAGATCTCTCGGAGATTTTTGCCGTTTGATATTATATGGAGCTGGGAGGTCTCTTGTGAACCAGTGTCCTGAAGTTGTCTCTCCCACTCAGAGGCACAGCACTGACTCCTGACTGCAGCACCAAGAGCCTTTCATCCACACGGCTCAGGATAAAAGGGAGGAAAAGTAGAGAGAAAGAATTAGTAGAAATAGGAAGAAAGAAGGAAAGAAAGGAAGGAAGGAAGAAAGAAAGAAGAAAAGAAGGAAAGAAGGAAAGAAAGAAAGGAGGGAGGGAGGGAGGGAGGGACGGTGGGAGGAAGGAAGGAAAGAAGGAAGGAGGGAAGGAAAAAAGAAAGAAAGAAGATAAAGTAAAATAAAATAAATTATAATAAAGTTATTAAATTAAAAAATATTAAGAAACAAAAATCAAAAAAAACCCAAAAAACGGACGGATAGAACCTTAGGACAAATGGTGGAAGCAAAGCTATACAGACAAAATCTCATACAGAAGCATACACATACACACTCACAAAGAGGAAAAGGGGGAAAAATCATAAATCTTGCTCTCAAAGTCCACCTCCTCAATTTGGGATGATTCGTTGTCTATTCATGTATTCCACAGACGCAGGGTACATCAAGTTGATTGTGGAGCTTTAATCCACAGTTTCTGAGGCTGCTGGAGAGATTTCCCTTTCTCTTCTTTGTTCTCACAGCTCCCTGGGGCTCAGCTTTGGATTTGGCCCGGCCTCTGCGTGTAGGTCGCTTGAGGGCGCCTGTTTTTCGCTCAGACAGGACGGGGTTAAAGGAGCCGCTGATTCGGGGGCTCTGGCTCACTCAGGCCGCGGGGAGGAAGAGGCACAGAGTGCGGGGCGGGCCTGCGGCGGCAGACGCCGGCATGACGTTGCACCAGCCTGAGGCGCGCCGTGCGTGCTCCCGGGGAAGCTGTTCCTGTTCCCGAGACCCTGGCCTGGTGGGCTGCACAGGCTCCCGGGAAGGGGGGTGTGGAGAGTGACCTGTGCTCGCACACAGGCTTCTTGGCGGCGGCAGCAGCAGCCTTAGCGTCTCCTGCACGTCTCTGGGGTCTGCGCTTTTAGCCGCGGCTCGCGCCCGTCTCTGGAGCTTCTTTAAGCAGCGCTCTTAATCCCCTCTCCTCGCGCACCAGGAAACAAAGAGGGAAGAACAAGTCTCTTGCCTCTTCGGCAGGTCCAGACTTTTCCCCGAACTCCCTCCCGGCTAGCCGTGGTGCACTAACCCTTTCAGGCTGTGTTCACGCCGCCAACCCCAGTCCTCTCCCTGCGCTCCGACTGAAGCCTGAGCCTCAGCTCGCAGCCCCGCCCGCCCCGGCGGGTGAGCAGACAAGCCTCTCGGGCTGGTAAGTGCTGGTCGGCACCGACCCTCTGTGCGGGAATCTCGCCGCTTTGCCCTCCGCACCCCTGTTGTTGTGCTCTCCTCCGCGGGTCCGAAGCTCCCCCCTCCGCCACCCGCAGTCTCTGCCCGCGAAGGGGCTTCTAGTGTTTGGAAACCTTTCCTCCTTCACAGCTCCCTCCCACTGGTGCAGGTCCCGTCCCTATCCTTTTGTCTCTGTTTATTTTTTTCTTTTGCCTTACCCAGGTACGTGGGGAGTTTCTTGCCTTTTGGGAGGTCTGAGGTCTTCTGCCAGCGTTCAGTAGGTGTTCTGTAGGACTTGTTCCATGTGTAGATGTATTTCTGGTGTATCTGTGGGGAGGAAGGTGATCTCCGGTCTTACTCTTCCGTCATCCTCCCCTCGTCCCTGTATGTATTGTTGTATGAATATATTTGCTTAGAAAAATCTTAGAATATATATCAGTGATAATCTCTATGTAGGATGATGATGGGAGGTTTTTATTTCTTACTTTTGCCTTTTTGTATTGTCTGAAAAATATAGAAGCACAAACTGCTTTAAAAATCAGAAAAGTAAAGAGCATAATCTTTAAAATAGACTGTTTTGAACTTCCAAAAACCTTCAGAGCCTATCCTGGCTCTAATTTGTTCCAGCTGCTGAGGGCAACAGAAACTTGGCACTAGAGATTTGAGAAAGATCCAGATAACTTCTTCTGCTCGATTAGTATGGAGTTGAGCTTTTTGGAGCTTCAGAAGGAAAAGAAGTAAAATTCTAGCTCCTGGCATAAAGTAGGCCCTCAACAGCTCCTTAGTAGAATGGCTAAATTTGGGAACTTGGAAATTTGGCTTGTTTTCTGCTGAAGCAGTACCTGTTGGCTCCAGGTCAAGGGGTTTGATCTTTGGTTCTTTGGAGAATCATGGAAATTCCCCCAGGTTCAAGGTCTTATATATGCCATCAAATGTGTGTGCTCAAAGTCCCATGCTTCTAGGTTGGGTATGAATTAATGAGAATGACCTAGTCAGGGAAATTGATTCTTCTGAATGTGAGAACCAGCGAATGTATTTCATGATGGAATTAGACTGAGTTCCAAATGACAAAGTTTTTGACTGTTGACCTGAAACTAAAACCATTGCTACCCACTCTGCCTTCTGAGTCTTCATAGGGTTTGGAAATTTAAAAATCTAATAAAGGCCACAATCATTTTAGGCCTCAGGACAGTGGGCTACGTAGCTTAACAAAGAGGTGTTCAAATAACCACTAACATTACTTTTGCTCTTTCTATGCGCCAGGCACTAGGCTAAGTTCCTTACCTGCATTTCTTTGTTTAATCCTTCTGGCCATACTTTCTGATATGGCTGCCATTACTAGCTCCATTTTAGAGGATGATGCACTGGTGATTTAGGGAAGGTTAGTACACTGCTTGAAGTCACGCTTGTGGACATTAAATGACACAACTGGGACACACAGACAGCTCTCTCCTACTCCAGAGACTGTTCTCTTAAACCACAATTCTAGACTGTTTTTCTGTCTTTTATAATTCATCAATCACACCTAAGCGAACCACCTACTCTGTGCACTTTCCTGGTCCCTTCTGGTTGTTGGGTGACCTTATGTGTCATCGTTCAAGGTGAATTGATTTGGGATCATTCCAGAAAGGTTTGGAGAAATTTTGGAGGTGTTTGTTAACAGCAGCGGGTATCTTACAGTAAGATTACATTAGGCCTGCTTGGTCACGTTACCAGTGTTGTTTTGCATCTCAGACTTAGCCTGTCCAAGTTTAAACTTTTTAGACAGTACTGGAAACTATAGAACCTCATCTGGGGGTTGTGGGAAATGCTGGTTTTAATTAGCAATATTAGATTCAGTTGGAAGAATACCTTCTTTGTTGACCTGAAGTAACTGTAAAGGCAGCAGGTTCATTTGATTTCACTTAATTGATTTCATATTTAAGAGGAAAATAGGAGGTTTATAGTTATCAACATATATCTGATTAGCTAGACTCTTACACAGCTTCTTCATAAATTCATCATTATTTAGGACAGCAAGAGGTAAGTTGTTTGCATTAGCCTGCCCATGTAATGATGCCAAAATAGAACAATTAACTTTCCAACATAAAATATCAGGGAGCGAACACAGGCACCCAAATATAAGGGATTAATCATTTAAGTATTGGAAAAGGGACATGGAGACCAGTTAATTGCCAGGATCTGAAAGTCAGCAGTCTAATCCGATCATATAAATGGAGCAGTGGTGTTCATTTTCAGTGTCCTTTTGGGCTAATAATTAAATGGTGGATTTAGAAATTAACTGCTGGGTAGTGGACTGCTTATCCAGAAAACACTGCCTTCCTTCACTAGCTGTGCCCAGCGTTTGGAAATTCCATGGCCTTACTCGTTTTTGACTTGGGCATGGAGGAAGTGAGAAGAAATATACCCCATGAACAACAAATAGCTTCCTTCCTCTGCCTTCTCTCTGACATAACAGTCAAAATGAGAGAATATTTCTCCTTGAGGACAGTGCTATATTGCCACTTGACTTGTAATAATCGTCAGGAGAAGAGCACCGAGGGAAATGAAAACTAAACCTCAGCAGTCCTGCTTCAGTTGTGGAGGCAAATGCGTGGGTAAACCTGAGTATCTGGTGGTATGGAAAAACCCTTCCCTGCCTGCGTCAGCCTGCAACTACCTCCACCTCCTGCAGCTCCCAGAGGAAACACTGTTTTAGCAGTGCACCCAGAACATCTCTTCCAGTGTCATCTTGACTTATTACATTCCTAAGGCTGTTTTCCCTAGATGACTGTAAGAGCCGGAGTGTTGTATGTTCTGCTAGTATTTTGGCTGTGTGACTCTCTGTGTGTTGTCGGGGGGTGTCACCCAGATGCCAGCCAGGTCTGAGGTCCATCACAGGCAGGCAGGGAGAATGGCCTGATCTCATTCTAGCTAGATATGCTCCTTCTCTCTATTAGAGGTCGTCTTAGAGGTCCCTCATGTACAACCTCTAACTTCGTAGCACCTGTCTGTAAATGTTACGTTATTTATTTGAATCATCCTTGAATATTGCTGAGTGCCTAATATAGGTCCTGAAACATACTAGCTGCTCAGAAAGTACTGTAGAATACAGAATTAAGTGAATAAATGCATGAAGGGAAATACAACGTTCTGTCTTCTTGGTAGGTACTGGACAAAGTGAATCAGAAAGATTTTGTGTTGAAATCAGCAATATCAGCTTAGAGACATTCAGATTCAATTAAGATTCAGATTCAGTTAACTACTTTTTTTTTTTTTTTGCGGTACACGGGCCTCTCACTGTTGTGGCCTCTCCCACTGAGGAGCACAGGCTCCGGACGCACAGGCTCAGTGGCCATGGCTCATGGGCCCAGCTGCTCCGCGGCATGTGGGATCTTCCCGCACCGGGGCACGAACCCATGTCCCCTGCATCGGCAGGCGGACTCCCAACCATTGCGCCACCATGGAAGCCCAGTTAACTACTTTTTTAAATTAGTTTTTTCACCCTTTTAATTTTTTTCGAAAGTAGAACATGCATGTAATAATAAACTCAGATAATGAAAGTGAACATATTTCATGCTCACATTTGTATGGGGTCCCGATCGATGAGGACATTCTCTCAGCCACTTGTTAGTACTGCCTTTCTGAAGTGTAATTTACTTGAATGTGCTTAGTACATTTACACATTATAAATGCTGCCTCTCTCCACTCGCTGGCTGATAGCTCTATATTGGGAGATATTGTAGAAGAAAGTCTTATGTATCTTTACATTTCTGGCAAGTTGAGCACAATCCCTATAAACATCTATAGAACAGGTGTTTAATATTTCTTAGTTGAACAGAACAGATAAACACATTGCACTCAAAGTATTTGGAGCTTCATATATAATTTCAAGGTGAGTTTTTGCAAGTTAAAAGAGACGTGAAGAACTGACAACATTCAGTGTGTTAAGTGAATTAATGAGGGTGGAATTTCAGGCATAAGTAATGGAGATATTTTAGGCTGAGTGGAATCCTTTATCATGCTAGTTAAGCACCTTTTTTTTTGTGCTTAAAGGTTGCCTCTGACTTCTGTTAAAGCCTATTGTGTGTGTTTCTTCTTTTATAGAAAGGCAAACTTGATAGGAGTAATGAGCATGAGCTTTGAAGTCAAATAAACCTGGATTGAATCCCCACTATACCATTGACTTGCTTGTTACTACTGGACAGCTTTTTTAAGCATCTGGAGTCACAGCATTACAAGAATGGAACATACGGTTACTATGGAAATTAGAGATAATGAGACTTACATGGTATAGTGTAGTCACTCAATGACTATTGCTATTTTAATAATTGTTTTAATTTTAGAGAGCTATGTACCCATGCAATATTTCCTAATGTTTGTTGATATCTAAGGGATTCTAATGAGACTGACATATTTCTGCCTTATGACATCCCAAATGTCTTGGGCTGCCATAACAAAATACCACAGAGTAGGTGGCTTAAACAATAGAAATTTATTTTCTCACAGTTGTGGAGCCTGGAAGCCTGAGATTAGGGTGCCAAAGTGGTCAGGTTCTGGTGAGAGCTCTCTTTCTGGCTTGGAGAATGGGCAACTTCTCATGTGTTCTTACATGGTAGAGAGGGAGGGAGTGAGCTCTTCGTTGTCTCATAAGGGCACTAATACCATTTTGAGGGCCCCACCCTCCTGACCTATCTAAAGCTACTTATCTCCCAAAGGCCCCATTTCTAAATGCCATTACATTTGGGGGGGTTAAGGCTTTAACATGTGAATTCTGGGGGACACAATTCAGTCCACAGTAACCCAAAAGAGGCCCTATCACAAATTGATCGACCTGGAAGTTTTTCTTTCTAGTAATGGGTTAGTTTGAATTGGGAGTGGTGGGTTTGGGGAAAGGCTTTTGCAGCTCAATGGGCTATGATCTGGTTTGATGGCCACCTCCAAATACAACTATAGGTTTGTCATTTGAATTTTAAATTTCCTTCCATTAAAGTGAGAAGAGGGCAAGAGTGGCTGTTGGCAAGGTGCACAAGCTCAGTGAAGTTCTTGGGCTTTCATCTAAGTCAGTGTATCTATTATTCTCTTGCAAAATACTTGACCAGGAGTGTGGAGAGAAGAGGGTTGGAAACGAAATGATGGTATTTGGGTGGAGGATGATGACATATAATATGTTGAGATATGGGGTACATGATTAGATAGAGAGTAAGTGAAGGCAGAACATGGAAATCCACACTCCTCTGCCTCTAGCATTTCTGGGTACTGTGAAGATTATCTAATTATAGGCCCAGTGCCTTAATAATCTCAAAATTTACCATTAGGTATCATTAGCTTTGAAATCTAGCCTCTATCTCTTCTCTGCTGCATGACCTTGGGCAAGTCAAAGAACCTCACCAAGCCTCGGTTTTCTCATTTCTAATAATGCAGTTTAAGGACCCAAGTTTCTTACGCATAGTAGGTACTCAATTAGGGTTTATGACTTTGAAAATGAATTTGTTTACCTCTTCATCACTGAAGAGCAAGTGGCAGATATTGTTCATGACTATATGAGCCCAAACTGACATGCTGGACCTCAATTCTGCAAAGGTAAGATTGCTTTATAAACGTAAATAAAAGTTACTCCAATAACTCAGGTCCTCAGTCTTATCTGAAACTCTTGGAGCCAGATGTATTTAGGGATTTTGAAATTTTCAGATATCATAAAGGTAATACAGTATATATACTGCATGTACCACCCCCAGTGGGATCTGGAGAAACACCCAGAATCAAACACATTAATAATTCTTTAGTGAAATATGTGAATATTTATATTAAGCGGGATATGCAGAGCCTATAAATAGTCTCACATCAGTTCAGGTCAGGTTTTGCCACAAAAAGAAGTTCAGTTTAGGTTAGGTTTTGCTGCCAAATGTATAAAAAGGTTTGATTTTAGTTTTAAAATTGCAGATAAGGGACTGAGGATCTGTGTTGTTAAAATAACTTTTGATATTACTTTTATGAAGTAATATTGACTTTTCAGAGTTGAAGTCTTTGCCATATAACTTGGTCATAGGTGTTAGATTATGAAAATAAAATGTGAATGCTGCCTTCCCAGTGAGAAATGCAAATCTCAGGCCATTCAAATATCTAGGCAATCATAGTTTCACAGACTCGTGACTATCATATGATGAATATCCAGGCAGAAATCTTTACTGAATGTACAAAGAGCATACATTGCCAGGCCTGGGATCTTATCATGGGTAATTCACTACTATTTGGCTGACAGATCTCACAACATAGCTGCCTTTGGATAATGCTCCTAGCAGAGAAAGCAGTTTGAAAATTAATCACTTAGCTCTCATTTAGTCTTTAAGAAATCGCACCCAGGCTATCACAAAGGAGTACATTTGACCCAGAGTCCTGTGCAAATAAGAAAACATGCTGTTTGCTTACTCTTTTCAAGATAAAAATTTTGATAAGGTGACGTCCACCGTAAGGCAGACCAAGCAGTGCATATCTGTGATACTAGCAAAGAGACTGAGACCCTTTGATTTTTTCTCTGAGCCCTTTTCTGCATCACAGTTTTCCCTCGGATGACCTTCATCTGTAGTTATTAAACGTACCTGCCCATCACAATCACCAGGAAAAAAAAAATGTCAGACTTCCAGTATATCATCCTAGGAGATTCAGCAGAGGTAGAGTCCTGAAAATCCTTTGTTTGTTTATTTTTTCTAATGTGCAGCTAAATTTGGTGACTAGAGTTCAACTTTTGGATTGTATTGACCTTTCAGGTCACAGCATTAGAAATCTTGTTTGGGAAGAGAAAGCCGAGGTACACAGTAATTAACTGAAGATTCCCTAGAAGCAATGCATTTAAAATTTTTAATGTAATTTTGACAATTGGATACAAAAGATTTATTGGATCCAAAGACTCCTTTTTATCCATGTTACAAAATATCATTACCAGCTGTGTAAGTTGGGAGCCCAGTGGGAGGAAGAAGTCCATGGAGAATTCACTATTGAATTTCGTTCCTGTCATTTGTTCTGGCCTCAAAGAGTGAAATTCATCTATGAGGTTCTTTAGGGAAACATGTAAGAGGGGGGTTTAACATAGCCACACTCCATACACTCCCAGGTTGGTGTACAGCAGGGGCTACAAACTTACCAGGTTTATAGGTGCTAATTAGGCAACTTAAATGTATGAACTGCTGGGTCAGATGGGGAACCTGCCAAATTCTTCCAAAGTTGGGCAAAACCCCCTTAATCTCCAGCCAGTTATGGCCAGTTGGAACTATGGACCCAGTATTGTGGACTTTTTTTAATTTTAAAGAGAAAATATGGGTCATTATGTGAAATCTTCCAATTTTTAAATGGACACAATTCAAGAACTCTATGAACTAGGTATTATTATTATCTCCAGTTTACAGGTAAGGAAACATATTCAGGGAATGTGATAATTTAAATTATGTAACAAATATTCCATCTCCACTCTCCAATTAGAGACAGTGTACATTTCCCTGACCCATTGGCGTTGGCCTTGGCCATTTGATTTGCTCTGGCCCAAGAATGTTAGCAAAAGTGACAACATGCCAGTTGTGAGCCAAGGCCAAAAGAAGGTCTGGCATATGTGTACTTCTGCCATTCCTGAAAGAGCAGGCTCCTACTAGCCTGCTGGTCTATGGAAGATGAGAGTCACATGGAGACAATGTGATTCCCACTTGCAGCTTGACGCTGAGCCCAGACCCACCTGGTCTAGATCAGTCAACACCTCAGTAACTCTCAGAGACATGAGCAAGAAGAGGTGACAGTTGTTTACACGTTATCATTTTGACTATAAGTAACTTATGGGGAGTTTACAACTTGCCTATGGTTACAAACCAGCCATTGGTTTAGTGAGGATTTGAAACTGGGTCTTCTAAATCTAAAGCCTATAATTGCTAGCATTCTTCATTTACTGATACCGTGGCCCACTGATGATACACTGTTTAATAATGCTTGTTCAGGTTCATGGTCCTAAGATATCAAATTGCCTTGAAATGACTTGAAATAAAATCACCCTTGGGAACATTTCATTGTTCTTTAATTTTATTTAACTTCTGAGTCTTTGAAACTGGTGATTGCCATTTGATTATGTAGACAAGTTTTGATTGGTAGAAAATACTTTAGAATTGTTGTGATGGGTTTTGGTCTTCTTTCTTAAAATTATACATACACACACATATATTATCCATGTACACACAGACACACACACAGACACATACATATATATGATACTTCCTCACTTCCTCCCAGTCTTGAGTGAGCATACAGTGTTCCTCCAGCTGGATATTCCCCTTTCCAACCTCTTCATCTGGCCCAGGACATTTAAGGTCCCTTTATTTTACCCAAGTGTATTAGCTTCCTACAGCTGCCAGAACAAAGCACCACAAACTGAGTGACTTGAAACAACAGAAACTTATTGTCTCACAGTTTTGGAGGCTGAAAGTTGAAATGAAGGCGTTGGCAGGGCCATATTGGGAAAATCCTTCCTTGCCTCTTCCTAGTTTTTGATGGTTTGCCGGCAGGCTTTGGCATTCCTTGGCTCACAGCTGTGCAACTCCAGCCTCTGCCATGATTGTCACATGATGTTCACCCTGTGTGTCTCTGTGTCTTCGTTAGGGGCTCACTGGATCCAGTATGGCCTCATCTTAACTAATTACATATGCAATGATCTGCTTTCTAAGTACGGTCATATTCTTAGTTGGAGGGGTTAGGACTTCAACATATATATATTTTGGGGGATGGGGAAGGTCACAGTTCAACCCATAACATCCATCCTTGGCCAGGATTTAGGAGGAGAGCTGACAGGCTTGGGGATTCTGTTCACATAGTGCTCAAATGGCCATGCCTGTATCTCCTAGGGCCCCCAGGCCCACAACTTCTGTGGCCTTCATCCTCTGGGCTTTGCATAATTCCAGGAGAGAAATTGTCTTCAGTAGTCAGTACTTTCTCAGGGAGCTGTCAATTCATTTTTCTCTGAGCAATATTTTTTCCTGCTCACTGAGTGAATATCTTTGCCCCCAGGTGGCCAGCCTTTTTCATTACTTGGAAAATCCCTCAAACTCCAAATCAAAAAGAACCACAAGTTAACCATATTTCTATCTATTTTCCCCACATAAACACACACACACACACACACACACACACACACACACACACACACACACACACACACACACACACACACACACACAGCGTTAGGGAATACAGCTGAAATATGCTGGGCTGACTGTTTTCTACATTGATTGATGTTAATGCTAGTTGATGCAGGGAGATAGTCAGACTGAAACCTGGTTTCCTCTCCTCTGGTTCCTCTTTGCTGTGTGCCGAACTTGCTTCTCCTGCCCTATGTTTGGCTGATTCAACTTCCGGTCTCACATGCCTTCCAGTGAGTCTGAAAGAAGAGTCCTGGGGAGTTGTGGCTAGGTCATCCCTTTGTATGCGTGGTGGATTGGTTCCGGGAGCCCCTACAGATACCAAAATATGAGGATGCTCAAGTCCCCTATATAAAGGGGTGGAGAACAGTAGGGCCTCCATATCCATGAATTCTGCATCTGGGGATCCATCCGTGGTTGGTTGACTTCCCAGATATGGAACCTGCATATACAAAGGACCAACTGTACTTGGAAAGGGAGTGGTGCTATTTGCTCCCTGTTCACATGACAAGTAGTTCTGGACACAGCAAAGGCTGCTAAGAAATAGGACTTGGAGGGGTCAGGCATGGATGATAGTGGTATACAAAATAGCACTTTCAACTCCTTTAAAACATGTTTCTAGGTATTATCTCATATTCTATACCTTCTCTCTGTTTTGTCCACTGGCTTCTGCTGTGCCTAAGCTTCCTCCCATTTTGAGACCAATTTTCTCTTCTCTCTCCAGCTTCTACACTTGGTCCCAGACTGTCTACTTTTCTTGACATGGTGGTTCATCCTTGACCTTTTGTATCAACCTCCTTTCCCCAGACTCCAAAACTATTATATCTCATTCTGACCCTCCACTTCTGAGTGATAGGAAAAAGTATTGGATTTTAGTGAGAATTAGTACTTCCCAGCTTGTTCCATATATAAGGAAGGAACTGCTTTTATTTTCAGAAAAAGTTGCCCACCTTCACAGAAGGGGCATAATGCACTGATTTATTTATAATACAAATGGTGTAGCACATATAGGAGGCTTCTGCAATAAAGTCCTGACTACTTGGGGACCCTCAAGCTAAGGATTGGGAGTCACAGGTCCAAAGACTTACGTGGTTCTTTCTTTAGGCAGCCAGTTACTGTCTGGTCTTCCTCTGAATCAGTGTGACACCTGAAAAACAGGAATAAAAAGGATTCATTCATTCATTCATTCATTCATTCACCTATGCATTCATCCTTTGATCAAACTCTTAATGAGCACTTCACTGCATGTTATTGAAGTAATTGCTGGGGATGTAAATATGGATATGTTGTAGTCCCTACACTGAAGGGCTTAGACTCTGGTCAGGGAAACAGGGGGGTAAAAACTTTAAACTCATTAGAAATGTATATCAGTAATTATCAAATTTTATGGCAGATCAAAAGAGAATATAACACACAGTGGTCCGGACATCCTCAGTTTAAATCCTGGCTCCTCTTCCGGCTCTCCTGCCTGAGGCTATTTTCCTAACTTCTCTGAGCCTCAGTTTCCTAATATGTAATATATGGACATGGGTGGATTCAGGTGTTATAGGGTCTGAAACCTAAGCAGCTTTGGAAATCATCATTAGGAAAAATAATACCAAATTATGAATATAAAATTATGTGCAGAAGTGAACATTTATTTAAAATGATAAATCATAACATACATTTAAAAATTAAAAAAGGATGACAAATGCTGTCAGTATCATGAAATTCAAAATATACAATCTTATTACTATTAATAATATGCATCTGCCTAATATATCTCTAATAAGTATTTTTGCATATATTTTGGCTGCATATTTTTGATCACTTCTTTATATGACAACAATTTTATAACAATTTCCATAGTTAGAAAATATCACATCTTTCTTACAGCATGTTTGTCAAATTAAAAAATATATATATTGATAATTTAGAAGTTCTTAAGTTTCACAGTTCATTCTTGCTAATATCAAATGTCTACATTCCTCTCTCAGGTGGTGCTTCTTGCTCTGTGGCACTTTCTGGGGTAAATCCAACCCTTTAATTCTGCTAGGAGTTGTCTGCAAGGCCATGCCCAGCAGCTGGGGAAATTGGACCAGAAGATGGTCTACTTTGCCACCCCTGGTTCCTCCCTGCCTTAATCTGTTCAGGCTGCTGTAACAAAGTACCATAGACTGGGTGGCTTATAAACTACAGAAATGTATTTCTCACAGTTCTGGTGGTTGGAAGTCTGAGATCAGGGTGTCAGCATGGCTGGGTTGTGGTGAGGGCTCTCTTTGGGGCTGCAGACTGCTGACTCCTCATTTCCACTCATATCCTCATATGGTGGAAAGAGAGCTGGCTAGCTCTCTAGTCTCTTCTTATAGGGCACTAATGCCATTCATGAGGGCTCCACCCCTATCACCTAATTACCTCCCAAAGGCCTTACCTCCAAATACCATCACATTGGAGGTTAGGATTTCAGTGTATAAATTTTGGGGGACACAAACAGTCCATTGTACTTCTTTAATCCATGGATCTTGGGATATGTTGTCACTTGGCCATGAGTTGTGGGTCCTAGTGGCTCACTCCTAGCAGAAGCAGAGAAGCATTTATTTTCAAAGGACAAAGGGATGTCTATATGACCTCAAAAAAAGAGGTTTTTTAGCACAGATTTTTTGAAAAGGAAGCTACCTCTAATTTTTAAATCTTTGGTAGAGGTGTTAGTGGGATATTTTTAAATATTGAGAAACAGTAACCCACTCAGGTAAGTTAAATTTAAAAGGAGGCGATTGAAAGGCTACAACGAATAGTGGCAGAGAAACAATATTAGGGAATGCAGAGAATTTAGGAATGAAGAACAGCTGGGGTCCATGGAGACTAACTTGGAAATCGAGGCTTCTCCTGTCTCCTATCTCTCCTGAGCCTGTCTGTCTCATGGGTGCCTTCATTTTATGCACCTGTTCGTTTCCTGTTTCTCTCAGCAGGCTGGCTTTCCCTGATTTTCTACTCACTGCATAACTGTTGGCAGTCATGGAGGTGGCCGTGAATTTCCATGGCACAGACTCGGCCTTCACCTTCTACAACTTCTCAGAGCCCTGTGTCCACCACTAAGAGAGAATGGATCTGATTGGCTTAGCCTAACTTCAGGATGGTTCTTTGTGTGTCAGAGGTCCATGTCTTGACCAATTAACTACAACTGAAGGGAGAAAGTTCTTGTGATAGGAAGCACAGCCATTTGGGCGCCCCCTCAGCATGGGCTGGGCATGAGCTGAAGTTTCCAAAAAGAGAATATGGGCAGGGCATTTATTATGCATTAGACACTGATTCAGAGAAAAATGGGTTAAATTAAATAAAAAAGAGGTGTGAACATATACAGTGTACATTTATCTGTGCTTCTCTAGTAGAGGTTTATTGCAGTGGGCAGGAGAGAACTCTAAACAATGTGTCATGCTCACTCTTTTTGGATCATTGACTTTAAATATGGATAATTGAAAATATCATTTGGAGAATTAGCATGGAGAGCATAAAGTCTAGCTGTTTATGGCCATAACCTCTCAGGTGTACATAGTTACCCCCTTCTGGATACTTTGACCAAAATATTTAAGAAGCACTGAGTACATACTTATGCGCTGCCTTTTTCTAGAAGAGATTTGAGATGGAAACAAACTTTGTTTTCAAAAATCACATTAGCAAATTTGTGAAATTGATTCAGTTTCTCTTTGAAGACTCTCCTTACTTATTCAATATTCATTCATTCATTCAATAAAATAAATACATATTGAGTAACTACTGTCTGTCAATAATGACAAGACCACTGTATGGACCTGGCATTATGGAGTTTACAGAGAGGTGAGGGAGACTAAAAATAAACATGTTAACAAATAAAGTATGCTTGACTGAGATAAGTTCTGTGAAGGAATCAGAGTGCTGGGACAGAGAGTAACAATGGATGGAACAGCATCAGAGAGGATGACCTGCAAAGGTCCTCAGAAGGTGACCTGTGAGGTAGACCTGAACAGTGGGGCTCTGGAAACCCAGGGAGGAGCTCTCCAGGGAAATGGAGTAACACGTGCTTGGGCCTGAAGCAGGGAATTGCTGGCATGTTTAAGGAACTGAAAGTTGGGTAGTATAATTGGAGATAAGTGAGAGAGAATGTAAGGGTATGAGGATGAAGAGGTAGACGGGACTTAGAAGCAGTGAGTTTGGGTTTTATTCCAAGTATAATGGGAAGTTATCAAAGGTTAAATAAGAGAATGATTTTGTTTGGTTTATTTATTTTTAAAGATCACTCTGGTCCAGTGGAGGTTCAGTTGGGAGGTTATTTGTGCACAATGGTGATGGTGAGAAGAGGTGGACATCTCACAGAATGGGAAATTGAGGTTATTTGAAAAACGAATCCACTTTCTCGGTGGTGACATCAATCAGTGCAGATGTATGCTTTTCTCCATCAAACGTCAGTGTGTTCAGATACAGACGTAGAGATTGTGGATAGTAGGGTTTAACATGCAAGTCTAGAATTTTGTCTGGAAATATGACTGAAGGAAAGAGATGAAAACAGTATGAGTGATTATATTATTGTAATAGAGTGATTATAATGATAAAGCATATATTCACAGTTGAATAAGGAGGAAAGTTAGAGTTGGAAGAGACTGGTTACGAGAATGTACCAGGATCAATAAGACTGAGGAATTGTTCAGTGTGGGTATTTGAGCAAGTGAGCTGAAAAGGCTAGGATGTTAGAGTCAATAAGAGGTGTGTCTAAAATCAAGATGTGACCCTGAGGAACAAGGAAGATAAGAGAAAAACTGAGAAGGATGCTTGGCAAGCAGTGTTCATGGGGACAGCTCAGTCCATCAGGGAGATGAAGGGAGCAAACTGAGAAGAACTAGTGGGTGTAGGGATCTTTGTTGATCAGAGGTGGGCTATCTCCAAGGGCACCATGGTGGGTGTGGGAGAGAGGAAAAGAGTGGGAGGTTGAACCTAGTTAGGGGAAGTACAGAGCAGTAAAGGGAAGGAGAGTCTGGTGATAATGGACGATCATCCAGGCTTGTGCTTCTGGGAGAGATTGAGGTAAACGGAGTGCAAGCCTGTTGGATTGATCCGGATGCTCTCCTTGGACAGGTTTGGCATTGGGCCTGGCTCTGAGATCCAGGATTCCTTTCCTGGTGGTGTGGTGGGTTCCAGGGTGACACTTGTGAAGCTCTGGCTACAGACAGGAGGCAGGCCACTGGGGACACATACCAGTGAGGGCATCAAAGACCAAAGACCTTGTTCTAGAAGACTCCTGGTGCTTCCTTATAATTACTCAACCTCAGGACAGTGGTACCAAGTAGATTTTGATTCCCATTTTCCAGAAGCTGAAACTACAGCTCAGACAAGTTAAAAGATTTGGCCAAGATGAGACAGTAAGGATGGAGAGAGGATTTTAAACCCAGGTCGTTGCAAACCCCCGGCCTGAGTTCTTTCCATTATCACACCATCACAGGCACTGTACCTACTGTAGTAGGAACCAGAGAGAGATGCAGGAGCTTCCTCTGAGTCTGGCTGGGAAGAATTCCTTCATTGCTTGGCTGTCGTTCTCATGAGATTTTGAGCTTCTCGATGGCCGGGACTGTCACCTTTGTGTCCCTAGCTTCTAGCACAGTGCCTGACACATTGTAGGTACTCAATAATATTAATGAATGAACAAATTAATGAATTTTCTTTTTTCCCCTCCTCCTTTTCTTCTCTTCCCTTCTTTCCTTCCTCCGTAGCAGGTCAGTTATCTCAAGGGCAGCTTTATGGGCCCACAGCCATGATTTCCTAGACTTTGCCTCAAAGCTTCTGATCAAATTGCTGAATCTAGCTGAGCTATCCCTTAACAATAAAAGAAAATCTGTGCTTTCACTCTCTGCACTGTGGTGTGGAATACTCAGAATTATTACAACATTCATTACTGAGCCTGAGGAGTGCAGTGTGTGTGTGTGTGTGTGTGTGTGTGTGTGTGTGTGTAAGTGTGCACAGGCTCATGTGTGTAAATTATGAATGCATGGTCTATGTTTGCCTCTTTACCCTAAGACTCCAGAATGGATGAAGCCAGCATTAGCAGATGGATTTCTCTAAGGATTATTAATCTAAATAGCAGTCAGTCCTGTGTGCTTTTGCTTCTGTACTCTGATGTCCCTCCCACTTGCATTTTCTTTGGGACAGTATCGAATACTGTTACTCTTGTGTACACATCCTCTTATACCTTAAGGTGGCAGCAACAATCAAATGGTATTTATAGAAAATTAACTGAAAGGGTGAGGAAGTGGGAAAAAGAGAAAACGAATTCTTTCTGAAATGTTCTATAATCCTCCATTTTCTGCTCAGCAGAATTATATTCATAGCGAGATTATTCATTATTAAGAGTTTATTTCAGACCAGACTGTGTGTGTCAGTGGAGTAGGACTAGTTTCTCGAAGTGGGTGGCTGGAAATAAGTTCCTTATCTGGTCATTAAAATCAGTTATTCAGGGTTTCTTTATGATAATTATTAATTCTGCCAGTGGCTTTTGCATGTTGATTAAATTTTGGTGCCTGATATATAATATTAGGATTCAGTTGTTTGGTACCATTGTCATAGTAGCAGTAGTGCGTATGTGTGGGTATGTTGGCCTGAAAAATTCTCAAGTCTTTGCAGTGCCCAATACTTATTTTAAAGTAAGTATTTAAAAATTCTTAGTAATTTTTTTTAGATTTTTAGTTTTTTAATTAAAGTATAGTTACTGTACAATATTATATATTACAGGTGTACAATATAGTGATTCACAATTTTTAAAGGTTGCACCCCATTTATAGTTATTATAAAATATTGGCTATATTCCCCGTGTTGTACAATATATCCTTGTAGCTTATTTTATACCTTATAATTTGTACCTCTTAATCCCCTACCTGTATGCTGCTCTCCCAACCCCCCACTGGTAACCATTGGTTTGTTCTCTGTGTCTGAGTCTACTTCTTTTTTGTTATATTCACTAGTTTGTTGTATTTTTTTAGATTCCACATATAAGTGATATCATACAGTATTTGTCTTTGATTTACTTCACCTAGCATATAGATTTTTCGCTTCTGTTAATTCAAAACATATGCGAACACTATCTTTGCTGAGAACCCTATTTAGTTGGGAAATCTAATTTCTAACTGTAATCATTCTAATAACCTTCAAAGAGTGATAGTAATGACAAGGAATATTACACTCTGAGGAGTTCAGATCCTCTTCCTTCCTTTCGCAAGCATCCAAAGAAAATGCTTCAAGTAAATGTTGATAGTTTGGGAGTTTAGTTACAAGTCAGTGAGAGACATACTTTGTAGTCTTGTGAAGATTTCTGTGTGCTGATGTGGAAAAGTCTCAAGGTATATTATTAGGCTAGAAAAAGGTGAAAATAGTATATTTAGTAGTCCCACCTGTAAATAAAATAGATATATAAAATAAATGCTGTTTTATGGTTTTCTATTTCCTTTTCCTTTTTTTAATAGAGGGCCACAAGAAAGTGTTAGTATCTGACTCTGGAGAATTGGACTAAGGATGTACAGGGAGAACTTTTGTTTTTCAATTTATACTTTCCAGTTAGCTCTGTTTCAGGTTTTACTATATACAAGTCTTAAACAGAATAAACCATTTAATTAGTAGCCAAAGGGGTTGATCATACTGAGTGGGGCTGAGGAGGCAGGTGCAAGTGGCTTTAAAGCCAACAGAAGTCTGGTAGCTGTTGAAGCATTTTTAGTTGTGGACTTTGGCACAACTGATATCACTGTGAAGTGGCACCTTCAGCCCTAAAAATTCTTAATAATTTTGAGACTTTGGTAAAATAATATTATTAATAAATAAAATACTAGCAGCTACTATTTATTGTCTACCATCTTCCTAACACAGTCTCAAGCTACCTGTGTTTAACATGTGTTGCCTGTTTTTATTTTAATTAATAAACTATTTTTAATAGCAGTTTTAGGTTCACAGCAAAATTGAGCAGAAAATACAGAGAGGTCCCACATACCCCCTATACCCCCAAATGCAAACAACTTCCCCCATTATTGACATTCCTCACAGCAGCAGCACATTGATTGCAATCCATGAACCTGCACTGACCCATTATTATCACCCGAAGTCCATGGTTTACATTAGGATTCCCTCTTGGTGTTGTACATTCTGTGGGTTTAGACAAATGTATAATGACATGTATCTACCATTGTAGTATCATACAGAATAGTTCCACTGCTCTAAAAAACCCCCATACATCCTCTTCCCTGACTCCTGGCAATCACTGATCTTTTTACTGTCTCCATAGTTTTGCCTTTTGCCAGAATGTCATAACGTTGGAATCTTACAGTATATAGCCTTTCAGGTTGGCTATTTTCACTTAGTAATAATGCATTTAAGGTCTCTCTGTGTTTTTTCATGGCTTGATAGCTCATTTCTTCTTAGCTCTGCATAGTATTGCATTGTATGATGTACCACAGTTTATCTGTTCACCTACTGAAGTAGATCTTGGTTGCCTCCAAGTGTTGGCAATTTTGAATAAAGCTGCATCGTCCATGTGTAAGTTTTTTGTGTGGACCTGAGTTTTCAGTACCCTGGGTAAATACCTCGGAGTGCAATTACTGGATGGTACGGGGTACGGTAAGAGTTATGTTTAGTAACCACTAAACTGTGTTCCGAAGTGGCTGTACCATTTTGCACATTTTGCATTCCCACCAGCAGTGAATGAGAGTTCCTGTGGTTTCACACCTTTGCCAGCATTTGGTGGTGTCAGTGTTCTGGATTTTGGCCATTCTAATGGGTGTGCAGTGGCATCTCATTGTTTTTATTTGCAGTTCTCTAATAACATGATGCGGAGCATCTTTTCATATACTTATTTCACATCTGTATATCTTCTTTGGTGAAATGTCTGTTCAGGTCTTTTGAACCCACTTTTTATGTGGCTTGTTTGTTTTCTCACTGTGTTTTAATATTTTGGATAACAGTCCTTTGTCAGATGTGTGTTTTGCAAATATATTCCACCAGCATGGCTTATTTTCTCATTCTCTTAACATTGTCGTTCACAGAGCAGAAATTTTTAATTTTAGTGAAGTCCAGCTTGTCAAGTATTTCTTTCATGTATTGTGTCTTTGCTATCATATCTGCAAAGTAATTGCCATGCTGAAAGTCATCTATGATTTCTCCTTTGTTATCTTCTATGATATTTTACATTTAGGTCTGTGATCAGTTTTGAGTTAGTTTTTGTGAAGGTTTAAGGTCTGTGTCTAAATTATTATTATTTTGTGCTTGCTGATGACAGTGGTCCCAGCATCATTTGTTGAATCTTTTGTCTACTTTTATATTCCCCGCAAACTCAAGCAAGAGTTACTGCCTTTACCTCCATATTAAAGACAAATAAAGCAAAGAGCGAAGGTTCACAGAGCTAATAAATAGTAAAGCTGGGGGTGGGAACCTAGGTATTTCTCACTTCAAACTCCTCCTATTTTGCCCTTCAATAAAATGTTTTTGTGAGCCTGACCAGGAAGTAGGGTTCTTAAATTAATATGTCATCACAGTTTAACAAAATGCATACAGTGATTTTAAGCCTAGGGATTATTTCCGACAAATCAAACCTAAGGAGAAAAATAAATTTTTGAAAATATGTTAGATAACTTTCTCTCATTATCCAACTGTACATCAAACAAGTATTTGTGTATGAAACGATGTGTTAGCTGTATTGGATGCAACACTGAATAAGATACAATCATATCTCCCATAGGAAATTTAAATATTGTGATAAATGTGTAAACAAAAGTCTACGTTGACTACAAAGGAAGAAGTGATTTATTTTGCTTCACAGAAGAGAGGCTTCTTGCAATAAGCTACAGAATTATTCACAACTATTCTTTTGAGAAAAAAATAATATGTCTTCTCTCCATTACCACTCCACCCTCATGTAAAACATTAAAGGTAGCTTTGGTAATAAGACAGAAGTCGGCGAGGTAGAGCAGGAAGTCTTGTTCTGTTGATCTCACTCTGCTAAGTATGACTGTGGACAAATTCTCAAGCACATGAGACTCATAAAACCTGGAATGGGAGTTGGGGTGGAAGATGATTCTGGGAGGTGGTGAGGGAGTGGTTAATTATCATAAAGTTATGTAAGATGGGCATGTAGATACCACCGTAAAGCAGAATCACAGTCAGGAGAATTGGAACTCAAAGTCAGAGAATGGTTTCATTCATTCAGTCATGATTTGGTAATTACCAAATCTATGCCAGTTCTGCAGTATGCTTGCGCACTAGGATTATCTAAATGCCTGTCTATTAAGGAAATGAGTGTTTCCAGAAATTCTCTAGGTTTGAATATGGAGGACAGCATCATGTGGACCTAGTCTTAAGTAAATACTCGTGTCAGGGCGAGGGGGAACAGAATGCCTGTTAGATCACTACATACGCAAGTCATGGCACAGAAATACTGTCAACTCTGGGACGAAGATGACTCTTTCATTTAGGTAAACTGAAGGGTCCTTATTAGCATAGGCCCAATGTGGAGGGTGAGAAGAATTGAGGGTTTATGGGGGAGGTGGAGGTATTTATTTCCCCTGGAATGGGAAGGAGGCACAGAGCTCCTCCGTTCATCCACTCATTCATTTGTTTATCGAACTCCTATATGGCACTGACTATATGCAAGCACTTTATAAATAGTAACTCACTTATCTTAGTAACAATCTTGTGAGGTAGGAATTATGATTAAACCTATTTTACAGGTAAGGAAACTGAGCCCCAGAGATATTGAGTAACTTGTCCAAGGTCATACAGGTCACAGATGCTTTTTTCCCCCTGACAACCAAACTTACACTGAGATAGCAAGTGGTGAACACATTCTAGTTTTATGCAGACAATTGATTTTTGAATCACCATTCCCAGGACAGGGAAGACTTCATGGACCTAAGCATCTGCTTCCCCCACCTAAGCTTGGCATGGACCAATTAGCACCTTTTTCCCTCTGTGGCATCAGAAAATGCCCTGAGAACACAGACATCTTGTGTTATCAGAGGTCTCAAAGCTGGAATGGAACACCACCAAATCCAAACTCATAACAGCTTCTGCTGTCTGTCATATCACTGAGATGTTTTTCACAGCTAAAATCACACCAGTGCGCCTCTAACGGTCCTGAGCTCACTATGACTGCAGACCTTGCAGCAGCTCATGTACTCCACACAGACATTATCTCATAACCTGGCTCAGACTCAGATATGGAAAGTGGCCAATAAAGATATTAAAAGGGATTGGCTTAGAGAAAGCACAGCTAATCACTGTCCTGCTGGATGAGGGTGATGCAGGGGCCCAGGCCTTTCCTTCTATTTTTAAATCAGGAGTCTGAGCAGTAAATCCCACATCTCCCTGAATTCACTGCACTGGTCCACAGAGAAGCATGGGACGTGGCCTAGAGTGGCAGCTGAAAGAATTGCTCAAGCAGATTGTCCCTTTCTCTGCCACTCGGGTATAGATGGTTTAAAACCACTACTGGTTGCACAACTCTGTAAATATACTAAAAAGCACTGGATTGTACACTTTAAATGGATGAATTGCATGGCGTGGGTATTCTTAGTAAAGCTGTAAAGAATCAATTGCAAATGTTTATCTGTTAATGTTGATCTGTAATGAAATTTTATGTATTTCATCTTTGAATATGTTCTTTCACACAGATAGGTATTGCCAAATACAGATTATCAGTCCACGAAAAACAAAAACAAAAATTTACACTGTTATGAAGGGCATTTCAGCTGCAGGGCTACGGTGGTTGGCATAATAGTGAACTTCCTGCGTCTCCGGGGCTTCCTGAACCTCTGGCTGGTGCTTTTCTGCCCCTCACCGCTCACAACCAGTGATAATTTTGAATGAAATGTCATGTCGAAGTTGTTGATAACTGTTAACCTTCTCCAGGAGGTAATTGAAATGTCCCTCTATTTGCACTGGAGACTTTGTATTTATGAAACAGTTTGCTGAGTTACGTATCATTGAAGATATGTATTTTGAAAAGAGCTTTCCCAGCTGGCTTTGTGGCTCTTGTGTTTTGTTTCGACTGGGGGATGAATGAGCATCTGGATTAAATGTGCTTTATAAAGGGTATTAGTTACATGGCGGCACTTTTTTGCACTTGTAATTTTTCAACTTGACTTCCCTGTCATTTGGCATTTGGATTTTTATATATAGTAAAGCCCCCTTTAGCTGAAGTTTTAGCAACCCTTAGGTGTAGAGACTAATGAACAGATGAGAAGGTATGTGGCACATCAGTTGGGACCAAACAGTTATGCCATCTGTACCTGGTCCAGTTTATTTTCCTCTCCGTATTTGCTCAGCCCCACCTGTCACCTGGGTCTTGGCTACTTGTTAGAGGGAGAGCCCTGGCCACTGCTGCTATAGTTTCCTCATCTTCCAGCACCCCTCGATATCTTACAGGGTGAGAACCAGGCTCCAGCACAATCTCTGCCATGGCAAGGATGACGTAAACGTTGACACCTTGGATGAATTGACTGGACCCCAGAAGATATGGTGCCTTCCACCACTTCTGGTCTCGGATAAAACCCAAATGTTGGGGCATGAGAATTGGCCTTGGGCAGTCAGTTTACACAACCTGAAAATATGAAGCAAACCTTGACAGGAACAAGCTGGCAGATAGATTCTGTGCCCTTCATACCCCTTCAGGTTGTTTCCATGCACAGTGGCTCCATTCAGCCTCTCAGAGATGCCTGACATGACTGAGAAGTTGGCTGTGATTTCCTGGTGAAGACCAGTTAAGCCACGTGCCACCTTGTGATTGATTTTCTGCATTTCTGCGTCACTTCCCTTTTCCCTCAGACTTGCTGCTCTTAGATTGCCCCTCCTAATAAAGCATTCCTATGTAGCTTTAGGCTATTGTTTTCCTATTTTCTAGAGAACCTGGCCCAGACAGCAGGGTAAGAGGGACTCCCTTCTCAGATTTTCAGTTATAATGGTGGTAAACACTAAAGATAAAGGAAAATAAAGAGGGTAGTTTAGGGTGAATAGGAAGTATGCCAAAAAGCAACTGGGGGATGTTAGTTCCTTTTGAGAAAAATGGGATAAGGTGGATTCACAGGAGCAAAGCTTTGTCACAGTTCTTCTAGGGTAAAAGAGGGGAAGAAGGTTATTTTAGACAGTGTAATTAATAATTCTTAATGAAACAAAAAAAGCCCCACAAATATCTCATCAGCTTAACACAATGTAGATTTTTTTCACTCAAAATTGTATATGGTTTTGGTGGTTCTTCTCCATCTTGTAGGTAGGCAGTCTGGAATACTTGGTCCCCAAGATTTCTGGGGCTGGGGCAGAGCGCTAGAGCTGGAACTAGAGGTAAAACAAGAGCAGGAGAGCGAGAGGGAGAGAGAAAGTGAGAGAAACACATCAACTCTTAACTGGCTTAACCCAGAAGGGACATACGTCCCTTCTCTTCATAATTCATTGACCAGAACTAATCATATCGCCACAGCCTAACTGCTAGGGAGGCTGGGAAATGTAGGGGAACAAATAGATTTTTGTTGAGCACAGACTGTCCCATGTCAAGTTTTATCAAGAGAAATTAATGGAGAGGTGAGACCAGATGGGACAGGGTAAGAGATTCTTACCAGAATAATGCAAAGATGATCTTCAAGAAATGTCATAGTGGGTACGAAGAGCTAGAATACAAGACCTGAGACAAATGTCTGTTTAGAAATAGAGGACACAAAGGGGGAAGAAAAAGACTTCCAAAGGAGGATTAGGTAAATACTTGGAGCAGAGATGAGAGAAAGGACAGACAGTTGGGAGCAAGCCTCTGACAGATAAAAGGATGAAGCCACAGAGGAAGCAGTTCTGCCACTTCCCAGTGAGACATAGCAAGACACCCTGGAGAAGACATCAGGCGAGCTGGCCACAAAATAAGACAGGACAAGGTGTGATACAACACTCCTTAAAATAAAGAGTGTTGAATTCTTCACTCACAGATCCACTCACTGTGGTCAGCACAAAACAGTGAACATGTGATGATGTCCAGTTCCTCAGATAAGCTCTAGCCCCCATTTCTGTAAGGTCTCTCAAGTTGAGCTCTGAAAGGTCATGACTGGAGATTCATTTAAGAGTGTTTCAGGTGCAGCTGTCCAAGGTGCTGTGAGTCACGTGAGGCTCCTCAGATGTACTTCACATCCCAAGAAAGGAGGAGCTGGGCTGCTGATCTCAAAGCAGCCATTCACCCACCAGGATAGGGCTGTTGTGAGGATTAAATCCAGTGCCTGGCACGTTCTAAGTGATCCGTACATGTTGCCTATTGTTTGACTAACTTTATGCGGTTTCTGTTTTAGAGATTAGGAAGCTGAAGCAGAGAAAATTTAAGAGACTTGTCTGTGAAATTATAGCTGACAAAAGCATATAATAGCAGATGGCCATCAGGTAGTCTAGAACAGCAGTCCCCAACTTTTTTGGCACCAGGGACCAGTTTCCTGGAAGACAATTTTTCCACGGACGGGATTGGGGGGGGGGGGGATGGTTCAGGCGGTAATGCGAGCGATGGGGAGCGGCAGATGAAGCTTCGCTCGCTTGCCCGCCGCTCACCTCCTGCCGTGCGGCCCGGTTCCGGGACCCCTGGTCTAGAAGGTCAGAGGTTGGTGTCATTAAAGACCTCCTTGATGAAATTACATTTGAACAGAGAAATGAAGGATAAGAAGTTAACCAGGCAAGGAAGGTGAGGAGGATAAAAGAGGGGAATCCAGGTAGAGGAGACAGCATACAAAAATGCCTGAAGTGAGGAATGAGCTTTAGCCAAGCTGGGTAGAGGATGATGCGGTCAAGAGCTCCATGAAGGAGAAGAAGAGTGGTCCCAGATGAAACTGGAGAGGAAGACAGGCTTAGGCAGAGTCTTACAGGTCATGCTAGGTCAGTGAACCCCATCCCAAGAGCGATGGTAGTCCACTAAAGTGCTTCAAGCAGATTAGTGGCATACAGATATGTGTTTTATAAAGATCACTCTAGCTGTTATATGGCGAAAGGATTGGGAAGGAGGACAGGTGAGAATAGAGAGAACTAGAAGAAACTACTGTAGTAGTTCTGGGGATAAACGATGGAGAATTAGATTGGGATAGCAGTAGAGACAGAGAAAAGCTGAGGATTTATTTTGAAGGTAGAATCAGCTGGAGTCTAGGGATAAGGCAGAAAAAATTATCGTGATGTCCAGGTTTATGGCATGAGCAGCAGTGTGAGTAGAGTTACCCTTTATTTAGATGTAGGGTATATTCTACATTGTTGGTTGAAGTTTTTTAAACTTATTTAAATGAAATAATTTTAGATTTAGAAGAATTTCAAAGGTAGTACAGGGAGTTCCCATATACACTTTACCAGCTTGCTCTACATAACCATGGTACATTTATCAAAACTGAGAAATTAACACTGGAATAATCCACCAACTAAGCTACAGACCTTACTGAGATGTCATCAGTTTTCCCACAGATGTGCTACTTCTAATCCAAGATCCATTCCAGGACATTTAGTTATGTCTCGGTTTCCTACAGTCTGTGACACTTCTCAGTGTCATGAGCTTGACACTATCGAAGAATACTGGTGAGGTATTTTGTAGAACATCCCTCGGTGTGGTTTTGTCTGATCTTTTTCTCATGATTAGGCTGGGGTTATGGAATCTGGCAAGAATATCACAGAGATCATGTGCCCTTCTCAACCCATCACATCAGAGGATACGTGATATCAACATGGCTTATTAGGTCACTTGGTTGAAGAGGTGTATGCCAGGTTTCTCTGCTTTAGAGTTATCATTTTTTCCCTTTCCATACTCCATTCATTCGAAGGAATCACTAAGTTCACAATAAGTTCACACTCAGGGAAAGGGGAGTTAAGCTCCATCTTATGTAAGGAAGATTATCAAATTGTGGACATATGTTAAACCACCATAATAAATAAGTATTTGAGGGGAGGTACTCTTAAGCCATGCAGATATCCTATTTATCTTTAAAGTTTCTCATCCATTAGAGGATTTTGCCCACAGCAATTATCATTGTGGTGTTCTAATGGTAACTGTCTGTTTCTTTAATTCCTTCTACATCTGTCATTTGGAATGATAGTGTTTAAAAGTTACATATTCATATTTGTTCAACCAGCTAGTGTCTCATTTACTTAATTTATTTTATTAACAAGAATAAGAGATTCTTTAATGAGGAGTAGTGTCTGCTAACTTAACACTATGTATATTCAGCTTTTCTATTCATTGGAAATGGTGTTGCTTAGGAGGGAATGTAGTTTTAAAAATATATAGTTCATTTATTTTGACGTTATTTTGAGTCTATTTATTGTTTAAAACTAGAATGAACAAGATAAATAATTCCTCAATTCTAGACCATAGTTAATAAAACAGCATTCTTCTCAATCCTGTATTTCCAGTAGAATAAATGCTAGGCTGGTAATTAGATTAATAAAAAAAATATGAAGTTCTTATCTAGTATAAAGCATTAAGAACACTTCCACAGACTACTATTAATTCTAAAAATGTGTAGGTAATATATGGAATAATTCAGAAAACTATAAATAAGAAAATCTTTGAAGTTCATATTTCTGCCATTCAAAGATACTTCTTTTTGTGTCTTGGCGATATTCCTTCTTAATTTTAAAATACTCATAGACATGGTATATGGATTTATATTTATATAAATGAATAAAAGTTTAAAAAAAAGTTAAAAATTTTACATATTGTTAACATAATATGTGTTTTCCTTTTCTTTAACATAATATGTGTTTTCTGTTGCAT